>NW_003852421.1:18286464-18367524 GCF_000181295.1 Otolemur garnettii | reverse complement strand
GAGCCCAGGAGTTGGATGTTGCTGTGAGCTGTGATGCCATAGCACTCTACCCAGGGGGACAGCTTGAGGCTCTGTCTCAAAAAAAAAAAAAAAAAGAAGAAGAAGATTTTGCCTGCAAACTGGGCCAAGCAGCCAGAGAAAAAAGAAAGACAAGTGATGAGGATTAGCCCAGCCCTCTTGGAATTGTAACTGCTGGAAACACAGAGTCTTCTTCCCCTTTTTTTAGAGTTTCTCAGGTGGGTTTCTATAGATAATGCAGCCATGGCAGCCATAAGATGGTTTGGGGGCTAGCACAGAAAGAAAAAAGGGAAGAGGGCTGAACATCCCACCCTTTTAGGGTTGCTAAGTTCCCATCTGGGCTTTTCAAGCCAGGCTTCTCCAGCCAGGCTTCTCCTGGAATTTTCTTTGTCACTACCATAGTACTCACTTCCAGTTTTCTGGCTGTAAGTCCAGACAAAGGAATATACTATAGAGGAAAAAAAGAAAAATACCCTGCTGGCATGGTGGGTTTTGGAATTCTGATATTTATCTCTAATCCTCTTGCTCCTATTTATTTTATAGAGTCCACAAATCGCTATTCCATATATGCTCCTCAGGTTTAATTCTTTTTTTCAATTGGAAAGATGAGAAGTGCTTACTCCATGTTATCTAAAACTGGAACCTCATCCTTCTAGACTGATTTTCAACCAAGCAAGGTTAAGAAGGATATATATTCCAGAAAACTTACTGAAAAGTACAAAAAGTTGCTTCTGGAATTTTTAGATAATATTATCACAGATAAATGCTAAGTAAGTCATATTTGATTTCCTGTTTTTAGGTTATTAAAAATATCTTATCTAGTAAATGAAGTGAAAGCTATATTAACTAGTTTGATGTAAGCACTCTAAATTGTATTAAAAAAATCAACACATTGTACCCCACATATGCACAAACGTAGTCATGATCTATGTATATATGATTAATTTAAAAAACCTTACTTATTTAATTATATTCTTAGTCACTAGTTCCCATAAGACTGTTTATGTGTATTGAAAGACTAGAAGGGTATTTTAATTGTGTCCAAGAGAATCATCATTTAGGAAGTTAATGCATTCATCTCTAAATGTGTAAGCTTTCCAAATTTAGTCATGCCTTTAGAACAACCATGCCACTGATTACCAACAAATATTGAGAAGGTGGTTATACAAAAAAATTATGTATACAGTCTTATTGTAACATGTTATTGCAAGTGTTTTTGTTGCATTAATTCAGCAAATATTTATCATCTATTTACCTGGCAGTGCAGTACTGAATAAATCAGATGAGGTCCTGTGTTGACCCTATTAGTGAAGATAGTGAATAAATATCATAGGCATGCTGTTTTATTGTTTTGAATATGAAGATGATTTTCCTTATTCATTCTGCAAATTCGCTGTGTCTCTGGTGATCTTTCCCCCAAAACATGAAGCCTGACAAATCTATATTTCAAGGGTAGTGTTGGGCATTACAAACTTCATTTTCAAAATGGCATTAGGCATTAAACATAGCAATATGGTTTATGTGTAAATATCCCTACTCATTAAATATAATACTGAGAATTTCTTGCTAAGAAATATTTTGCAAATTTTCTAAATTTAGACAAATACATCAGCTTTAAAAAGGAGTAAAAACCACATGTGGAATCCACTCTTCTTTTTACTCTGGTTTGTGCTCTTGTGGCTTAAGTTAATAATTATATCCATTATTTTCTTAAAGCAACTTTTTACTTCAAGAGATTAAATGGCTTGATTAGCAGATTAGCTTTTCCCAGGTGGATTACTGAGTGTCACAATTAACATCTAATGTCTGAAAAATGAAGGTAAATTGTTAAGAAAAATAAGTTTTGTTTATTCATTTATATATCAGTTGGCTCATTAGGAAAAGAGGAATTTTTGCTGCACATTCATTAGTGCATGAACTTGGACAATTTTGTTGTTATTTTGTACTTCAGTTCTGTGATAAAAGTCACCATATTTATAAATTGGACAAGGCTTCCTTTCATTGTTCCATTTTTCTTCCTCTTTCCTCCTTCATGTCCCCTCTCCATTCCTTTCCTCCATATACTCCTCTTGTGATCTGCTTTAGCACCTCTTCTGCTTTTTTTTTTTTTTTGAGACAAAGGCTTACTATGTTACCCTTGGTAGAGTGCTATGGCATCACAGCTCTCAGGAACCTCAAACTCCTGGGCTTAAGCAATTCTCTTGCAATAGCCTCCTGAGTAACTGGGTCTATAGGTGCCTGCCACAATGCCCAGATATTTGGGGGGTGCAATTGTCATTGTTGTTTAGTAGGCCTGGGCTGGGCTTGAACCTGGCAGTGTATGTTGCTAGTGCCCTATTCACCAAGCTATGGGTGCCCAGCCAGCACCTCTTCTGCTTTTAAGAAGCAAAAATTGACTTCTCAAAATATTCTCACTTAGTATTGAGAGTGTAAGCACTTCTCAAATAATATATTTGAATTTATGGGTGTAAAAGAGTTTAACAGAGACTAAGACAATTCCATCATTACTATCACATGAATATGTATGTGTGCTTCTACGTGGGTCTGTTACCAGACGAAGAGGGTGTGGCTGCCTGTCACTGTCAGCCAATATGCAGAGACAGGAATAGGTCCACCAAACTTTGTTAGAAAGCCAGGATTCTGGAGAACAGTGAGAATAGCCTCTCCAAGACTATGCTGTTCTTCCATTTTCAAAATTACAGTTTTATATGTAAAAGTTCCAAGCTAAGACCACACAGGCTCCTATTCCAAATAATAATCAGCATAACTCAGTGGCCTATTACAACATTTCAATTCAAAAGTTAATCTCCCAAATCAATCCACCTAAACTATTCAAGATGGGCATCTTTAGGGTGGGAGATAAATATACAAGACAGTAAGAATGGGAGACAGGGAGTGAAGGTCAGGCAGGACCTAAACCGACCAGACCAGCTGTGTCATGTCTGCCCTAGCCTGACAGACTCCATCTTATTCTCACTATAGGTGCTTTCAAGTCCAAGTACTTGAATTACCTTCACTTGGTAAAAACACATTCAACTAATTAAACCTGATAGAAACTATAAAACTTTCACTGAATTCCAGAAATTACATAACCTCTGAGTTTGTTTTGAGGCATTTTTCTCCAACATTGGTTAAATAGCTATCATTTTTAACATTTGCATTCCTCCCAACCTCCAAGGGAGGATAGTACCATTGTAATTATACTACATTCTTCTGGGGTTCCATAATGAGCTATTATTTTGCTAATGGAATATTCAAGTAGTCTGTAGTAATTTATCAAATAGTCCCAAGTCCCATTTTCTCAGTGTGAATCTTTTTGTTCACAGGTAAATTGATGTGTGGGGGGTTATCAAGGCTTTTTTGTAATTCAAATTATCCATTCCACCACCCTTCACAAAAAATTATATGCCATCTCTGAGAGTTTTTAGAAATGTTTAGAATTAAAATAGTACAGACTTTATGCAAGTAGTAATTTCTGCATTTTAATTTGTTTTTTTTTTGATGTTTTTGCATTTTAATGCCTAATTTTGAAAATGCCCCTAAATTGATGGTGGGGGGAGGGAAAATGTAATTTGACTTTTTTTATACTCCGGGATGTTCTTTTGTCAGCTTCAACTACTAGGAGGAGAGCACTATACTAAATTAGAGATCCAAGAACAGGAAACCATCTAAAGGCCACCATTTTGGCTTTGCTTTAATGGACAAGAATTTAAACCTAGTATAGTTCTTATTCAAATGAACTCACTTTTTGGCACAAAACTGTTAAACTATAATATGACATGAATATACCAGTGAACATATAAGAAGAGTCCTTGAACAGACAACTATACAGATAGATTCATGTTGGGAGAAAGGTTTTGAATGCCATGAATAAAACAAAATAAAAGCAAATTACCTATAAAATTAACAAAACAACTGACTGGAGGGTTCTGGTTCCTGACAGAATGGTGAACTGGTTCATACCACTGACTCAGTTTCCTCAAATCAACCACAAAGTTTACCTTGTAATATTGTCACTATAGGAAAACATCTTTGAGAAACTAACCAAAATAACCACCAAAAGGCCCTGAGAAGATCAAAACTATCTGTTATTACAGCAAATAGAAAGGATAGAGATTTGCCTCCTCCTATGAAAGTGCTCCCGAAGGTGGCCTGAACAAGATTAAATGGAGGAAACTTATAAATTTTACATTTGCCTTTCCCCTACATTTTCTTTGTACATCTCTTTCCCATTTACTCCTAAATCTTCTATAGCAGCTTAGACTACTAGTATGGTGTCTCTGAGGTAATATTGGGATAACCAGAAGGCCCTGCCTGGGCAATGAATCCTTAAAAACAAGTGGAGACTGACCTCCCAGTTGCCTTTCCGCCTCCCCCCTCTTCAGATTTTCATTCACTGATGGAATAACAACCTAAGGAGACTGCCTCCTCCTATTCCTGTAATGAGACAAGAGTTGCTGACCAGAGGAGACTCCCAGGGGCATGACAGTTAACAGCCTGGATTCCACGTAGGGGTTCTCTGGTGATTGGGAGCTCTCTGCCCAGGGGCTTAACTTAGCCTCTATGTTTAAACTCACTAAAATTCACATCGATTGTAGCCTGGCCTTTGGCCCTTACCCAAAATACATTTCCAGAAATCCAGGCCATTCTTTCTATATAGAGTTCCCACTGAAGCAGAGTAGCTGATACACTGGTAGTGTGAACTCACTCGCCAAAATAACCAGATGCTAAAGCCTAAAATTATCTGAAAGAAAAAGCACACACTGAACAACACATGCTATCTTAAGTAGAAATACCAGAACTGACAGATTAAGAATTATAAATAGAATAATAAATATAGTTATGAAGATATTAGAAAATGTTAACCATGTGAAAGAACAATTAACTCCAGAAAAGTTCCACATGAGAATACATGTGTATTATATGTAAAAAAATGTGGTTATATTTCTCACAACTAAAGAAAGGTGAAAAAATGTTGGAAGTCTCACTGAATGTTGAATAGGATTAGTAATGCAAGCTACATACCTAAGAATATCAAGATAAAGCATAAACTTGGAATACTACTAAATAGAAAACAAAGGAAAGAACAAATACCCCAATTGAATACAAATTGAGAAGAAGAAATATAATTAGAAAAGAATACTCCAAACGATGATGGAAGAAATATGGTTAGTAAAGTAATCAAATATCATAGTAAGAGTGTTAGCAAAGACTAAGAATGAGGAAGGTTAGGGCAGAGAAAGAGGAAGGGAAAAAACACAGACCAAATGGAGAAGCATATTTATAATAACCTGAAGTAAAATTCGACAAGATTTAATTTTATGAGGTAGAAAACATGAAGAATGAGAGTGAATTAACTTATTAGTATTGTCAAAGAGCATATCTTGTAAGGGAAAATTGAGTTACTTAAGTTGTTAGAATAAGATATATAAAATATTTAAATGGATGTGTGTGTATATACATGATATATATACACACACACATATAGTGTGTGAGTGTGTGTGCATGTGTGCATGTGTGTGTGTTCATACAAGTTTAAGAATGATTACAATAAGGTAATTATAATTATGGGTATTTGGGGAAAGATACCTGAACATAATAATGAAAAGAAGATACATATTGGCTATGGCTGCTTTCTAACCACAGTGGCAGAATTGAATGCTTGTCATACATCAAATGACTCACAATAGCATACTATCTGGCCTTTTAAAGAGAATATTTAGCAACTTCTAATATATTTAACAGAGTAGGATAAAAGAGAGAATAGAGCAAAAATAATATAAGAAGAGAACCAGAATGACACAAATGATAGAATTATTATATATGGAAATGAAAATAGCTATTATGTCAGTATGCCATAAATTAAAAAAAAACTAGAGAAAAGATTGAACACATTAGGTAGAGACACAGAAAATATAAATTGAACTTGTACCAATAAAACCCCACAATATCTGAGATAAAAAATTCATTGGCTGGGATTCATGGCGGATTAAACATTGCAGAAGAAAACAATAGTGAAACTGAAGACATAGCAATAAAAATATTCTAAAATAGAGAGATAAAAGATAAAAGCATAGACTGGCCTCAGTGGCTCATACCTGTAATCCTGGCACTTTGAGTGGCAAAAGTGGAGAATATCTTGTGGCCAGGAGGTTGAAACCAGACTGACCAACATGGCAAGATGCTATCTCTACTTAAAATTTAAAAATTAGTCAGGCGCAGTGTCACACACTGTAGTCCCAGGTACTCAGGAGGCTGAAGGAGGGAAATCACTTAAGTCCAGGCATTGGATTTTGCAGTGAGCTAAGATGACTCTACTGCACTAAAGCCTGGGAAACAGAGCAAGACCCTGTTTCCCTCATCCCTCCAAAAAAGGAAGATAAAAGCTTGAAAAATTAAAAATAGCATAAAAACATCAGTGAACTCTGGAACAAATATATATGTGATTGGAGTCTCTGAAAGACAGGAAATAAGGGTATATACAAAATATTTGAAGAAATAATGAGCACTAATTTTTTTTCAAAATTGCTGAAAACCATAGATCCTCTAATAAAGAAACTCAACAAATCTCAAGAGAAGGTGACAGGAAACAATAACAACTTTATCAAGTCACATCCCAAACAAATGGCTTAAAGTTGGTGATAAAAAGACAATCTTAAGAGCAGCCAGCCTGGGATGAGGTGGAAGGGATGTACTTTACATATCAAACAGCAAAGATAATTATCTTAGCAGATTATTAATTGTAAATCATGCAAACTAGAAGTATGAAAAGATATTCTTTTCATATCAACCTAAAATTATTTACCTATTGGCAACATCTTTCAAAAACAAAGATTAAATAAAGTCTTTTCAAACACAAACACCTGAAAGCAATAAAGAACATTGGGCATGGTAACTACATAGGTACATAGAAAGCTTCCTTTAAAAATTATTTAAGTCTCTTTCAAAGATATTCTCCTCTTTAAAGAAAAATTAAATAAAATTTGTAGTGCAGTTTATAACAGATAACAAAGCAAAATATTTAATTATAAAGCAGAAAGACTGGAAGAGAAGCAATGCAAATATATAGTTTTATGTTTATTTTACTACACATGGACTTGTATAATATCACTTGAAGACAGACTGCGATAACTTGAAAATGTATACTTTAAATCTCAAAGTAAGTGCTAAAATAACACAAGGAAGAATTATTGCAAATTGTCCAACAAAAAATAATATGGAAACATAAAAACCCAAAAGAAGGAAGAGAAGAAAAAAAGAAAGAAAGAAAATGAGACAAATGAAAAACAAATTGCAAAACAATAGATTTGCCCTCAGCCATATCAATAATCACATCAAATATAAAAGGGCTACAGTTAAAAGGCAAGGATTGTAGACTAGATTTTTAATAGTAGATGTAACTCTATGCTACCAAGAAGAACCTCATAAATAAATATTAAGACATAAATAAGGCTAAAAGCAAAAGGATAGGAAAAGGTGTGTTATGCTAACACTAATCTAGGAAAACTAGGTGGCTGTATTTATAAAACACAATTATTTGGCAAATAAATATATAGGGTCATTATATTCTTTTGATGAATCAAACCCTTTATCATTTCAAGATGAACCTTTTTATTCTGGGAATTCTTTGCTCTGATCACCCATTTTGTGTAATACTAATGCAATTAATGCATAATATATACATTAGAACTATTTCCTACAAAAAGAAGAAGAAAGGGAGGATCTTATAAAGATTAAGGAAAAAACGTCTTAAAACTTTAAACTATGAAACTAAGCAATGTAAACAAAAAAATTACAGACATTATAACCCTGTGTAACTTACAGTATTTCGCTACAACAAGTGAAAGTATGATCTTTGCTGACATGTTCAAGTGCCAGTGCAAATAATTCCTCATTGCTCAATAATCTCACCAGTCAATTCAATATAACTTATATTGGAAACAGTTTGGTTTTAGAATTATCATTTTTCAAAGGATGTTAATGTAGTGATTTCAGATTTATTAAATTTGGGGATTCATATCTCTCTGTTACTGTGTATAGGGAGAGTGATGAACCACAGAATAATGACAGATTCTGAAGTTGAAGGTCAGCAAATTTTCTTCCTAAATGGCCAGAAAATATGTCATTTCAGTACCCTGAACTATATGTTGTTTGTCTCAAATAGTCAACTCTGCCACAGACAATAAATAAATGAATGAATATGGCTGTGTTCCTTTAAAATTTTATTTACAAAACAAGCAAAGGGCAGAATTTGGCTCACAACTGCAATTTTCAGATTTTTTCTTGCAGAGTATTAACTTTACTCCTAGATAAGGTGCAGAAAGCAACTGCTACTATGTCATTTCTGTTTTCTTAATATATTAATGACTTCATCTTCAATTTTACTTTGAAATTTTTTATACCATTATTTGTGATGAATAAAACATAATTTTCTATTATTAACCTAATTTGAAACTCTGCATTTTAACTTTGTGTTTTCTGGTTTTCTATTGCACTTTCTATGTCTTTTGCTTTATCTTGTTTTATTTCTCTCTTTCCATTATGTAAAATTTCTCCTTTTATGAGAAATATAGAAGTTGAATCAGATATTATACACTCTGATTTAATTTTATTATTAGTCAATCTCACAATTAGGATGATTTAAATTTCTCCAATTTTTAAATTCATATACATTGATTTTCTATATAAATTCAGATTTACTTTATTTTACTTAATGTATAATGTTTAACATATAGAATTTAATAGAATTATTCTTATGTAATTTACCTTCTTTTCTATATTTTAGAATTTTTGCCTTTATTACCCATTATTCTCACCAGCTCCTTTATCTCACTGCTTCCTCATGTCAAATTGTTTATTGTGATTCATTGATTTGTGGTTTTTATTTTTGGTGAAGGATAGATGGATAGGGGAAAGATATGCTGAGCTTTAAATATTGGAAAATATGTTTTCCCTTTACACATGAAAAAAACGTTGGCCAGAAAGTCTTTCATCTAGGTTACATCCTTTTTTTATGTAAACTGATGATTAGGGACCACATTGCCTGATGATGTGGTTTGCTTGTCCTATAGAGTACTAACAGAAAATATGAATTTGTTGATGGATTTTTAAAAATATGACTATTTCACACAAAGAAATCTTTATTTCTTACTTTGCTCAAAGGTAGAACAGTTGGCAACACTGAAATAGTATTCTCACAGAGTAATTCAGAATTAGAATTGAGCAGCAACTTGTGCCTTTAATCTAGACCTCCCATCTCTAATTCACCATAGTACTTACTTGCTCTACTTCATTTTTGTGCATTACCTGCCTGACTTCTGAAGGCAAATGATATTGTGAGGCTTGATTTTTCCAGGTTGGTTTCTATTACTAGAATGTTTGAATTAAATATATACATGCATATATACACATATACATAGAGAGAGAGAGAGAGTGACACATCTGGGTTTTGTTGTTTAGTTTGTTGTGACTTTTTATAACTGTTGCTAATGTTTTGCTTGGATGGAATTAAGGGGCTTTCTTTGAAAGTTGAAACCACAAATGTATCAAAAAGAAAATAAAACTTTATGAACCTATGTCTAACTAGTTTTCTCCATTTATTTGACCGGTACACAATTTTTTCTGAAGATCAAAGTAGCATAGGAAGCTTGCTTATGTTATTAAATATAATTTGTCTGTAACTTTAATTTCCTTATTCTACCACCAGATATGTTGAGAATTTTTCTCTTCCCTCCATCTCTATCATTTTTTCTCATATTATTTCCATTTCTTCATTTATATCTTCTGTGTTTTAAGACAATCACTCACGTTTTATTCATTATTAATAGCTTAACTTTCGGTAATGTTAATATAGCACTTTCTTATAAATATTGAATTTAATTCTGTGATTACATTTTAGGTTTTGAATACACTACTAACAATTAGTATTTATTAAGCATTTAATAGTGTTCCAAACATCATTTAATCACTTGGAATTATGTATGGTGAAAAATTGAGATGAAGCTTTTTTGTACTGTGTACTATTATTATTTCTTCTAAGGTGAAGATAATACAGTTTTCAGAGATTTAGTCATCATTCCAAAATAGAAGACAGAAAATAGTGGAACCAGGATACATAAGCAAGCATTTTTTTAATTGTAAGTTTATGTTCTTATCCACTGAGTTATACAGCAAACTTTTTAGTAAATCTGTGATTTAGTTTGACTCTCATCTGACTCATTCTTTTTCTTTTCTCTTTTTACATTAGTTATTACATTTTAAAAACATTTTTAATTATATAAAAATAGATATACCATGAAATTTACCATCTTAACTCCTTTTAAGTGTACAGGTCTGAGGTATTAAATACCCATTGCTGTGAAAAAAATCTCTAGAACTCTTGTTATTACACTAGACTGAAAGTACCAATTAAACAACTCCCCACCCCTTCCTCCTCTCAGCCCCCAGAAACCATCATTCTACTTTCTGTCCCTCCAATTCATTCTTCCTATCAGTCTATTATTCTAATAAACTCACCATTATTTGCATATTGTATAGGAACCTCGACTGCCAAAATTTTAGAGCATAAAGTAAATACAATAATTTATACACTTTTTTATTAGAAATGTTCTGAGTATATGTCCTTTTCCTTCACTAATGCTATAGCATCTGTGTTCTACATTGTAGAATTACTTTATATGACAATTTCTTTTTTGAAAAGAGATTTTCTCAGCCTTAAAAAGAACAGAGTATCCTTTTTTGGTGTTAACCAGTCTTATCTGAATCTGGTTAGAATCAACCTTTCCGATCTTAAGATATAGGACCTATTGATGATCACAACCTCAGGCAATGTTTTGGTACTGAATTGTTAGTAATTTGTTGGTCTGAAGAATAATCTCAGGACCTGATTATCTTATCCTAAGGGAAGAGTTATCCTGTCTAGTCCGGAGGGGTCTGTATTTCTTGCACTGTAAAAACCCTCCAAAAGTGAAGAAAATATTCCAACAGCTGAGTCTAAAATCTTATGCACATCCATTTGGCCTTATTAGTATTTCATTCCTGAGGAATAATGGGCTGAGAGATGCATTAAAGACTGAAGTGGGGCCAAAGGGTGTATTCGCATTTCTTGGAGCTGAGCTTTCACAAACCAGAAAGGTGGACTTGTGCCTCCAGGAGGCTGGGCAGGTGGAAATCCCCTACCTCATTAACCCACATGGCTTTACCACTTCGCCTCCAGGCTATGTTTTCCATATTTGACTTTCCAGCTTTTGCATGACACATTTTTGACCCACATTTCTAGTTTCCACTGTTGAAACTGCAACTCTTTTCCTGTATTCATGAGCATTGTAATGGAAAAGTTGCAGAGGGTGAATCAGTCATTGCTGATTGCCAACAAGGTAGTATAACCAGAATATCCTCTTTCACATTTAAAGAAGAGGAAGCCAGTAATGGCTTTTCCCCTCTACGTGCCATTCTTAACCTAAAACCCAGTGTACTTCACCAGTCCTTTTTAAAATGCAGGCAAGGACAAAGTACCTTTTGACGATGGCAGCTGGTCTTTGAAGAGCCAATTCCTGTTTCCATCTTTTCCATTGTCTTTTCTGAGAAGTGTTGCACAGGAAACAGTATACATAAATTGCACAAATTACCTACATTATATTAAGATGCCATTTGCAAAGATGTCTGTCTCAAAAATAGTCATTTTTTGTCAGCGTTCTTTAGACCAACTTTAATTCTAATATGACAACTTCAAGTTATCAGATATTTCTATGGTCAAGTTTGAATGACTTGGAGCCTTTCAAACTCTATTCCACATCCATAATACATGTTCATTTAATGAATGGTTTTTGTGAAAGCCAACGAATTGTGAAAGTCAACGTATAAAATCAGTCAAAAATACATTTCTACCATGGCCTAGCTCCTTATCATTTCATACAGGGAGGGAAGGAGAGAAAGGAATAGAAAAGATCAGAGTGTGAAATTAAAACAAAAATCGAGGGCTAAAGCTTGAAATTAAAAATCTAAGTTACTGCTTAGTTTAAGAGAACGAACAAAAGCAACCTGAAGCTGGGATGGGGTTGTGTGTGCGTGCACGTGTGTGAGTTAGCTATGGCATATGGATATTCTATGAATTAGCTCATTGGCCAGGACTGCAGTATTTCTTCCGGAAAGAATGGGTGACTTGTTAGCGTGATCCCATCTGTCATCCAGGAGCAGGAGGCTGTCTATGCGTAGAGGCCATTCACAATAATAATTCTAAAGAGAGGAAGTGTTTGGGCATGTCTAGAGTCAGCAGCTTGGGGTCTATTTCTGGATCCATCATGTTTTGGCCAGGAGGCTTTAGACAGGTCTTGCATTTTTAGGATCACTGTTTCTGTATCTGCTTGCCTGGCATAGTAATAGTTTCCACTTTATTACTTCATGGATATTTTGTGAGTTTTAATAACTTTAAGTAAAGGAACCTGCAAAAATGCTTTAAAGTCTTTGGAGAAACTCCAGAACAAAGGAGGAAGTGTTATTTCTTTGGAGAAAATGTAATATCTTTTTCATAGCAAGTGTTGTGTGGTCTTTCTTTTTTTAATAGAGAGACTCAATGGTGCCAAGTATATTCTATAAACTTTCTCTCCAAAATTGCCACTTTGCAGCTTCTCACCAGGAGCTGTGTGAGTTTCACATGACCTCATGATTAGTTATGTTTTGTGACACATTTTCTTACATTTTTCAAAGGGGGAAAAAAGATCACAGTGAATTTAGGAATTACTAGGTGACAGAAATTTGGGAACTGTTTCTGGAGCAACAATAGCACTTCATATTAAAAATGTACTTGTGAGGACACGTCCATTTCTCTTGGAAGGATGCCCTGGGTAAGTAAGTGTGGAGATGCAGGTCACGATTCTGACCAAAAAGGAAACACATAGGTATTTGAGATTTTGCACTTGGGAAAATGACTAAGCAACTAGGTTTGCAAAACTCAAGACACCGAGTAGGTACATTTGCCTCTATCAATTAATAAGAAAAAATTAAATTTGCAACACTCTACAGTTGAAAATATTGCATTCTTATATGCAGTTCCATAAAAGCTAGGAAATAATAGACAAAGCAATGTGTTGTTTCAAGATGAGAAAACTACAATTTGGAGTTATTCATTGATTCATCCAGGGTTGCACAACTGCAGAGTTGGCACTCTGACCCCATTGTTTTGATTCTCCACCTGGCGATTTATGGCATATTCTTGATTCCACCAGTGGTTCTCAACCTTCCTAATGCCATGGCCCTTTAATACAGTTCCTATGGGTCGCAACCCACAGGTTAAGAACTGCTGTCACTGTGGAGGGAAGGGGAAACTCTTACCACATTTTATGCTTGCTGCTTGCCTTTATGCAAACTCTGATATGGAATATCTCCCCACTTGAGGATCACTGACATAGCAAGTCGTCATTACCAAGAGTGGCTTGCCCTCAGATGTGTTAAAACAACCAAACAGCTTGCCAACTACAGAATACAGCTTTTTCTTTGGGGGTGGGATTTTTCTTTTGTTTTTATAAATGATAAAACCATTTCATACACATAACATACTTACCTTTATTTTCTCAAGCCAGCTCTTTTTAATATGTTCAGATGCTTGTGACTATATTTGTGCTTACTCAGAATTGAAGTTTGGCTGTTGTTTTTCATAGGCTGATAATAGCACTCACGTCTTTTTTTAACTAACATACATTCTAACTGAAAACACTTGCTATTAGAGAGATGAAAACCCCTCCGACATATAAACAAGCATTTCATAACTTGACTTGTCTCTGGACTATCTTCCAATGAAATGTTGGTGTGTTTGTGGATGTTGAACTTCACATTTGCATCTACATTTTGGCATAAACTTGGAAAAAGGTGGGGAGAGAAAGAAAAGGGAACCCTTTTCTTGTGAAAACCTCCTATCAGCCCTCAAAGAAGGAAATGAGGGAACTATTTCAAGAGAGACATACCTTAATTTGGTTGCAAATCCTTTTCTGCCTTCCAGCCTTCAATATCAATATGTCACAATAAATTATTTCATTAAGTACTTCATCTCCTTTGTAACCTGCTCCTCTTTAAGGACAAACTTCAGATCTGCCACATACATATCTGCAATATTTTGACTCAAAGGACACCTGCTGACTCTTAACTGGAAAGCTATGTGCATTCCTTTCCTCTCCCTTCATAAATATATATTGCAATTGCCACTGTTATTAAAAAAATTATTCTTTGGTCCTCAGTGATCTACTAGGCCCTACTCTCCCTTCACACTTAAGCTGACCTTGCTCCCTCAAAAAGACAGGAAGACAACCTTAAGTGACAATGAGACAAATTTCATTTTGTTGGGAACTGCCTTTTCAATTATTTGTCTCTTCTCGATTTCTCCTTGCTGACCTGGTCCAAGCTGTTACTTTGACAGGGGTCCCTAACCTCCAAATTAAAATATGCAAATTGTTATGCTTCCCGCACTAGGGCTGGGATAGTCTATGCATTGTAATTGCAGAAGATTGTTCTGTTCCGTTTTACACCAGAAGAATATAGTTACCTACTTCTGCCATTTCCCATTATGAGAAAAATAATACCCTGCAGACTGATACATTAGAAGCAATACATTTATGCCTCAGTATATTTCTATTTTGAAAATGAAAGATATTATTTTTGTGACCCACATTCTGCCACAAGGAAAATATTCCAGATATATTCAGCCGTGGTATATATGCTGCGGAAGTGAACACTGTCTGGATATATTCAAATAATTTCAAAGACTTGTATATGTATTTTTATAATGTTTTCAATAGTGCAACCTGGTCAAGTTTAATTTGAAACATAACTGTACTTTTAAGTACTTAATTTTTATTGAATAGACTTAAAAAACAGAACACTTACTAGTCAATGACTTTTTTCCCCCATCTTTCCTTTACTAAATTCTAGCAAGTAAGATGTATTCTCCAGTCACCTGATCAATCAGAACTGCACCAGGCTGATCCACCATCATTTTCAAGATCATCCTGCATACAGCTTACCTGTGTGTGCAGATACAATATTTTCCCACTTTTTAGAATGTTATCTTTCTCAATCCCACAGGAAAGTTGACTTTATAAATACCCACTATGGTGATAAATAAACTGAAATGTTCACTATCTCAGAACTGCTTAGAGCTTATCTCTGTGATGCTATCATACTTGCCATAGCTCTTGGAAATTCCTGAGTGATCATGAATTCTCCTCTGAACATCCTAATTCCTCTCACACTATTTCAGAAGACTTGGGGTGATAACCCACTTGGAAACCACTACATAAGAATCACTTAGCATATGGAAGAAACACCAATAAGAAATAAAACTACTAGACAATTAAAAAGTTGTTGCTTCAGGATATATATGGTATTTCCTGTTTACTTTTTTGCCTAAATTTAAGTGTGTTAGATTGATTTATAGTCAACTTTTCATCCATAAGCATTCATTGATTGAAGCAAAATGTATAAAATAATGGGAGGAAAGCCATCCTAAGTTCAAAATCTTATACAAGGTAAACCACAGGTGGAGGGAGATGAATGCTATACTCCACATTCAGCCACCAAACATCAAATCCTATGACTGTTGATAATGAACAGTATAGATAGCAGGTACATAACCTGTCTGGACCTTATTTTCCATATCAATGAAATTCTGTATTCTAAGTCAGTGAACTTTAGAGCTGTGAAGAGGTAAGCATCTAGTCAACCCTCTTGGTTTAAACAGGCTAAGATAGGATAAATTGTTTGATAATCACCATGCAATCAATTATCTACTAAGGCCGGCCTAGAATCCAAGTTATTAATTCTTTCATTTAATGGGCACTAGCTAAGGACTAATAGGGTAAGAGAAACCACTGGGGTCTGTGTAAAGATGGTAGAAGGGTGTGTGAGAGAGGAAATTCATTGTTGAATGTTTCTGAAGTCCAAGGCTATTTGGACTTGGGTCTCATCAGTCTTCCTCATAGTCTACCTGGAGTGTTGATTTTCCTATCTTATTTGATGGGTCTTCCTCTCCCAGAGATTAAAAAGTCATTCTTCCTTTACACTGTCTCAGAAGACAGCAGGTTTAACAAAGGGAAACGGAAGCAGAAGGGCCCAATTTTAGAGCAGAAGGGCTCTAAGTTTTATTTTGTTGTCCCCAGCAATGTTCTTGGATGTTTGGGTCTGATTTCCCTGCTTTTTCTTCTTCTGTTAAAATCATGCAATCATTTGACTATGGTACAGGAAGACAACCAGAGAAACACTCAGAAGAGATACAGTTGACCTTTAGTATGCAAAAGGTATTGGTTCCAGGACCCCATCCAACATCAAAATCCATGGATACTCAAGTCCTTTGTGTAAAATAGCATAGTATTTGCGTATACCCTATGCTTTTTTCTCCATATGTTCAAAATTACCTCTAGATTACTTATAATAACTAATACAATGTACATGCTATTTGAATAATTGTTTATTATTTTGATTCTAAAATTCGTATCATTTTCAATTATTAGTATTATTTTTTATTGTTTTTTCAAAAATATTTTTGGTGCACCTCTTGGGTGTAGAAGACAACTACAGGAGGGACTCTACCGTGCAAACATTGTAACCTAGTTGTTAGCACATTAATGCACATTAATGTTAGCACATTAATCTGCAATAAAAAATAAAATTAAATTAAAATAAATTTTAAAAATTAAAAATAAGAAAAATATTTTTGATCTGCAGTTAGTTGAATCTGTTGATGCAGAACCCACAGCAAGGGAGGGCTTACTATAGTCTTTGTATATATGTATATGTACACGTATGTAGGCTAAAATCTAAACTCAGTTTCTAGAGACCTATATTCCAAACGAGAAAAAATATTTTCTTCCACCCTTTTATTTTAGTCTGTAAAATTCACCAATTTCTCTTAGACCACTCACACAAATCAAAAAAGGAAAATACCAAAGCTTCAGCATGCATTTCTTTTCCTCATCTCTTTAAAGAATATCATTTCTATAACTGGAAGGCATTGACTCTGAGCATGGATTCTGATTCTTATTTAATTGTTCTTGTTTGTTGAGGGAATATTTTTAAAAGGAAAAATTTATTATTATTATAAAGCATACTTTATAATTCCAAACATCTGAGATTATTAAATAGACTCTTTAAAAAGAAAGCATATTTTTTCTTCTTTCTGTCCTTTCTTTTAAATTATTCTCTTAGAAGATACCTCTCTCACACCAATCTAAACTCTACCTCTTTAGAAATTAATTGAGCTTTAATTTCTCTTTGTAGGGATAATATTATAAGTACAATTATAAATAACCATTTTTCTAAAAAAAAAAAAAAAGGTCAAATCACTTCTTTTATCATTTGGGGAATAGTGTACTAAATGATAAAGGGATACCAAGAGGATAAGAGAGTTTGGGAGAAAAATAGTTTAAATTCATGGAATCTTGCTAAGGTTATCCTTTGTAAATGTTTAAGATTTTCCAAGAAGGAAAACTATCACTATCTTTGTGCAGAAGAATGTTATCAATATTTTGATTAAAATTAAACCTTACAGGACTTTAATGACCTTCTCTAGTTCATTAGAGACATATTTTTCTGACATTTTCATGTTCACATATGAACTTATGAAATCCTGACAATTTGCAAGAGCTTTCTGGTGGTATAGTGATAGTTTGTTTTCATGAGTGAGGTGCTGTGATTATGAGCCCTGGTGTTAGTGAGAAGACGATTTCCCCAGAAATGACATAGGAGGGAGGGCATGTGATATGAGCATTGACAGTTTGGAGGTACGTTGCTTTTGCACTAATATTAGGATGGTTGCTGTGAGTGTCATTCTAAAAATAATTTACCAGTAGGATATATGTGCATGCATTAGGAATTTATATGTCTTAAATTTTTTCCCTCAAAAAAATGAAAGTAATACAATTTTTAAAAATGCAGTTTCACTTTTAGTGCTATACCTGTCAAAACAGGCTATATTATTTAATGAACAGGCTCAGTTGACATAACTAAGAGACCCCAAAATGCACAGGCTTCCTTTCTGACATAATGGCTGGAGGGAAATGATTTGGAGGTTCCCAAATGCGTGGCAAGGGGAAGGGAGAAGGGAAATGGATCCCAGCCTTTTAGGAGGCATACTATTGCTCACGTTCAGAATTTAGTCATATGGCAGGCACTCCAGTCTATAAGGGAAACTTGGTACAATAGTTGCAAGAGCTTATACATTTGGCTAAAATTAAGAAATTCACTCATTAAGCAACGGAAAAAGGAAACTGGAAGAGAACCAGCCATTTCTGCCCACTGGCATTCAAGTGACTTAAAATTACTAGTAATATGTGTACATATTTGTGATGTACAATATGACATCTTGATGTACATTGTAGATTTGCTAAATCAGGCTAGCATGATCATTTGATTTCTATTGAATGAATGCCATTTATGTGACATTTGTTTAAAATCCATAATAATAATACTGAATGAGTTCTCAATTGAGTCAGGATAGTTTTTGAGATAATATTTAAAACTTTTAATAATGATTTGCACTAAGGATCCTTAAGAGGAGGGTATCATTCACATATGCTTTTATTCTGTAGTCATTAACAGTAAATAATGATTTTTTTTCTTTCTACATGACTATTTCAGACTGTATTAGAGAATAGTTCCATGGTTAAAATAAAACAAAATAAGCCAAAGAAAATTTGTTAAAAAGCATGAAGGTAACTCTGTATACATACCCATTCCTAGATACAAAGTGATCAAAATAAATCAATATTTTTTTACCCATTACTGACCATGTAGAGTATCCCTATTCTCTTTTAATCTTTCCAGGCCAATCGTCTTGTTCTCACCAAGGTCTCTTGGCACATGCTCATTTTCCCCGGCAGTTTAAATAGATTGCCAACCCCTGGCCCTCTACCACATTTCTGTCTATATTTCAGAATATCTAGCAAAGCTGTGGTTGCTTAATTAATTCAGGACAATGGTAGTAGTAATTAAATACCATGCACAATCCATTTTAAAAAGAGTAACAGTAAGATTTTTTTCCTCTACCACATCTTATTTAAATTAGCTATGTTCCTTTCTAGTTTGCTAGCCAGCCTGAATTGAGAATTCAGTTCACTACATCTTAGTCATTACCTACACATTATGCACAACTCTGCCACAGGCTTTCAAATACACTTATTTATATGCAGCCTTTGGGCTTCCCCAAACTATTATACAAGCAAGCTAACCTAGAGATGCTCATGTTTTCTCAAAAGGACTGAAATGTCTGTCTCATATAGGTAATATTAAGGGCAACAATTTGTTTAAGTTTTGAATGGAGAGCAAAATTTAATTGCACCTGAGATACGCATATAAAAATTCAAACAAAGAGAATCTTAGAAAACAATAAAGGCAAAGAGAGACTTAAATTCAAATCACATTTTAATCTAAAAATATCCTATGTAATTTTAATTAACTTATTTTTCTAATGCTATGTAAGTATAAAACCAAATCATTTACAGAGGCTGTTTGTGTGTTTTAGCAACATTATTAGTTTCTCATGTTTCATTTTCTCCACTCATATGCTAACTCCATCCCTTTGAAGTAATTAACATAATCGCTAACATTATAAGATCATTTTCCTCACTTCAAATAAATGACCATCAGACTGGTGCCTACTCTTTATATTCAGAAATGCTTAAATAGTTCATTATTATCCAAATGACTATGGGAAAACACTGTGCATAAGATGAAAGGAATAATGGCTCATACCCCCCACAACGAAGATAAAACTCTTCCACATAAGAATTAATTCACTGTAAAATATCTGAGTATCAGGAAGATAATTGAAAGCACTAAAAATAAAATCAAATGCAATAGGTAATCTAAAGGTCATGAGATTTATCACTACACAATTAAAGGATTTTTTAATTTCAGTAGGTTGTATGAATAGGACTATAGCTTATATTCTGAATATAAATGACTTTCACAGGGAGTTTTTTGTACATAAGTGCATATGTTATGAAAACATTTTATATGCTATCAGCTTTCAGTTATCAAGTCACACTGTTGATGAAAAAACTAAAGCTCATCAGACATCACAAACATTAGAAGATTTTTTTTTTAATTTTAGTAAAGATAAGTTTTATTATACGGCTATAGCTTCTGTTCTGAATTCAGAACAACTTTTAAACGATGCTTTTGGTAAGTATTCATATGATGAAAATATTTTTACATGTTACATGTTTCACATTTCTTATCTCCCTCAATGTAAAAAGAATCTGAAACATTTAGTGAGCACTCATTGAATTATACCAAAAAATACCTTCTGTTGATAGTAAGTTTTATTGATTTCCGAGTCTGAACACACATTATCTGAAACAAATTAGAATAAGGAAGATATTATTATTAATTTTAAAGATATAAGCAAACTTGCTTATAGAGAGACATTGATTCCTATTTCATCATACAGTAGATCAATGATATTGGTTAACAACATAACTTAGACTTTACAACACTGAATTTGGAGCCCAGTTCTAAGCCAAACCATGAAGAAAAGTGTTTACTTGTAGTGGTATTTCCTGTCCTGTCCATGTTAGTCCATATCACGCTGGTGCAGGACTGATGTTCTTTGGTGTGCAAGCTGTAAACCTATTACAGTTGGCATCCATATGATTGGTCAGTACCTACACCAATACGAGTCATAAAATATTTTGAAACCCCCCCCCCCCCCGGTGCATACTCTCTAAGCCAAGTCCCTCCTTTCATGGGAAACTTTCCTACCAAACTCATTGCTGGGTTTGTATTTCCCTCTGAGGGTTATCTGCTGTAGTTTAATTCTTACCATCTTAAAGAATAATATAAATCTCAGGATATTGCTTCACTTTTCCAGTATAAGTTTTTGAATTGACCTTTTAATCTATCTTTAGTATCTGTGGTCTGATTGTCTATTAGAGACTATTACTCAGGTATCAAGTTATACACTAACAATCTCCAGGTGTTGTTATGTACTTTCCAGTTATTGTAGACCTGTAAGGTTATTACGACAGTGTTCCCACAAGATAGTTTTGAAAATTCTTGAGAAATGGAGGCCTTCTAAAAAAAATCTGTAGATACTGTTAATAAATACAATTACTGAAGTCTGAGTGGTCAAAAAGTGTATCAAAAGGTGCTCAACATCAGGTATCACTAAAGGAAATTAAAATCAGAACATAATGCTACCAAACACTCACAAAATGGCTAAAATTAGAAGGACATAGAGAAAATATGACTCCCACAGCTTGATACAATTACTTACAATAACTACTTAGCAGTGGCTAATAGATCTGGACACATCTATACCAGCAACTCCAGATTTGGCAGTATACCCACAGGAAGGCATACATGTGAATTCCAAAATATATATAAAAACATTTCATAGCATGCAATACTATTCATAAAAAGTCAAAACCTGGAAACAAGAGAAAAATTCATCTATAATAGAATGGATGAAGAGAAATTGTGATAATGGACAATGGAAGATAGTATATCAAGGAAAACAAGAACTACGGCCACATACAAAAAAAGATGGAGAAATGTACCGAGCAAGAGATCAGTTATAAACTTGCACACAGCATATTATTCCACTTAAATATAGTCAAAGAATGAACAAAAATTAATCTACAGTCACTTTTAGAGGCAAATGACTAAGGGAGACTCCTGATCTGAGTGAGGTAGGCACTGTTGGCTGCCTACCTCAATCCCTCACAAGGTAGCACTAGAATGCCACTGTCAAAGAAAGGGAAGAGGAAGAGGAAGAAGAGGAAGAAGTAGAGGAGAAGAAAGAAAGAAAGAAAGAAAGAAAGGAGGAGAGAAAAAGAAAGAAAAATAATTTTATCAATGCAAAAAACAGTAATTCATGTCTTGGGGACTGATGCATATTACCCATGCATAGAAGAATCAGATAGGAAAACAGGATGCCAATTCATCAGTTTAAATTAGGAAATGCAGCTACTTCATAGGCCCTGCTTGTGTCAGTCTGATTATTATGTCTACTCCTTGAAAACAAACCCATATGGAGAACAATGCTATATAAATACAGCAAAAATAAATGTTGACTGATAAATATCCTTTACTTCACAAAGCACAGAAATTTTATCATGCTAGGTGTGAAGGGCAGTTCAAGGGTCATTTAGTCATAACACTGGTTAAAGTCTGTGACTCAAACATACAAACATTTGTCCATCTCACCTTGCACCTCTCAGGTGGCTATGGATATAATTTTGACAGGGAAAGCAGGGATAACATGACTCTCAAGGAAAGTCAATAACTGCCATTATTTTAACTCAGGGCTTCCATTCAGAGGTGCAGCACTCATTCATTTAAGAGTGGTTTATTGAGAAACCATTATGTTTTTCTGTGTGGCTTTAAATTTTTATTTATTTTTGCCATCTTTTGATTTATGTGCTGTAAAGCCACCACCAAACAAGCAGTTGACCTCACCATAATTACCTTCCACAGGGAAGATCGTAAGTACATATATAAACAAATAAGAACATTTCAGTAAATGATAGATCGGATGCTCTGAAGATAATACAGATCAGATTAAGGATAAAGGTTAAATGGAAGGAGACGCTAACCTCAAAAAGGTTTTCAAGGATACTCTCTGCAGAGGCAACATTTGTCCACACATCTGAATTATCAGATGAAGGAGCCCACTGAAGGGCTGAGACAAGAGCCATCCATGCAGAGAAGACAGAAGCATGAAACTCTCAAGGCTCAAGTGAGGTCGGTCATGATCAAAGAGCAACAGGGAGCTCATTGTGCCTGGAGTGTAAAAGAAAGGACAGGGCAACAAGTAAGAGAGGGACTGGATCCTACTAGACTTCTACAACATGATGAGTGGCGTAGGTTTTATTTTGACTGAAATAAGGACACATTTGTCAGCCACTGAGCACAACAAAGATAACGCCTGTTTCTAAAAGACTCCTCCACTACATTCTATGAAGCATATTTCTGTTTGAGAAAACATGGAAGTGAAATGCTTTTTAAGCACCAACATTCTCACTTCCTAATGGATGCAAGCATTCTCCAATATTTTTATGGTAACATTCATATCAGAGCTCTTTTCCATTTTTTCCAGATGGTTAATTTCTTGGAATTTTATGGCTGATAGCATCATCAACGTATTCACAGAAATCTAAGGAGTATCTGAAATAAAAAACAGGCTCATCTCAAGATTGAAGAGAAATTTAATTACAAAGAAGTAGTATACGAATTAACATTGCTAACATATAATGGAGAAAACTCCTTATGTTGCCAGAATCTGTACAGCGTGTGTGGTTTGCCTTCTCCACAGCTCCATATATTTCTAAGTGAAGCAGAGAGGGGACTGCTTGGGTGTATTTTTGGGGTTTGCTTGAGATTGTCATCCATAGCCTCCTCAAACGCAGATCATTTGTTTTCTCTGTTAATCCAGATCTCTGCAACATAAAAGTCTTGACTAAATTGTCACCTCACAAACTACAGATTTTATATTTGTTCTCAATTCATTTGAAAATATGAACTGCTACTTACTATCTCTGTTGCACAGGAAATCACAAGCTGTTGAGCTTCTTCTGTAAAATGAATGTTAAAAGCATGCCTGGGACACTCTCCACATTGGCTGTCTCTGGAGTTCACCCTCAGGTGAAGCACCAAGGACCAGGAAATAGGTCAGGGATGGATCCAATTTCATTAACATCTGAAAGCTTTCATCTGGTGGAATATCCAGCCCCCCTCCCCAACACACACACAGCAAATTCAATCCCTCCCAAGAAAAGTTATTAGTCAAAAAGCCAATCTAGAGTCCCCGTGGTGATAACTTTTAGTGCCATGAGCACTGGATTAAGTAAGGTAAATAATAGATGGCCTGTGCACCGGGGAATTTATTTCAGCCCTTCTCAAGAAGCAGATGGAAATGTTAACCCACTCACATCTGATCTCAGTTTGGAGTCATCCTTCCTTCTCTCTAAAGAGTCAAGACTGAATTTTGGGCTAGTTAAATCATTTCCCAGCTCTCCTATCAGTGCACAAAAAGAAAATTATATGACGAATCACTGCTCTGACCTTTTGTCCTCAGATAGTTAACTACCTAAGTTATTTATCTTCCAAACCCAAATAATCAGGTCACAGCCTTTAGCCTTCTGCTGGAACGGGTAAAGACTCAAGTGGGAGATAATGGAATGTGCCTCTCGTTCGCGTACACACACACAAATACCTATCCTGGATAATGTCTGTCTCCTCCTCCAATTTCACTGTCTGGATGAACCAAGCTGGATTCTCAGCGTGTTCAGCTAATGAGAGGCTCTGGCAGGAGCAGAGCAAGGCCAGGGTATGTATATCCCAAGTTCACTCCTTGCTCAACTGCTGGCTGGCGGTGGCTGCCCTTCCCCAGAGAGGGTCCCAGCTCCTACCCAGCTCCCTTCTCTCACAGCTCTAGGTCTCTCCGGCTCTCTTAAGCATGCCTTACCTTTAGGAAAATTCCCCACGTTGCTTTCTTGTTGGAGTGTGCCTTCTCCTTCCTGCCTTGCCATACTAGCCTCGACTTACAGAATTTGATTCCAAAAATATTATACGGAGATTAAATTTCCATGGAATATGTTATTAATTTTATTTTACTATAGGAGGTGAAAGGGGGCAAGGCAGTCATCTGAGGTTTCTATTAGAATTCATATTTCTTGTAAAAGAGAAGTTTTATTCCATTCTCAAAACATCGACTGGTAAAAATTTGCCCTAGCATGTACGAGCTGATAAACTAAGGTTAAACTTTTGAAGTAAACAGAAGAGAAGAGCTAACATTTATTGTTGAGTCCTCTGTGTACCAGAGAATTAGCATACTGTACTCTTTAATCACTGTTAACAACTATATGAATCAGAGTTAGTAAGAAGAGAGCAAATATTCAAAGCTAGCCTTGCCCTGAGATACTTCTGCTTTGTCCATGCTGCCATCATTCAAAGGGGTTAATAGAATTTTTTTTTTACTTTCATTATTTACTATCCAAAGAGGTGAGAAGCAATAAGGAAGGAACGTATGAAAATGTATGAGCCACTCTCATCGCTGCAGTCACAAAGCTTTCCCTTTTGGGGCGACCTTCATGCCAACCACTTCTCTTCAATTTAGGTATCAGCTTCTTCTCAGCTTAATCCTCTCAACTGTTCGAGACTCTCTACTTTTATACGCTTGATTCTCCAAAGGCTAGAAGAATGATTTTTCTCTCCACTGTCCTTCCTAACAAGAAACCACTGTCTCGGGTCAGTGCCTGTGGCTCAAGTGGCTAAGGCGCCGGCCACATACACCTAAGATGGCGGGTTCGAATCCCCAGCCCGGCCCCGCCAAACAATGACGGCTGCAACCAAAAAATGGCCGGGCGCTGTGGCGGGCACCTGTAGTCCCAGCTACTTGGGAGGCGGAGGCAGGAGACTCACTTGAGCCCAGGAGTTGGAGGTTGCTGTGAGCTGTGATGCCACGACACTCTACCCAGGGGGACAGCTTGAGGCTCTGTCTCAAAAAAAAAAAAAAAAAAGAAACCACTGTCTCTTTCAGCTGGAATGACTGGTCCTTCTATAGCAGTGAAAATTAATATTCTTTCCTTTTGGAGGCAAAATGTACGGTGCATGTGGTATCTCCAGGCAGCCACAGGTTTTGAACACCATTTCACCTCTGGCTTACTGGCCAATGTGCAAAAATCTAGCCCGTAGGCTTTTCCACCTTGTTTTCTACGTTTGCCATTAACAAATGGTCCATCCAGCGGAAGGATTCTCAGCTGTCCCCCGGGACATGAGTGGACCAGCCAGTGACCCCCATCTCCCTTCCTTTGCTCTGTGATTCAGGAACATGGAGAATCCCCCGCAGCTCACGTTCCCACAGCTCTTCCGGCCACTTCCTCCCTCTCTGTCTGACTAGCTTCTGGGTCTGCTAATTGAAACTCAGCTCGACAGGCCCCCAGCCCCAACGGGAGAAGTACCTGAGCCGGGGGCCCTTCCCTTCTCCACCTCCATCCAGCCGCTCAGCCCTATGACATCACCTTGCATCAGCTCCTTCCTCCTCGGCCTCTCCCACACCTCTGATCTCTGGAGTGGACGGAGCTGGGGGATCCCTGTTACCAGTCAGCTTTTCCCTTAGCTTAACTGCAAATGGTTATATTGATTGCAAGAAGGCAGAGCGTCCAGTCAGCATTCCCAGAGAAGACTGTCCGAGAGGGGCCTTTTCTCCACTTCCCTTTTAAGGATTCATTGTCCCTTTCAACTGGGATTTGCTGTTGCAATTAATCTCTGAATCCGTGTGCCCTCTCTTTTAAAAGGCTTCCTACTATTTTCTCTTCTTCCTTTGCTGTCTTATTTCCTTTCTCCCCTACTTCCATCTCCTCTTTTTCTTTTCTTCTTTCTTTTTTCTCTTCCTCCATGCCACCCTTCACTTTTGATCTTTTCTAAGCAAAAAATGGTAAGCAAATTTTAAAAGGTGATAATTAAGAGGCAAGCCCCATGTGATTGGTAGACTGTAACTGGAAAAGTATATATATATGTGTGTGTGTGTATATATGTATGTATATATTTTTATATACATATATATATATATTTTTTTTTTTTTGAGACAGTCTCACTCTGTTTTCTTAGGTCAAGTGCCATGGCATCACCATAGTTCACAGAAACATCTAACGCTTGGGCTCAAGCTATCCTCTTGCCTCAGCCTCCCAAGTAGCTGGGACTTTAGGCACCTGCAACAATGCCTGGCTAGTTTTTCTATTTTTAGTAGAAATGGGGTTTCACTCTTGTTCAGATTGATCTTGAATTCCTGAGCTCCAGAAATCCACCCACCTCAGCCTCCCAAGGGCTAGGATTACAGACGTAAGCCACCCCATATATATATATATATATATATATGTATATTTAAGAGAGAATGTACTAAGAGAAAGGGCCATGCTCATGGCATAGGACATACGGAATAAAGTGCATGATTATTATGTTATAAATTTAATAAAATGTGCTTAACTCTCCACGTATTAGAATGACATTATAGGTTCTACACAATTGAGCAGAAGGATTTAAAAGCTTGTTATACACCCTCACCACACAATTTCTCAAGACTTAGCCTATCCACACTATAAAATAAACTCTATGCATGCTTGTCCACATGGGTATTATATTCTGAATCAAGAATAGCAAATGCGTGGCATTGTTACCACACTTTCCCTTGTTAACCTTACCTAATCAATCACTACTAAATTTCCATCGGAGCTGAGAAGAGGCTTCTTTCTTTCTCAGAATTCTAAGCAGTTTCCATTAGTTGATAGAAGACAGCGCATGAGAAGAAAGTTATTTTCCATTCCTGTAAAAATGTAAACAGCATCTATACACTGGGATTATTATTGCCAGCCCACATGGGCATCATGGGTTTTTTTTATACTTTAATAAATTACCAAAATCTGCTACAATGATTAGGCACTACATCGTCCCAAGTAAATATAGTGTTATTTAAAATATCGACCATCTTATATCATTTGAAGACAGACTTACCAACACATAGATTTCCTTCAAACAATACCAAAGTAGAAAAACATACAAATTGTCCTAGCAGTTCTATTTATCTTACTGAGCTTTCTCAGTAATATGAATATCCTGAGGTAATCATACTTCATCATATCATTTTAAAAACATAAAGACTAGGATTGCTGCTTCAAACATAGTTGGCACCTGTTATTATTGGTATGGGGGCAAAGAGAGATGGAGAATGATGGGGAAAAAAAGCTACACCACGATGATTAGTGAAAACTTGCAAGAAAGCAGGGTGTTTTTGAAGAAAAAAAATGTCCTTAAGGGGGAAAACATTTCATTTCTATTTCACTTGATAAACACTCAAGTTACTTTCAGTATAACACTTGAAAAGCATTAGTTAACATTCACAGGCAATGGTTTTACCTTAGCTTAAAACTGTGTGTGTGCACATGTGTGTGTCTGTCTCTGTGTGCGTGTATCTGTGTGCGTGTGTGTGAAGTTGCATCTACTTCAACATTACTTACATTTACCTTGACATTTACCTGGACTTTTGTAATGACATTTATATTTAACAATTTATTCTTAACACATATTCTACAATGGTATTCTCCAAATAAGCTCTTAGTAAATATTGGTCAAGAATAATAATATGTCAAGAAAGCTGATCCTGACTTTGACTTTTAGCAATTTTTTTTCATTTCTTTATTTAAAAAATGTCTGAAACCATTAGCATTCAGGATTTGAGCTTTCATATGTATTTCATGAACAATACTAGCAATGATTTCAATGCTATGGAAGAAATTTGAGCACAATTGCAATAGGCTGGTGTGAGACAGGACTTACTGAAATGGCTTAGCTAGGTTTCATTTACCCCAAGACTCCAACCCACTTACCTTAAAAGTTATAAGGCTGAATCCTGCCCAGTATAAGACTGAATCCTGCCCAGTCCAGGAAAAGTCAAAAAGGTAGCACATTGATTTGACAAAAATCTATTGAGTGTCCCTAATTGCTAAAGTAAGTGTTTCTCAGAAAATGAACCAGGTAGACGTGTTCCCAGCCTCGCGGAGCTCACACACTGGTGAAGAATACAGACAGATGAATGGACAAGTACAGTACAGTGTGTTAGAGTTTCCTAAATGATGATTTGCAGTCGTGCCACAGCAATATCACCTGGAGGGCTCTTTAAAAATACATATTCTCAGGACTCTGCTCCAGGCATCCCGAGGCAGAAGCATGTTTTTGAATGCCAGGGAAGCCAAGAGAGACAGTTCGTATCCCAGAGGAAACAGATCTTGAAAAGGAATGGGAAGTTATGGAGAAGCAGAGGCTTGTACAGGGTGGCTGTCAGGGCAGGACAGGGACAAGTGCTGTTGGGGGCCGGGCAGGAAAAGAGTGTGACAATCTGAGGGAGCAGAATGCACGACGGCTGACATGTGAGTAGGCGTTTATGTGAAAGAGTGACAGCACACGGTGAGGAGGGGCGCAGGGGCACAGACGTGGTTGACAAAAATAAAACCGGAGAACTAATTTCTGGCTCAGGCAGGAAACTTAAAGGGCCTGTTAAAGATTTAGGACTACAGTTATCCCAGGAGCAACTGGAAGCCATCAGAGCATTTTAGGCTGAGGAGAGATTTGCTCAGGATCACCAGGCAGTGATGAATATGCTGTTAACTTTTACTGATACACAGAGCACAGAAAACGGTAATTTGGGGGAAGGTGAGAAATACCACTTTGATCACAATTTTGTGATCCCTGTCTTACCATCCAGTAACAATGAATGGCTATAAAATCCAAGAGATTGTTATGAGTTATAAATAGATCTTGGAATCACCAGTCATTCTCTCAACAAATATTGACTGAACACGTCCTATGTCCAATCCCATGTGCTAAATTTAGGAATATGACAGCAAATAAAAGAGACATAGCCCCACCTATGTGGGCCATATATGTGGATGTTTATTGAAATCGCAGATTACAAGAGGTCACTGGAAGAGGAATGTGACTAAAATTTTGTTAAGGGTGATGCTTGGAATATAGGAAGCATGACATAAATATTAACTATTAAATAAACAAGCAAAAATCAAATAGTAATAATTGCAAAGCAGAGAATTAAAATAAGTTGAAATGATATCAAGTGATGCAAGAGTCATGAAAGGTGTCTTTGAGAACTGAATAATATTCAAAATAAAACATTCCATCAGTATGAATTATGATTAACAGGGCGGGGAGAAATGAGAGGGAAAGAGAATGGCTACTGTGAAGACCTTGATTCGGGAGAGAGCCTGGGAGATGACAGGGGAGGGAGAAAGGCCCTCCTGTTGGCTCTGTAAGACAGGTTAATGCATTTGGGTTTTATTCTAAATGAGAGGGGAAATCGTTGGACAGTTTTAAGCAAGTGAATGATGCGATCTAATTTTTATTTTTGAAAAGATACCTCTGGCTGTTGTGTAGAGAATTGATTTGGGGAGAGTAAAAGCAGGAAGACGCTTTGGGAGCCTATTTCAGCCATCTAGGCAAGAGATGAGGGTGGCCTGGTCTAGAAGTGACTAGATTTGATTTACTTTCTGAGAGTGAAGTCTGGACTTGCTGATCAATTCAATGTACAGAAATGAAGGAAAGCGAGAAATAAAGAGAAGTTTTAGTTGAGGGGGAACGGTGGTGGAGGATATTCTAATGAATGAGATGCAGAAAGAGGTAGAAGAATAGTATATTCTACCTATTTAAGTTCTTCAAAAATTCTCATATTTGATAATGTTTTATAGTTTCTCCAAGCACAATGTAAGCTTCTTGAAAAAGACCAGGGTTCCTATCCATGAGTGTTATCCTTTTCCTGCCCTGTTTTTCTCACTTGTTTTTGTTTGTTTGTTTGTTTGTTTTCTGAGACAGAGTTCCACCATGTCACCCTCAGTAAAGTGCTGTGATGTCACAGTTCACAGCAACTTCCAACTCTTGGGCTTAAGCAATTCTCTTGCCTCAGCCTCCCAAGCAGCTGGGATTATAGGCGCCTACCATAACGCTCAGCTATTTTTTTGTTGTCGTTGCTGTTTAGCTGGCCTGGGCTGGTTTAAACCCACCAGCCGGGGTGTATGTGGCCAGCACCCTACTCACCGAGCTATGGGTGCCACCCCCCACTTGCTTTTGATACAGGAGTCTGAAATCAAGAAGTGATAGCTGAGTGATTGAATAAATGAGAGACTCTGCCCTTGTGTGGAAAATGAGCTGGCTACTCTCATGCACTGTGTTTCTGTGGCTTAATTTTACTGTGTTCCCCAGTACTTGGTCTTTATTCACTGAAACACCAATATGTAGGAGACTGAGCACCAGGAGCAGTCACGATTCTTGAGGGAGGCGCTGGGAGTGGGACAACTCCCTGCTGGCATGGAGATGTTTTGCAGCCCAGAGACAAGCCCTCAAACAACTGCATGAGTTAATAAGACTGGTGGCTCGTTGGCAAAAGCAGGTATTGTACCTTGAAAATTTGTGGTGTATCAGTCCAGCCCCTGGGGAAAGAGCATGTAGTGACCCTTAAGCACATGATCCTAGTACGTGGGCCCCCCACACCTGTTATATACTATTTCATTAAATGGCCATGGCAGAGGTTTCTCAGGGCTTCCCTGCACCTATGGGAAGTCCACCTCTTGCGAGCATTGTACTTCTGTCCGTGTCCTGGCTGTTTCTTTCGCAGGGTGATGGGGTGCCATAGCAGCACTGACAAGGGTGATGAGGTGGCATAGCGCCGCTTGCACCAATAAAAACAAATTGTAATTCTTCCCCACACGTCTGGGAAAAGAGAAGTGAAAAGTAAAAGAAAATTTCTTTTAACAGGATTTTTAGAGAGCAAATTTGTCTAAGTAGAAATTTTCTAGTAGTAGCAAATTGTCTATTGTCCTTCCCAGAGCATGCTGAGCTAGGAGTCTGGGAGTACGGGTGTGGAGTAATCATACTCTGTAAGTGCTTACATTATGCTAGATATCATTTGGATATGATTTAAACCTCACCACAACTCAAATGTGAGATATTATAAGGGCCATTTTGTAGATGTGGAAATGGAATCTTTAGAAGAGAAAGTAACTTACATAAGGTCACTTAACAAATAAGGGCCACAGCCAGTAATTGAACCAGACTAGTCAGTGCTCATGGTCTTTGTTCCCAGTGGCAGATGCTAATAAGACCTGAACAGTCAGATGAGATCTCCAAGAGACTTATCCATGACTTCACTGGCTCCCATCAGTCATTTCTTTTCCGATATCACAATAAGCAGAGCAAGGATTCCCTGCGAGGACCTGCCATGCAGACACTTACCTATTTCAGGGCAGCCAAAGATCAGGAACCCACTTTCTAATTTGGGAAACACACATTTGGAGGGAAGAAGTCTGAGTAACAAAAGTGCTATCAGACATGTTCCGCCCCACAAAAATTAAACACAGAACATTGAGGAGGCTGGCCCAGAGCCTTAAAGCTTACGGCCCAGTATCACAGCTATGGACACTACAGTTCCTTGCACTCCTCATCCCAAATGTCTGTTTTGGTTCATGAGCCTTTTTGCCCACAGAGGAGATGGAGATGCAAGAGTTAGGTCAGTTTAAGATAATTAGTTCCCCATGAAATTTTCTTCCTGCTTCCTACAAACCAGAAAACTGACTTTTAAGAAAACATATGACAACTCTACTCTTCATCTATTCTTTCTTGCCTGGATCTACCACACTAGCTGCCCTTACTCTTTCCTCTCTGACAACTCAATCCACTCCACACACACACACACACACACACACACACACACACACACACACGAACATCTTTCACTTGCTTCTGTGACATCACATAAACAGGAAATAGTTCAGGTAGTGACTATTTAATTTTGGCAATGGGATTGACATTGAAGGAACCTTCTAGGATAGGAGCTCTTCGCCTTTTCTGCAGCAGAAAATTTTTTGTTGGTCTGGTGATTTCCATTGATTCCCTTTCACACATAACATTTTTTAAATACATAAAGTAAAATACACAGAATTAAGAAGAAAATGGATCATACTGAACTAAAGTTTCAAAATATTAGAAAACAAGTTAGTACTTGATGCAATTCTTTACTGATACATGAAATTTTTTAAAATCTAGCAGATGGCCTAATAATTGCTATAATTGTTAAGTGGTGACAGTTCTAAATGATATTTAGAGCTGTCTGCAACAACCATAAGATGACATGAAAAATCTCTGTGATTCCTATTAGTAAAAACATCACAGTTACTGGTAATATGTAGGTTTTTATACATTCAAAATGAAGGAAATACTAAATTTTCATTAGTAACTTATAAAACTGATAATATAATTTTTCCCCAACCAAGGGAAATTGCGTTTCTGTTTTAAACCCTAGGTGTTAGAGTGCTCTTACAATACTACACAAATCGTACATGAAGTGTAGCTTACGTATCTCTAAGCTTCATAGTCTTCAAATATCGTGCTTCAAAATTTACAAAATAGCAACAATCTGATGCCCAGATGCAAAATGGCTTAAGCCATTTTGGATAAGAACAACTCAAATTATTTTTGGTGGAGAAATTTAAACTTTGGATAGTTGGAGGTTAGTTGAAGTCAGCTACTCCTACCAACCTTGGTACCAAGTAATAAAAAAAGAAAGTAAATCTTGCTACATATATCAAATATACTAAATAAAAATTTATGTGCAATGAAGCCCAAAACCTCACCTTCTGCCTTCACCATCGCCCTATATGAAAGTTTCACTTTCAACATAGGAGGTAGATGTTAACACTTTCTGAAGGTAAGGAAGGAGACTTTTAAGTTAGCATTTGGCAATCAAGTAGAAGCCAAAAGCCCAGAGGGGATCAAGTACAAGGGGGGCATCCTTAGGAAGGGTGGCTTTGGCCCTCTCTGAATTCCTACATTCTGTCCATGTAAGGACCCATAACATCAATAAAATACTTTAGCCAAGTCACATCTCTGGGACAATTTTCATTTTGTCTAATCAGTCAGAGTACAGTTCTACCACTGCTCATGCTAAATAAAAAACCACTAATTGTACTAAGTAAATCCATGTCTGACATTCATTATGCTAATCAGAAAGTCCTCAGATGTTGATTAAGACATGGATAAAGATCTCTCAGTAGCCATCTTTGGAACTAGTCTTCCTGACATAGTGTTAGACACCACCCTTGGAGTGTGGATTCCTTTTTAATTTTATTTATTTAATTGAAAAATAATCATTGTGCATATTCATAGAGTACATAGTAATTCTGTGATTACATACACCGTATAGTGATCAAATTAGGGTAATTAGCTTATCTATCATCTCAAACATGTATCATTTCTTTGCATTGGGAGTGTGGATTATTGATTACAGAAACTGACTCACCCTAGACTCGAAGCTCAGACTAACTCGTACATGCATAATATTGCACAGTACATGAATGTGCTTGGAGGTAATTATTATAAGCATCAGAAAAGTCTCCTGTTCAGTTTTAATATGGCAAGTGAGATATTTTTATAAGTTCCATCCCCAGGTATTTCTAGGTGATGCTTGACTGAATGTTCACATGTCCCCAGATCTGTCATGCTGTCACCTGTTACCTCAATTGACCATCCCATGAATCTCTCTATTTTCTCTTAAAACCACTCATCATTTCCTCCCCTATCTCCATCATTGCTTTAAAAATATTGGATTGACTTTCAGGATTGAAATGAGATCTTGTTTAATAAACTCTTTGGTTTCTATTCATTATCTCAAATTGTCTTGTTTAGTCAGAACTCTGACATATCAAAGTCCGAGTTATGTATTTATTAGTTTAGATGTGTCCTTTTAGTTCCTTACAAGGAAGGAAATTAAAAGGTAACATTAATTCCACTTATTACGCAAAAGTCTGAATGTGTTTTTTTCTGTATATGACAGCAGTAAAATGCGTTAATTGTACAGGCACTAGAAAATATGTGCTAGTGACACTCTTAAGTTATTACAGTCTAATTGTAGTTAATTTTATTCCCTGGGACAACTAATCTCTCAATAATATTTGCAGCGATTGATTAAAATCCACTCCTTGCTAAAATTAAGGTCTTTATGCAATTGATGTGCTAATAGACCTGCAATTATTTGAGGCTGTGCTTCCTCACAGAGAGCAAGTCAAGGAATGGATAGAGGCCAAATAATGTACCTATTTTGCAACAGGAGTTGTGATAATTGCCAGGAGACAGCCTGCTTATCAGTTATGAGAGGTTCCCAATCCTTCATTAATATGTAGTCGAGTTGGACATCAGAGAAACTGGCCCCCATGGGAATATTCCCTGGATCTCCCATTATCTCATTTTCCATACACTTGGCTTGACCTGCTTTTTATCTACAGTCACAGAAAGATCTGGCTTTTCACATAGAAGCTTTCTAAACAATCAACTAGCCGTGAACCTACAGCCTTAAAGCTCCATGCAATGTCAGCTGCTGTAAATTTGGACAAGTGTGTATACCAATAAAGTATCAGTTTAAAGGTTTCAGACTAAATATTTTAGAAGTAGACAAAATAAATATTCCAAAGTGCTAAGCTGTGAGTTTTCCATTCTGTGGCTTGTGCCTACATGTGCTCACTATGCTAGCCTCTCAATCAGGGCTCCACACTTTCAACGTTTCCAGGCATCTCAGAGAGCAGCCCTGTCCACGTGTGATGTTGGCCAACTCCAGATTGGCTGTACATCAGGCTCTCTACTGAGTTGAAACTTACCCACAGAAAGATTGGGAGCAATGTTTTAAAAGCTCCATTAGCAAACAATAACCATTTTCTTCTGTCTTGGCCAGACACAGTCCAGGTGGCCAAAACAAAAGAACTGTTGCTTGAGACCAGTCAATTTTATTTTGTTCTGGGGTAAGGGCACGTCTAAATGAGGTACAGTTCTTTGCAGCCTCCATGCTGTTTATCTTTGCTCTCAGAAAGAAAATCTTGCACCTGAGTTTCTAATTGAAATTCGCTAAAGGCCATTATGTACAATTACAATAAAGAGGGATAATAGGTTTATCTTTCCATTTCATCCACATTATGGCTCAAAAAAATATTAAATGTCATTAATTATTATAGATAAGTAAAAAGAAAAACACAGCTATTCAGGAATTACTAAAATGTGGTTTTCAGATACTATAAATATAATAATGGTTAATATATGAGTTCTCACTAGGTGCCATACTCTGTGCTAAGTGCTTCACTCATAGGATGCCATTTAATCCTCTCCACGTATAAGTATTATTTCATTTCGATTCTATACTAATAAGTCCTATTATTCTTCCCATTGAAGAAGGAGGAAAGGAATAATGAACTTGCCTAAATTCGCTCATGTGTTAGATAGCAAACCTGGCCCCAAACTAGGACAGCGATCCACTGTTTGGTGAGGCAGGACCTGTGCTGTTTTGAATGAAATTAAGCAAGGGGCAACTGTCCATCAATCATTTTAACCAAGTTCACCTTTTGTTGCCATTGAAGTATAATTTTGTCCCAGGAAATTCACAGTGAGCGACTGTGATTACATTTTCCTCATCTTCATGCCCCCGACACTTCTGGTGAAGATGCTAATCTTGTATCAAGCTGTCTTTGCAGTTGACGATGCTGCCACTTCCCACTCCTGTGGGAAATGAAGAGACGTGGTGCATAAAATAGAATAAGATGCATTAGGGCAAAATAAAACTGCTAATAAGAGTAATCACAATAATAGATTTAAAAGCCATTTTAAATCTAGTTTTAATTACATAAATCCATTTCAGAATTACTACTGATGTGATGATAAATTCATAAATTCTGTGCAAATTGAAAACAGAAATTAGATTGTTTATTAAAATACTACTCTGTCTCTATATTATCATGTATGTAAATTTATGCATATATACATAAATTATACATTTATACATATAAACCTGAATTTATCAGAACTGTTCAATTTCATCTCCTGGTTAATAATTTAGTACATATTAACCTTCATTATTCCCATCAAGACACATTCTACTCTCAAATATGATAAAACATAAGGGATTCTAAGATTACACAGAGTATACTTTTTAAACAAAATTTGCTTCCCATTTTAGAAACTCGATGTCACCGAGGCATCACCATCAGATTTAAATCCTCTATGTTTCTTTTATAAGAAAGCTTTCGAAGTGTGTCAGGCCAAGAAAGCCTTCCATTAGAATCCCTGGCTCTTGTTTAAGATACATTCTACAACTTATTTCAGATTGGCAGTATGCAAGAGACTTCTACTTCAATTTTAGGTCAAAACCAGAATAAAAAGTGCTCGGGGGTGGGGGGAGGGAGGAGAGAGAAACAATCGTGATTTCTATTCTAATAATAACTTTCTGCCGTAAAATGAAATGATGTAGAATATTTAAAATATTAATAGCATCTCAAACCTACCTGGCTCTTCTGTATTTGTCACTGAAGATATCACATCAGATGACTGATTCCTGAGGAGCTGAATGGGTCCAAGTGGGAAACTGCAAGGTGAGAAGGTCTGGAGAAGCCTTGCATAGCCACTGGGTTAGTGGTCAGGCTGAAGGTTTCAAGTGCATGAGATGAGAGTCTCACTTATTTTGCTGCTCTCATCTGGAGGTCTTTCCCACCAATGGGTTTTCTATGGGCTCAATACATTGTTATTTTGCTTGAACAGTCACTGTGGCTAATGGTTGGTGTTAGATACCATATGAATCTTGGATTTTGAAGCTCAAGACAGACTCCTGTGGGTTCACACCTTTCTTTTTAGTTAAGAGCAGAAGATCTTCAATTCACTCAGACCTGTGACTGAGATGTCAAAAATGCCTGGCCTGAAAATAAATAGGCTTAGGGCAGGAACTTGTTGGTGAAAAACGTACAGTTGGAGGGCTCAATATTTCTTCAAGGATATAGTATGGGAATGAGTGAGTGGGAACAGATTCAGAAGTTCAGGGTACAGGTGGAAAACACTACACAAGAAGAGGGAGCCCAGCCTCCTGGCCGGTGTTACTGTCACCACTAGAGTCAACCATCCTCAAATTCAGCATCCATCATGCTCCTCCTTTACTTAAGAGATTGCAGGAATCAGACTTACCCTTCACATATTGTAAGTCCTGGAGCAAGAATACAAATGGGCACCAACATGCATATAAATATATACAAATCATAAACCAAAAATAGAAAATATCCTTCCTCTGTGAAAAATATGCCATCATAATGACAAAATTCAACATATAAATCTATGGCTGTTACATGGATGAAGTTGGGGACGTTCAAAAATGACTAAATTGTATCATATTGTGCATCCTCGAGTATTGAATATTCTTTTTAGAATCTGGTAATGTTAGAATGAAAAATAAGATACAAAAATGCATAAATTGGCTGGGCACCCATAGCTCAAGTGGCTAGGGTGCCAGTCACATACACAGGACCTGGTGGGTTTGAACTCAGCCTGGGCCTGCCAAACAACGACAAGTACAATCAAAAAATAGCAGGGCATTGTGGCAGGTGCCTGTAGTGCCAGCTACTTGGGAGGCTAAAGCAAGATAATCACTTAAGTCCAAGAGCTTGGGGTTGCTGTGAGCTGTGATACCATAGCACTCTACTTAGGGCAACATAGGGAGACTCTGTCTCAAAAAAAGAAAGCATAAATTATTATATATCATAAATTATGATATACCTATAATATTCAGCAAAATTGTCAGCTATGTCAAGTTAATCAAGATTTTTCTATTACTTATGTTCTAGAGGCAATAATGATGGAAAGGACTAAATATTCAAATATAGAAAAATGGAATATGTTTCAGTAAAGACATAACTGAAATGTAAGAATGATCAAGGAAAGTAATTATTCATATTTTCAAAGTCTATTTTCCAAGATATTCAAAATCACATATAAAATTAAAAGACAGAAGGCAAATTATAGTAAATAATCAAATATTCAAATATTTTAATAAAGATAAAAATTTTATGATGGGGGAATTTAATATTTTAATATGAAGTCATTTAAATTTTATCATTCAACATACCTAAATCATGCTTATGGGTTTTCCTGTACATATTGTGTTTGTATGGGTATGTTGTGTGTGTGATATATTATATATGTACATGTAGAGAGAAAGAGACAGAATTTGAGTAATAGAAAGATGTAACACTATAAAATACTTCTTAGTCTTCATGTGCAAATTCTGGGAACACCACCCTAATTCCTATGAAAGGTATTAGGTATTATCTACAAACTAGAGCATAAAAAGGACCAAGTAAACGGACGCTCTTTGGGTCCTATTTGGAAATTGTCCTTTATTATGCAAGAATGTCCTGTTTCATGCTTTCTGAGATTTTCGATCAATCAGTATAAATTTTTTAAAAGGAAAATTCCTTTCATTTTCCCCCCAGTTCTTCCCATTTTTGCAGCAGTGTCTGTTTCCAGTATTGGCAATGGCACAGCCACAGACCTTCTCAGCATATGGACCTCGTTGTCTCGAGATAGAATGCCAGAGACGTGAGAAAGTAGTTGCCTCAGGTTTGAATGTTAGTCACAAAAGCTGATGTTTTAGATTAGGTGTTGAACTGAGCTGGCAATGAGCACCGAACCCTGAGCACAAAGGTGGTCTTTTATTCATTAATAAATTTTTCCCTTTCTGCAACTCTGAGATACTGGCTTTCTAAAGCAAGAGTCCCAGGGCAAGGGTCTCGCAAGCCTGAGACTAAAAGCAATTGGCTCAGTAGCTACGCTGGTCTTTACAAGGAATCCGTACTTTTTTTAACAAGGTGGAGAAGGCTCTTTATGGACAACTCTCTTTTCTTCTTTCCATGCCATGCCTTCCTCATTCCCCAAATTTCTCCTCTCTAGCAAAAAGGAAGTATCTTTTTCTGCCTTATCCTTGCTCGTTTTTTGTTATATTTGGTGCTATGAAAACAATTAATCCCTTTCTTTGAAACCCTCTCACCTTACCCTTTCTTCAGTGATGGGTCATTAAAGACTCAAATCAGACATACGTATTACCGTGTCTGGGGAGCTTCCTTCTCAGACCAATCTAGATTAGGAATACTTTTCCTGAGCCTCCTTCCACCATAGAATTGGCCATGCGGTTTTGTAATTTTCTTCCTACTAATAAGAAGACCTTTCCTAATTAGGAGCACGTTGGGGGCAGGAACTGAGTCTTATTTGATGTTGTAATCCCTCCGCCTACTATACTGCCAATTGATACGTCAGTAATGCTTAATAAACATCTGGTAAGAGAATAAACTGTTAAATAAGCAGAGGCACTTAGCTCTGTCAAATTGTTGCCAGTACACAGATATTATCAGATCCATTTATATTCATTTGTTTATTCATTGCCAGCAAGCAAAAGGCACTTGCTGTGGAGTATCCACCTGTGTACAACCTGATCGCATCAAAGCCAGTCCCTGCGATGTCCATCCAGACACAGAAAGCCTCAGACACGTGTTTTGTTCAAGCCCTTCATGGGGCCAGCAGCAAATACACTCCCCTGCACCTACACACATTTCCCTTCAAATAAAAGCCAAGCTGGATGGCACCACGGCTTGTATATGTTCATCTTACTCCTTATGAGCCTCAATCTCTTCCCTTTGTCACCGCGTGTGTGCAAAGACCGCTGATGCCAGCGTCCCGTGCAGTTTTCCAAAAGGTCAACTAGCATTCAGATTTCTGCTGGTAAAATTCATTCCTTCTCTTTCAAAAATTTAATGAGAAAGGACAGCTTTGTGAGATGGAGAGGCAAGAACAATATTGCTTAAATAAATTGGAATTTGCACTTTGATTACCCTGCAGTTTCTGCCGTACTTTGCTGGAAATGCTCCCTGTGGTGCCCGTTTTCTCTGGAGTGACATCATCAGATGAAGCCATCCTCGCTATAATTATTTCCATCCATATTGGTAGAGGACATGGCAAGAACATTCAGGAAGGAATACTTGATGCATATAGAATAATTTAAAACTGTGGAGTCACCAGAAAGCCCCATTAAAAGGCAAATGATATATCTTTATGCATGCCTCTGACCCCAGAGGAGGGATTTCATATTCACATTAGGAGAAAAACAGTCTCTTCTAAACAATGAGACTCTGATAACAGCAAATATCCTATGCCATGAAATAACAAACAGCATGCCTGGTGTCAGACGCTTTTCGGGGAATAACATTTTTCAAAGGTGTAGCATAGAAAGAATGGGCCTATTTTAGTTCATATCGTCACATTTAAATCCTTTTGGAACTTTGACTATGTCAATGCCAATACCAAGTATTGCGATTTTTAAATTCTATTCTTGGCTATCTTGGCTTCCCTTTTGACAAGGTTTATTGTTCTTTTTAGCCTGTGAGGTTTGGGGGTTTTAAAAATTCATTTTAATAAAAGTAAAACAATCGATATAAAAGTGTTATCTTTCTCAAATATCAAATAGCTCACTGAAAAACAGATTTTTGGGGTAAATTTAGGTGAAATTGAAAATGTGAAAGCCGTAGATTGGCTTCTGTGAGGATGTATGATTTACTCAGGCTGAGTTTACCCGTGGGGAGACTGCAGCCCACTGCTGGGAGTTAAAGGGCAAAGGCAGGCTCTTTGTCTCCTGAAAAATAAAAGCTTCCACCATCTGCTCACTGAGGCTTTGGTTTTGTTTTATATGTAGAAAAACATGCATTTACCTCTGCAGTTGGTGATAAAGTTCAAATTCATTCATTCTTGCATTCATTCATTCAACATAACAACTCAGGGAAAGAAAAGGGTATTGAATAAGAAATTAAATTGTTCACTTAATAGTACAGAAATGCAATTTTTTTTCTAACAACTGTTTCAAACCTCCCTTCTGTGTCCTTTAATGCCACCTCAATCTGATTTCATAATTTTTCAACTATCATCAGTTGTTAAGAAGTCCCAGCTATGGCCAGATGCAGTGGCTCATGCCTGTAAACCTAGAACTCTGAGAGGAGGCAACAAGTCGATTGCTTGAGCTTAGGAGTTTGAGACCAGCCTGAGCGAGAGTGAGACCCTGTCTCTCCTACGAGTAGAAAATTAGCCTGGCAAGGCTGAGAGGCTGAAAGATTGCTTGGGCCCAGGAGTTTGAGGTTGCAGTGAGCTATGATGACACCCCTTATAGGGTGATAGAGTGAGACCCTGTCTCAAAAAAACAAAGTCCCAGCTAATTTTACCCACTTTAAAATTTCAACCTACAGCTGATGTAATAGTCTTTTGCTTCTTCTTGTCCAGCACGAATCCCAGCCTTGGCAACCACAGCTTGGTTCTCCCTCCCCTCTCTCTCCTCTCTTGTCTGATCTCTGGCACCTTTGTGTGCCAGCCCATGAAGAGCGCTGGGACAGACAGAAGTACAAATGTTTCTGTGATGCTGCTCTCAGTCATCTTTAAGCTGCTACCAAAATCCTGTGTTGCTGGAAAATCAATACTTTTCTACCTTGGGGAGAGAACACTGGGCTTTTCCAGAGGCCCTGCAGAAGGGTCCTGGTGCAGTGCATGGGTGTCAGAATCACATTTCTCCACCTTCCTTAACTGTGGGCCCTGCTGTGATACACTCTCCTGGTGGTAATAGTCAGTTCTTCGTATGGCTCAGACTGACCACCTGCCTTCACAGTTATCCATGGTGCCCCCAAATGACTGGGGACACATATCAGATTCTTTCAAATATGAGCTTTAATGACACCTATTATTGCTACTCAAAGATCTTTTTTTTTTTTTTTGACATACTCTTGGGTTTGCAATTTTACTTTGAATGATTGCATGTTTAATAAAAATGCTAATGTGAAATGGAGCCGATATTGCATATCCATATAAACCATAGGGTCAGCATGACATATCTATCTAAACCAGTGGGCAAATACCCACCTACGTCCTCCCAGTTTATGCTGGAGTGTAGAACCTGTCATTACAGCCGGGACTTGTCTGCATTTGAAACACTCTCAGAGCTGAGGTTCCAGGGTTTCAAGTGTGCTTTCATTTTCACATGGCACAAAAGACATTAATCAAGTTGACCCTCTACGATAATGCAGTCAAGAACTGTCAAATACATGGATTTTCACTCTTCTCACATTTCCCATTTTCTCAAATTTTTAATGGTAAGTGGTAGTGAGTGGGTTCCAATTCTCAAACTTGGGAACTAAGTGCTGACCTCTCTTTCAAAAAGAAAAAATGAAATATCTCTTTTAAAATGTTTTATCTTTTCTGTTGTTGGTAAGGGTGACTTGCCCAGCTCTATAAGGCAAGCAAAGTCACCTTGACCTCACAATGATTATTTTCTACTCACTAGCATCAAGCACAGGGGAAACTTATCACCACTTAGAGTTCACTGTCAGAAACCGAAAATGCTGATGCTCATGGAAAACTATACTTTTTAGACTTGGGGAATAAGTTATCCCAGTCACTAAAGAAAGCTCTGTTTGCCAGAAAAGAAACAGTTACATTAAAGTACAGGTGGAACGTCAGGATATTTAGATGAAAGACATGTTTTATACCACCCCAAGAATAAGAGTCCTCACTGGCCTGTTTGAATAGGGAGGGTTTTAAATGAGTCACTGACATCTCCAGACTGCATCGGTCTTATGCTTTTTTTGCATGTGCTTAAAGAAACTTAACACTTCTTTAATTATACATTGTCATGTATAATTACAATTGTATTGGCCAGGGAGCAAGTAACAGATAGGTTGTGGCTTAGTGTTTTGGTTTAAGACATTACACTTTCTTCATTTTTCAAAGGGCATTAGAGCCACACTCACAACCTATCCTTAGCTATCACTAGATAGGTTTTCTTGCAATCAACACAAAAATGTTCAAATGTTGAGCTTTGAAAAAAATTTCCGGTGAAGTTATAAATGCTAATCTTGTAGTTTGCAGAAACTGTCATACATTTCCAATGTAAATTTATAGTTTACCACCACAAGAAAAGAGAACAAAAACTTTTTACTATTACCAGCTTAGAAATGGAGGTGGAAGAATTTATCATAAAGCAAGGACTCCTAAAAAATTATTTTTACATTGATCTAAATACTTGGTGTTGTGCACGTGTAAAGAAATTTGTCATTCTTGAGTAACAGGGCATAATTTTATATGAAAACAACCTCTGCGACTGATTCTTAGAAATGTCTCAATAAATGTTTCCAGGGAGGTTTCCTGAAAATACAGGTAGAGTCACTCAAGATAGTGCATGAGATGCAAAACAGGGACACAGCCAAGTCCCGCAGCGGGAGCCATCAGTGAGAACTGGGCCTGGCCTCAGATCACAATCACTTCCTAGCTGTACAAACTCTCAGCATCATGCTTGGCTTCCAAAAAGTTCTGCAGAACTCTTTTTCCACTTTTTCTTAGGGTATAATAATTCCGCTTCCATTCTCTTTATCTTTAACTTTGACTTTTACTTCTGATTATAACTGTTCATCAAGTGAAGGAAAAACAAAAAGACTTCACAAAGTGGATAGTACATTGAATATGTAAAAATAAAAAGGGGGGGTGTATTTTTGGTTATGACAGACAGGCTGATTAGAAAATGTATTGATTATCCTCCCGGTGCATATTTCCACTAAAATGTAACTTGATTCCCTCCCAGCCTTATTTAAATTCTTGGTGAATTGTGCTCATTTATGAAAGATTAAGTAGATCAAGAAAGCTGAATAAAGTTTTATTTTTTTATTCTCTCTTTTTTTAATTAAATGATAGCTGTGTACATTAATGCAATCATGGGATACAGTGTGGTGTTTTCATATACAATTTGAAATATTTTCATCAAATATTTAACATAGCCTTCATGTCATTTTCTTAGTTATTGTGTTAAGATGTTTATATTTTACTTTTAGAAAGATTCACTTGTACCCTTGTGAGATAAACCATAGAGGTGATCCCTCGAATCACCCTCCCTCCACCCATCCACCCCCTTTCCTGCCCCTCCCCCTCCCCATATTCTTAGGCTGTTATTAGGTTATAGCTTTCATATAAAAGGTATAGATTAGTTTCATAATAGGGGTGTGTATATTGAATACTTTTTCTTCCATTCTTGTGATATTTTGCTAAGAAGAACATTTTCCAGCTCCATCCATGTGAACATGAAGGACGTAAAGTCTCCATCTTTCTTTAGGGCTGCATAGTATTCCATGGTGTACATATATCACAGTATATTGATCCATTCATGGATTGATGGGCACTTGGGCTTCTTCCATGACCTGGAAATTATGAATTGGGTTTCAATAAACATTCTTATACAAATATCTTTGTTGTAATGTGGTTTTTGGTCTTCTGGATATATACCTAATAAAGGACTTGCAGGATCAAATGGCAGGTCTATTTTTAGTTCTCTAAGTGTTCTCCAGATGTCTTTCCAAAAGGAACATATTAGTTTGCATTCCCACCAGCAGTGCAGAAGTGTTCCCTTTCCTCCACATCCATGCTAGCATCTCTGGTTTTGGGATTTTGTGATATGGGCTAATCTTACTGGAGTTAGGTGATATCTCAAAGTAGTTTTGATTTGAATTTCTCTAATGATTAAGGATGGTGAGCATTTTTTCATATATCTATAGGCCATACACCTATCTTCTTTAAAGAAATTCCTCTTCAAGTCCTTTGCCCACCCTAAGATGGGATCACTTGTTTTTTTCTTGCTAATACGTTTGAGTTCTCTATGGATTCTGGTTATTAAACCTTTGTCGGAGACATAACCTGTGAAAATCTTCTCCCATTCTGAGGGCTGTCTGCTTGCTTTACTTACTGTGTTCTTGGCTGTGCAGAAGCTCTTTAGTTTGATCAGGTCCCAATAGTATATTTTTGATGTTGATTCAATTGCCCGGGGAGCCCTCCTCATAAAATTTTTGCCCAGGCCGATTTTTCAAGTGTTTTCCCTACACTTTATTCTAGTATTTTTATGGTTTCATGTCTTAAGCTTAAATCTTCAATCCAGTGAGAATCTATGTTAGTTAATGGTGAAAGGTGTGGGTCCAGTTTCAGTCTTCTATAGGTAGCCAGCCAGTTCACCCAGCACCATTTGTTAAATAGGGAATCTTTTCCCCACTCCATGTTTTTAATTGGCTTGTCAAAGATCAGGTACCAGTAGGTAGCTGGATTCATCTGTTGGCTCTCTATTCTGTTCCATACATCTACCTCTCTGTTTTTGTGCCAGTAAAGTTTTATTTTTAATAGGAGAGCTCCTAAGATCTATAGATATTGTTCAAATGAAAGTATCCACAATTCATAGAGGTTTTAATGATTCTACTCTGCCTATCTTCATTTTAAGCTCTGGAATATTTGTAGTACAAATTTGATACGGACAAATTATCTTAGCATGCTATTCAGTATGGGGCATTCAATAATTTCTATGGCACCAGAGTTCTGTGGCTAGAACATTAAAATGAGGTGTTTATTTTTTTTTTATGTTTTTGTTTTTGTTTCCTGAAGTAGCATCCCTGTCTATTTCTAGAAAGCCAGCTTCTGAAGCAGAGTCCAGTTGCTACTGAGTGTTAGTACCCTTTTCAGAGATAGTAAAATAAGCCTTGAAATGGGCTCTTCAGCAAGGTGAAACTATGTTAGATGGGTAAGTGCTGCCTCCTGCTTAGGTGGCTAACAGTGATAAGAAGACCTAGAAATTTGCCTCCCTGAGTTGTTCTTGTGTGTGCAAGATTAGGCAATTTTCTATTGATTAATTTCCTTAGTAAAATAAAGCTGCTGACTTTGAAATGCCATAAGCAATATCTTTCTCATTTAATCATTTATTTATTATATTAATTCATTAGGCGTTTATTCTGTGCCTACTAAGCAGTAGCCCACATACAGTAATAAACGTTGGGCATTTATTTCAATCTATAGCTATACCCATGTAGCTGAAAAAGGCAGTTACCAACAGAGAGGAAGACCAGAAGATTCATCTAATATGTGATGCATTTGATCAGGCTTCAGGAGCACAGCAGGGAAGCAGGGTCTTTGGTGACTGACTGCATGTATAATGAGCAGGGCAGCAAGGTTAAAAAGACAGCCACACAGCTACAGTGAATTCAGCAAACTACATCTTACTAACACATTTGGCTTTTTTTAAAAAAAGAAAATTTATGAATTCCAAGTTACCTTGAATCACTACCAGGCTCCTTCTAATTACTAACGATGACAAGTCTGCCCTCTCAGCTGCAGCTGGGTGCCCCAGGCATCTTTATAGCAAAACCAACAAATGATTGGAATACTATGATTTAAACTCAAAACCAAAGCACAGTTGGAGATTTTTTTACAAGGCTGCTTGAAAGTCTTACGTCTAGGGTTTGTGAGATCATAGAAGACACAGAAGGACAACACAAGGTCAAATCTACATTTCATATACAAAGCATAAACTGGTTCCCTAATCCATTTGCCGTAGCTCACAATCTGGCAGATGATATAGGATGAATAGTAGGGTCCTCTACACAAAGACCAAGTTAGTGACCTCCGGAGCCCTGCTATGAGTAATGGCCATTATTAGAGGGAGATGGTGGAGGCAGCAGCAATCTACCACTGTCTGTCCCCTGAGCCAGATGGGCAAAAGTGCAGAGAGAGAAGCCCGATAGATATATGGGGCACTAATTATTACTGTGATATAATTCTTGGGGGCATCTATTTATATTAACAGCTAAAATAGCCCTCCAAGTATAGCATGAGGTATCTTGTCACTGACAATTTGTGGTGCAGTCTTTTCTTTATTTTCCTTCAAAATTGATAAATTGGTGTCCATCTTGGTCCCACAAGATCAGGGGAAAAATGATTCATCAATATGCACCTTGTTACAGGAGGTTCTCTTTAACTCTAGATGATAACACATACGACAAGCTATGCCTTACTTATGAAGGTTTGGGAATCACTGCACCCTACAATTTTTAACCCTCTCATTATTCTTTTTTTATTTTTTAAGGAATATGTATTATTATTATTATTATTTTTGAGACAGAGTCTCACTCAGTCACCCTAGGTTGAGTACCGTGACATCATAGCTCACAGCAACCTCAAACTCTTGGGCTCAAATGATCCTCTTGTCTTAGCCTCCCAAGTAGCTGGGACTACTGGTACCCTCCAGGATGCCCAGCTCATTTTTCTATTTTTAGTAAAGACAGGATGGTCTCAAATTTGTGAGCTCAGGTGATCCACCTGCTTCAGCATGCCAAAGTAATACTTTAGGATTATAGGCGAGAGCCACCAAGCCCAGCCCTGTTCATTATTCTTTATATTCAGCCTTGTGGGACTCTCTTTGACAAGTTCACAGATGGCCACTATCAAATAGCCAGACTTTTTTCCTCTTTCATTGCATAGTCTTTGTTTCTGAGAGCTGATATAAGTGATATTTTCCTGAAGACATGAAGATGGGACAAGAGAAATTAGAATGTGTTTTCTTTTGTGTTCATCATTCCATGCTGAGTGGTTGGGTTGTGAAATATCATTTTCATCATTCTTACTCTTGTTTTAAACACACAGGGTCAAAAATATTGCTGAAATCTGGCACTAAATTATATCCACTTGGCATCCAAACATTTGTATCAACATAATTAAAATATAGTTAGGGTGTTTCTTTCTCTTGATAGCCATAAGAATTATAAAAGGTGGGTACTCAGCTACTTCATTAAGTGGTGTGGCCCCCTAAATCTCTGATGTATGTTCATTCCTTTTTCTGCCTCACCATAGGACCCTAACGTGGATATTTTTTCAAGGCTGTGACATTCAGAACTAATAGCAACACCTGCTAACAGGTGAACGGTTGTTAGATGTGCCAACTGAGTCAAAATAGCTAAACTATGGGTTTTCTTTATATTGTGAAAGGAGGCTTTAAACTTACCCTAAATCTATCTCTGCACATTCTGCACCTTCATCTAACTTTGGCTGATATTACTCATCTAAAGTATCAGCATTTCAAGGTATATTTTACGAAAAGCAAGGACTTCACAAGGCCTCTCCTTGGAAGGCTGGATAGAATGTAGGACCCCAAGAACATATTTCATTTATATCTATTATACTAGCTCTAAACTCTGCTCCTGTCATGAAACAACAATTTGGATTCTGAACCAGAAAAAAAAAATGGGGAAGGCTCTCAAAATAGAAAATGATTTAAAATGGGCAAGGAATTTAATCTAGAAGTATTGCTATACAATCTAAGTAAAAACTTGACCTTGATAGGAATTATAAAATAGAAATTTGTCTTTCCTACCTACACACATATACTCCCCCACCCCCATGCTTCAATGTGACTCACTCGTTTTGCATTTAAAAGTGACAACAGCTAATAGAGATGGAGCAAGGAGATGTTCAGCAAATATACCTACGTTGAAAACCTTAAAACACATGCAATAACAGTGTACCATGCAAATACTCCATCAAGCTACACCAGAACCCATTCCCTACCGTGACTCATACCTAACTTGGAACTTATCTCAAGATCCTCTCAAGATCACACACAGCTGAGGTGTGCTGTTGACATCTACCAACATTGTGAGTTTATTTAGTCAGTAGAAATGGATAATGCTTTGTGAAGCCTGTTGGACACTGCAGAAGATATAGAAAGACAAGTTACATGATCCCTGTGGTTGAGTACTTTCTATATGGGGAGGAAAAAAGCACACAAAGTATTAAGTAGCATAAAGGTAAAACCTTGGCCTTTATTACAGTACACATGCTGGTCTTCATTATTGCATGGCATGGTTGTATGTGATAAATTGGCAAGTAATTGGTACCAAGCTACCATTTTTATTTCAAATATTATTGCATTTGTGTGTCTCTAGGCTATGAGATGTGCCACTAGTAATATATTATAAATAATAAAGTTCTTAGTTTGTGAATTATTTATGTTTTACCAATTATAATGACTTGCGGTCATCTTTATAAGGATGCCTCTCTGTTTACTTACTTTCTGATGTGATGACTTGAGGGAAAAGAAAGGGAGAACCTCAGGTACTCACATGAACTTGGCCACCACCTTCACTGCCTTATTTAAAATTACACAACCCTGCCTGCTACTCTTTAGCCCTTCCTATTTTGCTTTGTTTTTTTCTGATGGAATTTATAACCTTTTAACATACAATATAATTTTCTTATTTATTAAGTTGACTCTTAATTGTCTTTCTCCACCTGGTAAAAAGGAAGCACCAAAATCCAGGAACTATATTTGTTTACATATTGCTTGCTAATATATCTGAAACTTCTAGAAGTATATCCTACACATAGTAAGTAGTCCATAAATCGGTGCTATTGTTGTTGTTTCATGTTGTTTACGAGCATGAAAGTCTCTGGGATCTTTGTCTGCACATTAAAGATATGGAGAACCATTGTTATAGGTAATAGCTGCTTGAATTCACAGTACAATATATGTACCATGTTCTATGAAAATGGTTAAAATGAATGAGACATAGACTTCTTAAGAGCTATTGGTGAGACTGCAAACTAGTATAATCTCTATGATTATTTTAGTCTCCATATACTAAAAGTTCTATGGAGATACCTCAAAGAACTAAATAGATCTACCATTTGATTCAACAACCCCACTATTGGATATTCACTCAAAGGAAAAGAAGGTCATTTTATCTAAAAGACACTTGCACTTGAATGTTTATTGTAGCACAGTTCATAATCAGAGAGATGTAGAATCAATCCACATGCCCATGAATACATGAGTGGATTAATAAAATGTAATTTATGTATACCAGAGAGTACTACTCAGCCATAAAAAAAAAAAAAAATTGGTGAGCTAATATCTTTCGTAGCAACCTAGTTGAAACTGGAGACCATTCTTCTAAGTGAAGCATCACAACAATGGAAAAATAAACACTACAATTGTACAAAAGCAATTAAAGGAATTAAAACATACTCTGCAATATTCTGAAATTAAGAAAAAAGCTCTCTAATGTACAAAATTTAATTTTAAAATAATTGAAAATCTGTAATGTTCACTTAGTCATTCTTGGTCACACTCTGGTCACTTTCTGGAATGACCTTATTTATTCATTGCCTGTCTGTCTGCCTTTTGCCCAGAATAGAAGCTTCATGAGAGTAGGTGGCTTGTCTGCCTTATTTCCTGCCTTCTCCTGGGGCTTATAGCTGGCCCTCCTGCAAGGCAGCTGTACTCCCTTCCTGGTGGAATTTCCACCTCTAACAAATGAAGAAAAGTGAAAGCAAAGTTGTTATTATGCTTCTAATAATTTAGCAGATTTTAATTTTTAGAAAAAAAAATGAGACTCTCATACAATAGAATCGTTAGCCTTGTCTTTTCCTATTTTTTGCTTTTCCTTTAAAAGATCTTTTGAGGTACAGTCATCCAAGTGTGCACTGACTAAAATCAGTACCATGTCCCAACATATAAGGGTAGACACAAGGAGAGAAAAAGGGAGGGAAAAGAAGACAGCAGTCGGTGGTGATGAAACACAGGTTGATTCACAGATGCTGCTGAGGAAGAACAAATGAAGACATGCACCAAGAAGAGAGCTAATGATTGACAGATTCTGAGCCTCAGGAGGAATCACAATGAAAGGGGGAAAGCAGGTCTTGTTGACATGTGAGGAGCAGTGAGGAAAGAGCTGAGCCGAACATATTATTTAATGAAGTGTTAAGTAGATCACCAAGAGAGGTGGATAATGACTGTGATGAAGAGTGGCTGGGGTGTGAAAAAAAAGAGAGAGAGAGAAGAAAGGAAAAGAAAAATTAAGTGACACTTGGTATATCACAAGAGGACATGAAATCTGAGAGAGTTTCTGGAAGGAACGGTCAACCCCTTGTAACACTCCAGTGCCTTTTACTAATCGAGTTGGGCAGCTCATTAAAATTATGTGTGAAAAAAGAGGTACATTGGAAAAAAGGGCAAAGGAACCAAGAAATAACTAGAGCCAGACAATTACTATTCCTATAGTTGGAAAGAAAGTCAGGAATGCAAAGTACTCGATAAGATGCATTTAATAAAGGCCCACTGGAAAACAGTGAGTGGATCCTAGAGAAATAACAGGAGCAATGAAACGGCCACAGGAGGGATAAGTCATTCCAAAAAAAGAGGAATATTTAAAATTGGATATGTCTGTGCAAAGTAACTCAGCTACCAGTATGGGAATTTAAAGAAGATATTGAACAGCAATATGAAGAATTGGGAGAGTACAATTTCGGTTTGTCTCTGCGTTTGGGCAGACTAAATACATCCTGCCTTGTGATATGGATCCTGTATTTGTGATGTGTGTATCACAACAGGGAAGCTGCTTGCATCTGGAACAGGCCTTCAGTGTTTTCCTAAATAAAGGGGATAGGCTGGGCTGTGGTTGGTTCTCCAGAATACACTGAAGGAAAATGAATTAACACGTATATAATGCCTATTTTGTGCTGGGTACTGTGCTTGACATTTTAACGTATATGAGCACATTTGCCTCTCACAACAAACCTGTCACAGGAAAAGTCATTATCACAGCTTTTAGATGAGGGAGACTGAGATCACACAACTCTTGAACAGTGGAGCCAGAATATAAATCTAAGTTTTGGCTGGCTCCAAAGCCAGATTCTACCAAGCTGCTTCCTACATTAAAGGAAGTTGATGTTGAAATATCTAATTATTAAAGAGAAAAGTAACTGAAGCAGGTGAATGCTGCATTTGATATGCTGCTTCACACTCATATTTAGAGGGCAGCCTTGGCTAATTTGATTTATTTTCCTTGCACTTCAGTTTTGTTAAGGTCTGTTACTTTTTGAGACCAACACCTGTAACCTATATATAACAAAATAATCTTGTTTAATCAATGGTACACACTCATTTAAAAACACACAAACAAAAACTTTGGCTCCCCTTACCATGTTTGATTAGGCACAAAAACACTTCCCAAACTTTTCTTTTAAGCTGAGGTGAGGGTGAGTGAGCAACAAGGCTGAGTCACGCAGCGTTCATTTCTTTATTAGCAACCATTTGTCCAATGCTTAATATGAACAAGGCAAAATGAATAAGCAAAATGATCATTGCCCCTGTCCATATAGAATGCATAACATTTTAGCTGATAAAAAACAACTAAAAGAATAAATTAGGAGAGTTAAGTATACTGATGTTCCCTTAGTAGGGAAAACCCGGGTTTTATGAGAACACACTGGAGGGATGTTTAATTCTGACATAGTAATTCAAGGAAAGCTAGCTCAGAGAGAAGAAAAGAATAGAGCTATATGCTTTCAGAGCAGACGGAATAACCCTTCTTAAAAGCATGAAAACAAGAAGGAAAAGGGCATTCACCAAATAACCTATAATCATTGGGCACTGACCACACACCAGGCCAGGGAAATAAGTAAAATTTGTTTTTGCTGGTCCCCATGCCTAAAATTTGGCCATTGTATGACCAGGACTCCCATCAGTCAACATATGGCCCAGGCTGTGTCTGGCCATTCAGAGTCTTTTGCTGTGATCTTTTCTGTCTCTTCTGACATTCTCAACACTGTTTCAGCAAAGTTGAAGCTTAATGTAAAATCAGACCGCACAGGAAAAAAATTCCTGCTGTCAGAACTATTCTAGAAAATCACTAAGAATGTCTCTATTTTAGAGATCTCAAAGTCTAGTTTTTCCACCAGCAGTGATAAGTTTTCATAGCCAAGACAGATAGTTGGCTTGTGAAACTGGGGCCAACCATATTGTGTTGGTGAATAGATACTGTTCCTCTTGAACACATTAAATTCTGAGAAGTGTTTATAACAAGCGAGGTGTCTATACCATAAGAGGCTGAGGAAATGAGTATTCCTTGGAATACTCACTTTTTATTATAGCAAATTTGGGGCTAAAAATGGTTAATACATGGGTCCTGTGAGACAAAGGGAACAATCAGAATGTTCCCTTTCAGACCTGCGAACACTATAATTGTGGAAATGGTAACTGTATGTGGTTAAACTGAGAGACAAGTTACTCCACTAGTGGGAAGATCTATATGAAATATACAGCATTGTCTTGGTATCAAGAGGGAGATTTCTCTGGGTCTGAGAACTGTCCATGTCTTCAAGTCACCTAATATGGACAGCTAAGTAGGTGGACACACAGTCACTCAACCCATCCTTGTCATTAGTCTACAGACCAAGTTATCCTGCCTCTCCCCAAGCCAGAATAAGTTCAACATCACATTGTGACTTTTACTGCAGTGCCACAACTATAAGGAACATTTAACAAAAGACCTTCAAGCATTTAGAAAATATCTATCATGAGTTTATTGTGGCAGGTTTAGGAGTGGAGGTAAAATATTAATGAAACATATTTTCCTTCTCCTCCAGTTGATTAGAAGAGCAAATAATACACAGAAAACTAGAATGTGATGAGTCTGAGTACAGTGTGCTACAAAAACACACACATGGAGAAGGGGGCATATTGTGAGTGGTTGTTGGCCAGGCCCAGAAGAGGGAGGCAGTTCTCTCAAAATACAGGATGTTGTGTGAGTCTGTACCTTGTGTAGCAGCTTTGTTGACATCAGTGTTGATGATGAATAGAAAACGCCCTCTGTGCCCTGAACATCTACTCTATTTTCAGAAAAAGCAAAATGGAGTATGACACCCAGAGTACTGTCTACACAGCTAATGAGAATTTGCAGAGCAGGGGAAAGGTACATTCTGACGAAAAGATAGCAACAAAATTTACAACCCTCTTAGTCCCTTGCCAAAAGGGTGTTTGTGCGAAATACCAAATACTTTGAAAGCCTTACAGACAATAGTATGTTAACAGTGTCTACAAATCACTGACAACACAATAAGCATGAATTTCTACAGAACATTTAAACAAGAGCTTCAAAACCCTCGTGAACTTGTTTGGGTGACTGACAGCATCAGCAAAGACAGACACTCTTTGTTCTGGGAGGTAACTAATTCTCCATCTGTAATTTTGTCACTGAGGCATAGGCTAGTCAGAGGAAAACAAAAAATAGCCCTGGAATAACTGGAGATTTTCTACTAAAGAAATTTTTTTTCAATGGCTTCTTTTTTTGGAGGGGGGGGTCCACACAAAAAAACATCTTTTAGGCACCGAAGCAGAGACTTTTTCCATATTTTCCTTTCTTTACTGGGCTTTGAATGTGTTATGGAAGTCAGTGTATAATTCTTTAGATGTACTTTTAGTTGGACTACCATTTTCATCACACTACAGTCACCAGGAAGGCAAATGTAAGTGCTGCTTCCTAATAAACAACTACCTCTTCTATTTTCAAATTACTACTCGTGTGGTAGTAATTTCATTTTCTATCTTTGAGGTTATTGAATCAATTCAGAAGATGTGCCTCCATAAAAACCTTATCAAAATCATATGCCCGCCTGTGGCAAACATACCGACCCATATTTAAACTTCCTATAGTCACATATGTCTTTGATAATATTGAATGTGCAATCGTCCCCATCATTTCACCAAGTCATTTAAAGACAAAACAATTGTTAGGTGCTCCAAATGATTTTTTTACACACCCACTAGCAACAGTTAATATATTCTTTGCCCTACAACCTTCTAAATGTTTATTTCAGAATAGTAGAGGAGAAAAATACTTCTATTTCACTGAATAGGGAGTTTCATTCAATGGGAATCAATGATATGTAATGAAACAAAGCACCTCCAATTTAGAATGAGAAAGACCTGTCTTTGAATCTTGGTTTTGTTGTTTTCTGGTTGTATGACCTTGGGAAAATCACTTAACATTTCTGAACTTCAGCTCCCTCAGCTCTAAAATAGAGATAATAGTAGCTACTTAGGTGGATAGTTGTGTTAATAAAGGCATTATGTGTAAAACACAGTACACTGCCTGGCTTGCTTCAGAGACTCAATGTTAGTTATTGTCATGATTGTTACCAGTACTAACATAGCTATTTCATTAACTTCAGATTTCATCTTTAGTGATTTTTTTCAACACACAATTCAGAAGAAAGAGCTTAGGGTTTGAACTACTAAAACCTATGTTTGAGTCACGAGTGGTCTGTGGAACTCAGAAAAAGTCACTTAACTTCTCTGAACCAGATCTTCCAGTGGAAAATCTGTATACAAATGCCTACCTTGCCAGATTATTAGTAAGATATGGCTTCCTTCAATCTTTGCAAAGGAAGCCATTCTTCACATCACATAGTAAACATTCAATGAATAGTAACAGCTAGTATTAATATTATTGTGATTTAAGTAGTTGAAAAACAAGTTATCGCCTGACGTACATACCTTGGAGTCCCATAATACCATTTATACAGGGGTGGAAAGCAGTGTTATCCTCAGCTACAACTCTGCCGGCTGCTGATGCCCTAGCATGTTCTACAAGTACTACAATATTTACTGAGGACTTCGTATGAATGCAGTGTTGATAAAATTCAGAAACTGGGACCCCCCCCCCAAATGTCATTGTTGATACAGGATTCCACCACACAAAGTTGGACAGTGACTCCCCCATTCTCTAGGCCCGGGTGAGCTCAGCATCAAACCCCTATTTCCAGGCACAAACAGGCTGCCTTTTCCAGGACACACCCTCTGTTGTCTAACAAAATCATGAATGAAGCAGCCCTAGATGTTTTTTTGGGTGGTTCCACCTTGAGTAAGGAGCACATACCCTAATCCCTTCCCTGAGACAAAAACTGCAAAGACCTAATAACTTTGCCCCAGCAGAGGGACTGCATTCAACTTTGAAAGGCTATTTTTCCACCTACGAAATCCTAGCCAAAATGTAATTCTCCAGACAATATGGACCCCCCGGCCCCCCAGACAAAGGGCCCATGTGAGAGATTTCCCAATGGGTCTTCCCCCTTTATCAGAGGCTCTGGTACCTTTTTTACTGCTTCTGTATTCCTTTCTGTCTAATAAAATCTTATCTTACCACTGATTTGTGGTCTGTGGGTTCATTCTTCAAATCCCCGAGACCAAGGACCAACTGAAGAAGAAATTCTGGTATCATTATGATACAGTATATTTAAATATCCCAGATAGTTGCATAAAACCACTACAATCATGTGAAATATTCTACAGTATTATCCATGCATATTTTTTAAATTACATGTATAAAATAACTCTTATTTTCTTGGGGAAGGCAAATAGAGTTGTGATAGCTGGAAAAGCAAAAAATAAAAGGGCCAATCCTCTCATCCTTAATCTTCTCCAAATCAGTTAAGTTTGGCACAGCAGGGAGCATTAGAAACTGAATTATTCACCCAGTTTGTCATCATCCAGACGTTTTAAGTTAGCTGTTTCCATTCATTCCAATCAGTGGTAGTGACTATCACTGCTGGAGAAAGGTACAGGTCTTAAGGTAACAAAGGTATCTCTCAGTAATTCAAAAACATCTCTGTATATGACAAATAATTGATTTTAACATAGAAAACAAGAAGAATATTATATATAAGAACCAATTCTTCAGAAACCAAAGGAACAGGACTGAGATTTGTTTTAATTAATGGATTTTATTTCTTAGAACTGAAATATTCTAAGGTTCTCAGATCTAAACTTTCAAAGCTACAGCCAACAATTTTTCATCAGAGCCCAAGGGAGGAGGGGGGAAGTGAAAGAAATGAGAGGCATAGAGACTACCAAGAGGGTAGGAGGGGATACACGTTCTTCTGTCCTCTCAGTAGGTTACATATCAAATCTAGTGATAACACTTATGGGGCCAGGTGGGGTAAGCAGATGGAAAATGACCCTACAAGGAACACTGAAGTCCTAACTACAAAAAGAAAGCCATCAGACCCACAAGCAGAAAGGAAGCGTTCCAGCTCATCTCAGAAATGGGGAGAGCAATAGGAGAGCTAAGGGCAGTGTGGAGGCACACCCAGGGAAAGTTCTTAATTTTCTTTGGAATTTCTTATTAATAATATCATCTAAAATATGTCTTCTTTTCCAACTCTGAGGGATATAAATGACGGTAGAGTGGCCTTGAGGCATAGGGAGAGGGAAAGGGGAAGCCAGGGATCTCCCCAGCATATCCCATTTGTAGCCCCAGAGATCTAAATGGGCACAGACTATTTCTCACCATCAGGCAAAATCAAGCCTTCAGAGCTCACAAACAACTTGGAAACTCCCAATGTTTTTGATGAAAAGTGACAGCTCCCAGAACTTCCTTGGTCAGTCAAAGACCTTATGGAAGGGAGGACCGTCCCCACAAGCTGTCTCACTTTCTTTGAACGTATTAAGTTGAAATAACAGATATGGGAGGAGGGGACAGGAGCTCGGAAAGATGTCAACTTTGTCCCCAGGCCATCCACCTGCTCCTCCTCAGTTTGAAGATGGTTCCTTCCAGGCCCTAGAAGTGACTCCCTGCTCTTTATCCTCCACCCCATCAAGTCTCCTATCCCTAGAGGTCCAGAATGCCTGGCGGGGAGGGAAGGAGGGATGTCAGGAGGTACAAAACAGCCTGTCTAGGCCCCAACAGAAGCCCAAGAAAACAGTTCCAGGCATGGCGGCCTCATTTCATTCCAGGGAGGAGAGGCCCAGATCAGATTACAGGAGCATTGGGGGTACAGACTTGAGTGGCCTTGACCTGCCCCGTCCAGGTGGAGGCCCGAGGGCCGGGTTGGAAAGGGAGAGGAACAGAGGACTGAAGGTGGGGATGGGGAAGGCAGTCCCAGTCTGCAGGCCAGGCCAGATTTCCCAGAAACAGCCAGGCCACAGCAGGAACGGGGCAGAGGGCTCTTCTTAAAACAACTGCTGACTACAGGCTGTCGCCATCTCTGCAGCCCGGGGCCTCGACGTCCATCTCTGCAGCGTCCTCAGCCCCCTTCTCTGCGGCGTCCTCCATCCCCGTCTCTGCGGCGACTTCCGCCCCTGTCTCTGCGGCGACCTCCGTTCCCGTCTCTGCGGCGTCCTCAGCGCGCGTCTCTGCGGCGACCTCCGCCCGGGTCTCTGCGGCGACCTCCTCCCGCGGCTGCTGCTGAGGCGCTCCCCCGGCACAGCCAGGCTCAGCGGCGGCGCCTTTGTGCTCCACCTCCCGGCCCGGAGGCCCCTGGCCCTCGCAGGCCGCCGCCGCCGCCTCCTCTTCGGGGGTGTCCTCCTTGGGCCGTTTGGCGGCGTCCTCAGGCAGGTCCCCCGCGCTCCTCTTCCGAAGCCCTTTCTCCTCGTTGTCGTCCTTCACCTCTTCCGCGGGGATCTCCTCGACGACCAGCTTCCCCGGCCCGTCGCCGCCGCCCTGAGCGTCGCTCTGCTTGGCCGCGTCGCCCTGGGTGGCCGTGGGCTCCCGCTGGGGCCCGCCCGCGCTGCGCGGCCCCGGGGCGCCCTGGGAGTCGGCCGCCTTGACCGTGGGGTTGTTCTCGATCTCCCACAGGCCCTCGCTGAAGCCGCGCCTCTTGTTGGGCTTGCCAAACTTCTCCTTGGACTCCTCGTAGGGGAAGAGGTACTTGGGGCCCAGCAGGGCGGTCTCGTGGGTCCCGAAGAAAAACACCTGGTACCGGTTAGACTCGGCCATGTGCTCTATCCGGGCCGGCCAGTGGGCAAAGCCTTTTAGCTTGGCGAACACCAGGTCCCCACTCTTATATTTGTTCTTGCAGTAACGCGACATGGCGTGGGCTGAGGGACCAGCCTCGGCGACGGCCCGTAGGCGACACCGCAGACCGCGTGGCGGAGGTGGCCGCTGAACTAGGACTGTCGCGTGCACCCACCTCTAGAGGGTCCCCGCGCACGCACCGACGGGGCGGGCAACGCGCCAGCGCACCTGGAAGGTTCCACCACGAAGAGTGTTATTATCTCGAGAGACGGAACCGAAGCCGGCCTGACCCACCCTCCGACGACGAGGTAGTTTCTATAGAACGATAGAATCTTGGATAGCTCGGTGGCGGTTGTGCTAATCAGTCGCTAGGGCACCTGGACTGTGACGGTTGCAGAGTTCACTAGGTGCCAGAGTGGCCTAGAAAGAGGGAAATACGGCGAGAAAACACAGTGGCATGATTAGGACATATTTCCAACTGCTAACGGCCTGGTGCAAGCAGGCAGTGCCCCTGCATGGCCGAGTCTGCTCCCTACGGGAAACTACACCTGCATCACGTGCTACTGATGTGCTGGCTCTGTCAGTGGCTGCCACCCTTTTCTGATTTCCTTGGGGACTGGCACTGGACCCTACCCGAGGCCTCAAGAACAGGGTGGAGGGTCTGACAAGGGGATAGAGTCAGCAGTATTGTGTGTCGAGTACACCTCATTTAGTAACAGAAATTTCAAAGATCATTATGCCTTTAGGGTCACAAAATATTATATAGCAACACCATGACCGTGGCAAACCAGACAATCAAAATATCCTGCTTTACATGGAAAGGTTCCCACGGGTGCCAGACAGGGACTTTACTCTTTCAGTGATTCTTGCATATCATGAAAGATGAGGCTGTATATTATAACACTGAGAGTATGGCAAGTACTCACAGTATCTCCGTACTAAAAGGAAAATTGGGTTCATTGTACATAAGAATTAGGTGGAGGTCTGCAGACGTGCTGTTGGTAATAAGAAACTTCCTGCGGGCTACAGACTGAAAAAGCATAATCTCAGCTGAGGGACTATTTTAAGAAGATAATTTCTTTCAGATATAAGTCTATTCTAAACTGATAAGAATGAGCGTTTTAGTGCAACTGTAGTTGTTATATAACTTTCTGCATCTTTCTTGAGTGGTGCTAGCTAGCTGTGAACAAGCACTCTGAAACCTAGCCAAGTTCATCATCATGGTACTCTTGGCTATTACGACCAAGACCTTTCAGTAGGAATCATATTCCTTTTTGTGCAACCGACAATGACCAGTGGAGAAGTAGAACCCTTGACCCATTTCTGTACAACTCAGATTTGTTTTCCATATGCTGGATTAGGTCAGCCATTTTGTCTCTGGGTGTGACGACCTGCCCTGGGCAAAAGGGGGATACCTATGTCTCCTAACATGGTGAAACAAATATGATTTCCTTTGATAATTCTAAACAAGTTCTTTTAGCTCTTCTGTCAAGCCCTGTTTTAGAACACCTATCTGCCCTGCAAATATTTCACAGCTTTATCACAGTAAACAACATCCACAGTGCATCACTTCACATTCAGTAATCAAATCAATATCCTGCTACAAAGATGAATCGTAAAACAAGTAAAAAAGTGCTAGAGAACTAGAAATGTTTACTGGCTGTGGGATAAAATAGGAAACCATGGACAGATATGGCCCCCATAGCAGGAAGGAATTTGGAATTTCTGTAAGCAGAGAGCTTGCTGTATGTCACTCCCCCTCCCCCCTTTTTCCTCCTCACTTCTAAATATGCTGCACCAATGCACTGATCATGTATGACAGTTACTCAAGTTGAAGAAAGCTTGCCAGAGAAGATGCCCAGAAAGGGGATTTAGCTATATCATTAGCTCAGTCTCAAGGCAGGACCAAACCTAAAAACCAATTGCTATATGTAAGAGCAATCATAGGCAAATTGGCCACGCTAGAATAAGCCAACCCACTGCAGACCAACAGGTGTGGGTGTATTAATTGGACTAGGGGGTCTGAGGGTTAGAGCAATACTAACACCTATCAAACACTGAGATTAAAAAAGTATAGTAGGAGGTAGAAGCAAGAAGGTGCCTCCACCCTTGCCCACTAAGGCAAAGTATGATCCTTAAAGGCTGGCACAAAAGATGTTTAACTTTGATGAGTTTAAAACCTAAGAAATGAAGTATAACAATTCATTATGGAGCAATACGAGCTAGTCTTCAAATGCTAAATCATGTGTTCTTTGCATAAATAGCAGAAGAATTTTAAGAGAAGTCGATGGGAGTGTGGTCATCAGGACAGGCCTATGGAGGGGGTGGTTGGAGATAGAAAGAATTCTGGCATTCCTCACTTGTTTACTAGTTCTGTAAGGCAGGGAGTAGACATAATCCTTCTGAATCTCTGCTACTTCATCTGAAGAAATTTAAAGTGATATTTAGAATTGGTCTCAGGATTGTAATAAAATATTAGTGAGATTATGGGCAGGACAGTCCAGACAATGGGTATAAAGGTTATAATGTGCTGATTAGTGTGAAGTAAAATTTTATTACAGATAGGATTAGGCTATTATTATCAGTAGGCCAACTGAGGTAAACAATATGTCAAAAGGAGTAGAGAGTCATGAATAAGGACACTGATGAATGAAGAAAAGTCCTCACCAGCCAAATTGCATGTTACAGAAATTTCATATCCAGCACAACTTCTTCTGTATGAAACTGACATAAAAGTTCTTGTTACTTGGAAATATGATTTTGAAAAACAGTGCTCGTTAATTAAATTTATCACCTCCTGGTAGTTTAATTCAAAAAAAGAAAATGTAAGAGAAAGAGGGAGAAAAATAAGCATGCAGTTAAAGAGAATTTAATGGAGACCACTTTCAGTTGTAACTCCACTCTCAGACACAAGTAAGTGGAGTGATCTTGGTTTCTTTTATCTTTGAAACCAGCTCTTTTTTTTCTTTTTTTCTTTTTTTTTGGTCTTGTTTAAAGTGAGGAAAGGAGGGAGGAGGTATTCATGAAAACAGGGTTTGGTTTAGATTTGGCTCCTACAAACAAAATACTCATGAGCAACTGCAACTATAAACTTTCAGTAACTAGATCTCTATGAGCTCAACTGTTTCTAATAGGTCAGGATGTTATAAAAATTAAATACTAAGAACACCTGTTTATAAAGAGGACCTAATTTCAGCAGCAGCATACCTCTCAAAAAACACTGCCAGTCCAAAACATGTAACATTTCTCAGTTTCCTTTTCTGGAAAACAAAAGATGGGATTTAGAAGCTGCTTGGCAAAAAATTATAGAATATGGGTAATAAAACAATATAATTACACAAGAGAGAATAGATATCTAATTGATGTTTTCTTGTTTAATTAATTTTAAATTCAATAAGTTTGGTGTAAACTATGATTTTTAAAACATGTTATTGTTTTCTATATGCTATTGTCATTATTAAAAATATTAACTACCTCTATAAAGAGGTTTATAAAATAGAAGTGTTTATATATGGTTGGTATTAAAAATCAAGGCTTTCCTTTTAAATGTTCCAGCAAACATTATTACACAGAAAGTAAGTACTCCCTCCTTTATCATAGGTAGAAAATCCCCCACCGTTCTATTTTTAAAAGTCACAGGAAATCTATTTCAATTTATCAGTGTCCACCTAGCTTAAACTTTAAAACCACAGGGACAGGCTGGGCGCGGTGGCTCACACCTGTAATCCTAGCACTCTGGGAGGCCGAGGTGGGTGGATTGCCTAAGCTCACGAGTTCAAGACCAGCCTGAGCCAGAGTGAGACTTCATCTCTAAAAATAGCCAGGTGCCTGTAGTCCCAGCTACTTGGGAGGCTGAGTCAAGAAAATTGCTTAAGCCCAAGAGTTGGAGGTTGAAGTGAGCTGTGATGCCATGGCCCTTTACTCAGGGTGACAAGTGAGACTCTGTCTCAAAAAAAAAAAGGAAGTGAGTTAAACCTGTTTCTGCTTTGATGATGGACTTTGGGGAGGAAGAGGCGAGAGTACAGATTTTTTCCAGAAGTATTTGTGTGGTAATTTGGGCCCCTTTGGCCAGTGATAAAAGGTATGAGGTGGTATACAGGAGGCAGTTGGAGAGACTGGGATTTTTTTTTACTAGACTGCTATTTTATTGGCCATGGAAAGAAAATTGCCACTCCAGAATCAATAAAAGTGGTAAGGTAAGGAACATTATATTTCATTATTCTGATTTGAGGGTTTAAAAATTTTTAAGTCTATTCTCTGGGGAAAATTTTGTATTTTAAAATGTGTTTAAATAATATGAATATTTTTCTAATTTTGTGTGATACTTATTGAAGCCTTGCCACATGAAAATTTTTGAGTTACTGATCTATATATTTAGCTAAGTTTAAATGCAGAAAAAGTCGTCCATGCTGGTGAGTAATCAATAATTGGAGTGAGTTATATATAACATAGTCTATTTATATAATAAATAGATGATTCTATGGGCATACTCTGTGTTCATAAAGTTTTAAAGTACAACTTTAGTTACTTAGAAAATGTTCACAATCCAACGTTGAATGAATAAAAGGACTGGACAAAATGTATATTTAATAGCATTGGTAATTTAAGAGCTTATGTGAAACCTAGTCCCTTAAGTCTTTCAATAACCTATGGCTAATCCTAGGACCTATCTGAGAGGAAGATTGTTTGTACAGAACAAGACGATGGGTGTCAAGTATGATGCTGGTACTTATTAAGTAAGAAGTGTTCAATTATTTTCAGCCATTCCTCTTAACTTAGCTAGTACTAACTCTATTGTGTAAAGTACTGATCTTTTATTTTTTTGCTGTATGATACATATTTTTTTCTTGCTAGTATTAGGTTTTTAGTTTTTGTTTTTTTTTTCCTACCACACATTGTTTCTGGTTGTGAATGTAGCTTGACACCTTACCAGTGTTCTTTTAATTTTCTTATAAGCATATAAAAAATTTTTTTTTTCTGAAAACCTGCATTGTTGGTGCAATAAAAACATGTTTTGGAAAAACCCCAGAATCAACCAAGTTGTGTCTATAAGCAAATATGGAACTTGACTTTGTAATTTCAATTTTGTATTGCTAGCCATTATATTAAGGTGTCTTATGAATGCTTGAAATGACCAAAGTTTTTAGAAAACTATGTTCAAGTTTTTGATGCTGTCACTTCAGTCTTAGTCTCAATTGTCTCTTACTCTTTAGTTTTCTACATTTCGAAACAATTACTAACCTGTTAAACTTCTGAAAGAAGTAAAAGATAACATTTCCCTTTAAAGGAGTCACCAACAATATGGACAATAATGAAAAATGAGAATTTTTAATTAAAGTGTCTAATTTTGAATTAACAAAAATAGTATTTTCAAGATAGTAATTTTGATGAATCATTTTTTCTTTATTATTGAAAAATGTCCTTAATTTTTAAATTAATTTTGGCCTAAGAATATCTGCTTGCATTATGGGTAGCAATCTTCCAGTCTTTACAAAAAGATCATTGAAGGTCACTGGGTTCATCTTTTTAAAGATTCTGAATGAAATATTTATCCTTCATAATATTTTAGTTTTGTTCTACACTAACAAATTTGTGTATATGATTTCTTGAAATTTAATCTGCCATTTCATTTCCCACAGCCAAGTGTTGGCTTGGCTCAAGGTGGCCTGGCTGCAAAGTCGTCTGCTTCTTTGCACCTCTATAAGAGGCAACATTATAAATCTTGTGCCACCCAAAATGAGTAAATCAGGGCTTTTTTTCAGCCTTTTTTCAGTGCTAAGAACTTCCACACTGACCCTGCGTGAGACCCGCAATGACACCAAATCTAGTTCCCAACTGCACAGAAGCGACCTTATTTCTACCCCACAGAATGTAGACTACTTTGTCATCCTGTTTGTTTCCAAGTTTAGACACAAACAGACCTGCAATATTAATTTCTCTTAACACTTTGCATTTCATTTCATTTCTGGCTTAGCAATACATTTAGTACTTCTAAGTTATTTAATTATATCTTTCATCCTTTATTTGCTCTGTGCTATATGCCAGATCAGAAAGGGAATTCTCCGTAGCATGGATTTATAATATCTTAACTGGCCATCAAATAGTAGTAAAATGTCATGGGTACACCTTCCCTTGGAACTTTGCAAGTTAACTGAGGAGAAAGATTATAGGCGCAGAATAGCTAAATACAAAATCCATTTTAATAAACCCCTAAACATGCACCTATTTACACAAAAATATTCAAGGAGCTTTTTTGAATGTTGCAGCATTTGAGATTTTTTATAAGGCATAAGACATGAGTGGACAAGAAATACATGCATTTTGTCATCTTCTTTATAGGTCCATTTTAATATATACTCCATGTACATTTCATCAGTGTTGCTTAGTCTCCAAGGACTACTATAACAAAATGCCATATACTGAGTGTCTCATAAATAACAGGCATTTATTTCTCCAGTTCTGAAGACTGGGAAGTCCAAGACTGAGCCACTAGCAGATTTAATGCCTAATGAGATCCCCCTTCCTGATTCCTGGATGTCCGTCTTTTCTGTGTGTCCTCACATCTTCTCACACCGTGAAGGACCTCACCAGGGATTCTTTTATAAGGTCAGTAATCTCATTCACTTCCCAGAGACCCACTTCCAAACCATAAGACCCCCCCCCCAAAAAAGCCTCGTCTCACGTTGGAGATTAGGTTTCAACATATGGATTTTGCAAGGACATAAAAATTTAATCTGTAATAGAAAATGTGCTAAATTGTAATGCTCTTAGTGCATGTTCTTGCAGGAATATTTTCAAAAGTTCACGAGACTGTTCCTTCTTAGGAGTTTTATGTAAAAGTTTGTCCTAGCAGTCATTTAATTTTGGAGACACCTGTGTAAGATGTGAAAAAGTGTGCAAGTCTCTATGTTCCCTATGAAATATTAAGACTGTAAGTTGTGTATTATTGCATCTGTTCTTCCAGAAAAGTATTAGCAACAACTAACTGGCTCAGTCTTGACTCATTACCCACGGAAATCCAGTATCTAAAGTGAAGTGCATCTTACCTGGCCTCTGTGCCCAAGTTTTCAGGTTTAAGCTACTCTACAATCTTGTCATAGCTTCGGAATAGTCCGATTGTAATCACGCTGCATAGTGGTCTAATATATCTCTGCTGCTCACTATTCAGGGCTCTTCTGAGAGGTTCATCATTCATCCCAGCAGCCAGCAAGTGAACAGTGACAAAAGGCAAAATGTTCGCAAGTAGGCTCACAGTTTACTGAATGCCTCTGTTTAAGTCTCTGTGGTTCATACCACATCTTCGTCCATCCTGCCATTTTGCAGAAATAATGGTGGAGATAATTGGTCCTGGGCCTTGTTAGCTCTGATGTTTAGCTTGACTTAGACTAATAAAATTCCAGAGTGAAGGGAAAAAATGTAGCTCTTGTGTTGCAGAGAGCAATGGCAGGCTGCTGCCGCAGGCTTTGGCAAGGTCTGCAAATGGATGACTGAATAGCTTCAAAGTAGGTGATGGAAATCAGGAGACAGGAAGATTAACTCACAAGACATGTCTGTTTTAAGTCAACTTGACTTCTATTTATTGCAACTCTGACGTTGGAATAAACCTGTTAAATATATTTTCAAAATGCAACCAAGTGTAAAACATGATACCTCTCTTTAAAACTCTTTTAATTGAATGCACCTGGTGCTTCGCTCTGTCAATTACGTTAATGCCACACACATGGGCAAATGGGACCTAATTAGAAATTAAGCAATAAAACTGTTTATAAGAACAAATGTTCCCTGGGTCAAGCCCATGAATTATATATACGTATCTATGTATGTTTATATATATAGGTACATATGTACACATATATATGAGAGTGCATGTATAAATAGAAATGTAAATATATGTACAATATTTCTGAACCTTTGTTTCAATTGCCAACACATGTTACTGAATAATAGTTTTACAGAGATCCCTTTGTGCAGTGACTTGATTTTTCTAAAGAATCAAAGAAATTCTCTAATTATCTAAAGTTCTGGGTCATTCTAAGTGTAAGATTAAGATTCTTCAAAATGCATGAAAATTCACTCTGTTTCTTGAAAGGTCATTGACTGACTCCTCACTTTCCAGATGTGGCTGCCAAAGATCATAAATATTGCTCAGCGGCAGAGTTCTCACCAAGCCCACCAGAACCTACCCCTAACCCTTTCTCCAGAGAGCCGTTATGGAAGCTGCAGCCAGGAGGCACGCTGAAGGTAAACTTGATGTCCCTGCATTGACACTGTTACTGTTGACACTAAAGCAACCAAATGCCTGGCTCCTCCAGGTTCTCTGTGGCTGCAGTAGCACTGAAAACAGAGATGTAAGGGATTTTATGATTTACTTAGATCTGTGTCCCAAAGTCTTCACGGAGCAGGTAAACAGGGAGAAGAACTCTGTGCAGGCTGATTTTAATTGAGTTTGGTTACGAAAAAATTATTAAGCACTTTAAGCACCTATAGGCACTAGGACTACAATGATTAAATAAAGTACATCTCTGTCTTCAATGAGCTTACAGTTAAAAATGTTCTTGTCTTCCCTTCCTTTTCATTGCCATTGCCATTGTCTCAGGTCACTCCTGGACTCAACCTTCAGTAGGCCATAGCCCACAACTGGAGGCCAAATTTTAGTTTGTTGTTGTGTGTATGAGAGAGAGAGCGAGAGAGAGAGATTGACAGAGAGACAGATAGAGAGAATAAGAGGGACTGACAGTGTGGAGAATTGTAATTTTACTCCTCAGCTGATTACATTATCATTACCAGACTGTGGAAGAGCAGTATTATTCTCTCCTCTTCAACCACACTTGATCCTATCGCCCATCTCTTCCTCTTACATACACACACATTCCCATATATATACACTATAGGCTTCTTATAAAATGTGTAGTATCGTTTCGCCTGCGTTTGTGTTTTCTATCACTTAGCTATAGTCTGTTGTCAATCTCATATCATCTCCAAAATACTACATCTTCATGATCTGTCCAAGTATTTGCATAGGTATGGTTTATTTCCACCTGACACATGTTACTATGAAGCATTATATACACAAACTTTTACTGAATGCCTCTAGTGACAAACTTTGGGTTGCCTCCAGTTCCCCATTAATATGCTCCATGTACATGAATATACAAATGCCTTAAAGAAAATTCTTCTGTTTTCCTGTTAGGTGAGAACTTTGGGATACAGACATTACTCTAGGCACTATGATCACAGAGATATTTACTGCAGGAATAAGGTGTATAGAGCCCTGAGAGGGCTACAGAAGGAGGACAGGTGAAATATTCCACTTCCAGCACTGAGGGTGATGATTCCCAGTGAGATGTCCGGAGCCCACTGTGAAATCTCAACCAGCCAAGCCCAAGCACTTGCCAAACCTTACAGTAACCCGGGTCTCAGCACCCTTCCAGATCTTGTGCAAATGTCTTTCAGTGCTGAATCTAATCCAGCATTCACCTGGCTGGGACTTCATGAAAGTAGAACCAAGTTTTTAGCCCTTACAAGACAGGGATGAGTGTGTAGAGGGACCATATCTTTGTTCTACTTTTGGGGTTAACAACCCCTAGCTTTATCTTTAAGACCATCTATTGGATTTTTTTCCTGTACTCTTTCTGATTTACAAGAGATTGTTCTAGTTCTCTGACTCTTCTATATACTGTTTAGTTGTTTTATTTTTCATGGATATGATGTATTTCCTTTCTTCACTAAAGGATATTAATAACCATTCTTCTGAAATTTTCTTCTCTCAGCATTGTCTTGATTTCAAACCTGTTTCTTTTCCTGTTTATTTTGGCCTCTGATTTTCATGTTGGAGTCTTGCCCTTATGTGTCTCATAGTGATATCTGTCCCTCTTTGTTTTAGAATGATGCAATAAAATGATACTTGGAAGATTTTCAATGAGGAGCAAGGCTTGTCCAGGTGCAGTCCTCACTGTAAGGTAACATTCTGAAGACTAGAATATTTTATTGGGTGGTTTGGGTGATTTTCAAATGAAGTATCTGGAGGTTTCTTCGCTTGGATTGGTCAGGTTTTCAGAAAGCATATCTCCAACCTGGAAGGGAGAGGGGGAAATGGTGGGGCTTGGAAGTGGGTATAAGAAGAGTGAGCCAACTGGACTTAGTAGGGATGCTAATCAGAAGAAAAGAGCTGGAGGTCCATTTGTGGATGCCCACTTAGTCCTCCTTTTTTAAAAAGATGACTCATATTCTCACTCCTGTCTTTGTGTCTCACATCTCCATATCCAAAGTCTACCGGGGTGAGCTTGTCTCCATGGCAAATGTCCAGTCATCTGCTAGAGAAGAGCAAGGTGGTCACCTGCCTCATAAGTCTGGACTGATAATCTGGAGGTCTGAATGCTGTTTTATTTCAGCCTTTCATCTTTCTTCTCGTTACAGCCCCTCTTGATTCCCACCTTCAACAGTAAGAGCTGCCTCTGATTCCTGAGCATGTCCAGGACATTGCTGTAATACCAATTTGTTCTGGTTTCCCTCCCCCGACCTACCTTTCATTCTGTGGGCATAGCTGATTTCCTCTGTTCTCTAAATCAGATAGCAGGCGTCTGATTTTCCAAAGTTTCTAATTTCTATTTACTTTTCTGATGTTGTCTTCTCTCTGGTTCTCTTTTTCCTTATGATTTTTTGTGGTTCCTGTAATTTTTTTTATATCATTTTAGCATAGTTTCAAGAGAGACTAGAGATAAATGATAAATTCAGTTTTGACCATCTTTGTAGGTAATCAGTAAATATGCCAAATGAGAGAGTCTAAATGGGGATATTCTTGTATTTTAAAACAATAACCTTGAGATGAAAAGGTATAAAGACCTAATGTTGAGGTATCTATCCATCCATCCATATGTTATTTTGTTTGTGTTCAACTGTTACATTTTTTTATGATTATTAACCTTTAGTGTAATAAAGTGTCAATGCTCTTTTCAACCTGTGTGAGAAAACTGTATTGAAATTTGCTCTCACATCTGAGAACAGTCATCCTCAAATGTGTACATTGTTTATGAGAAGTAAGTGCTGGTGTGAATTTCTCAGTTATTCAACTCGTATCACTTTAAACATGTTAAAAATAGGTAAAAAGTGGATCAGAAGTCTGTTTTTGATTGAGAGTCTTATTTTGTCAATGATGAATGCCCTAAAATTTCATAAACACTGTGAGTTAATTTCAAGTGTATATCCACAGGGTCCTTACTGCATCCAAATACTGCAAATGTGAATTTTCATACTTCCTTTCCTTCTGAATTTGCCACTGAATGTTATTTTGATTAGTGTTGTCAGCAGTACCTAAATATTTTTCCTTCTTGATTGGTAGCTAATATTCTTCAATAAATTCTTCATTAGTCATAGCCCAATGTGGCCCATGCAAGAAAGTGCAAGGAAATAAAAGTTCTAGATCTTGCTTTTTCCTGTTCTTAAACTAATGTGGGCTTCAACTTTTCTCATTTGTGTTAAGGGCAGAAATAAGTCATTGCTCTTTTTTTTAGAGACAGTCTCACTTTATCACCCTGGGTAGAGTGCTGTGGTTTCACAGCTCACAGCAACCTCCAACTCCTGGGCTTAGGTGATTCTCTTGCCTCAGCCTCCTGAGTAGATGGGACTACAGGTACCCACCACAATGCCTGACTATTTTTTTGGCCGGGGCCAGGTTTGAACCCTCCACCTTCGGTATATGGGGATGGCACCTTACTCACTCAGCCACAGGTGCCACCAAATCACTGATTTCTAATAGCAGACAGATCAGTAAAGTTTTATTATATTTAGATCTGGGCGTGTCTGTCAATTCTGGCTGTAAGCCTGGAACCAGTCAGACTTACTTGGCTTCAAATCCCAGCCCCTACTCTTACTAGTTTTATGTCACATTATTTAATTTTTCTGAGTATAGCATGTTATCTATAAAATCAGGATAATAATTAAAATTCTCATTCATATGCCTTTTGTCAGTATTATTGCTTTTCAATATCCATGGGGGTGGTTGGTTCTTGAACCCTCCCTTCCCCCACAGGTACTAAAATCCTTGGATGCGCAAGTGCCTTATATAAAATGCCACAGTACCTATGTGAAAATTCAATGTGTTATTAATAATTTTTATAAGGCATTTAACTCATGTTTCCCATGCAGTAAGCACCCAGGAAAGATTAGCAACAAATACAAAACAATATTGCTTATTGCATCACAGTGGTACATGGCTGCAGAGAAAAAAACAATCACATAATTTATTCTTATAGTAGGTGCTCTCATTTACTGAGCACCTACTAATGCCAGACACTGTTCTAGGCACTGATGATGTAAAATGCCTCCACCCCCAAAGCTTACTTATATTTTAGTGGGAAATATTGTAAAGCTATGTTATGTTATAATACTATATAATGTAATAGGATGGCATAAAATGAAGAAGGCCCCACAGAAAAATAAAGTAAGGTAGAGGAATGGAGAATGGTTGGAGATGATGTATGTTCTTGAATAAGGTGCTGCAGAGAACACCTTTCTGAGGAGGGTATTAGAATAGGCTATGCAGATACTGAAGGGAAGAGCATTTCAGGCAGTGGGACCAGGTCATGGAGAGACCCTGAGTGTGAGCAAGCTTGCTATGTTCAAAAAAAGAGTAAGAAGGCCATGTGACTACATCCAGGAAACATGTAGTTGTAGGAAATAAAGACAGAGGCACAGTCAGAGGCAGGCAAGTTGTGTCTTCGAAGAATATGGTACAGACTTTGGCTTTTACTTTAAGTGTGATTAGAAAGAAGCTTGGAGTATCATGAGCGGGGAGTTAACATGATTTAAGTTACAAGTACATGAGGGTTTACATCTTCTATGGAAAAGTTCCTGAACTCCTCTGGCTTGTTTTTCCACTTGTTTGCTGGAGTGTTAAAAGAGATAACAGTGCTGCTTGGTGTAAAGTACAAATTCAATGGCCTTAAAATTTGAAATTCTTCCTCTTCATTTGAGAGTCTGGAACAAGAATACACACACAAGACCAGTTTCAACCAGTGCTTTCTTTCCCACTGGTTAACGCGGCTCCTAACATTACCCTCATTATAGCCACTCCTTTCTCTCAAGGCACTGTTGTTCCCTAAAGGACTTCTGTAGTAACACGTGCATAAGAGGAATTAGTTGCCCTGGCATTTACTAACAGGAATCATCCATTTAGTTACTAGTCGGTGATACTTTCAGCAAATAGGGAACAAGGCTTGCACTGTACCCTAAATGGAGGTAGGAGGTATATACTGGATGGGATACTCTGCACAGAGACCATCACCTGGGTCCCAGAAAGCAGCATGGTCTCTGGTCCTTGGGTTGGAAGGAGGAAGTCAGATAAGGGCAACGTAGGGTGCAGTAATGAATAAGATGTTGCCTTCAGAAAGCCCTCCATTTCAGGCTGAATCCATTTTCTTTCTCCACACTTGAGAAGTAAGTATATGTCACACAGAGTCACCCACAGTATTACAGACATACTCACACTGGAGGCCAAGATTTCAGAGCCAACCTCTTCTCAAGTTCAAGGCTTGACACCCAGGCTTTCCTGGACTAAGTGTTTCATTTTGGAAAGAACGTTTTCCATTTGATCTTTCCTTCTTATTTGCCTTCTTAGTTTCGTCTCTTATTATAATATTTGTATTGGGTCATTGCCTTTTAGTGACTCAGTAAGTGGATATTCAGGGATGTGGATTTCCTTTCTATCTAAAGCATCAATTATGAAAATCTAGGGGTATGAGAGGGCCTCTAAAAATATATACTTTCTTGTCAGTGAATGCCTACCTAGCTTGGACATTATATGTGAATTACATAAAATTTTAAGTTCTGAAGACAAAATGTTCAAATATAAATTATACATGAAATGCTAGTAAAGTCTATAGAAAATTCTAATGATCAGAGTCTTCCCTGGGCCTGACCCATAGAAAACTTCATCTTATGTTTTGCATGACAGATGTACCATGCATTGGTTGCCCTGTGACTGAAACCCAAATTGATCCTCATGTCTCCATGGCTGGGAAAATCAGTCCAAAGTCAGTCTCAACTCTTTTTTCCATCTAGTTGGAGGAACAGGGGTGCTTCCACCCTGGCCATAGCAGAGACTGACAACTTTTGTCCTGGTATCCCAAGTCACAACCCTAAACCAACATACGGTAGTCTGGTGAGTGTGGTTATTATTATGTGATAAAAGACTAATATTCTGAACCTCTTAAATGGGGGTGCTGAGTAAAAATAAATGAGAGTATCAATATTTTCTTTTGCATCATATGACCCTGTTCCCTGAATCTTTCCTCTTTGTTAACTTCTCATGAAGAACTTGATGTTAGCTATCTGTTACTATACGTTCTCTGGCAGCTGTTCCAATTAAATTATGTAGATGCTGTCCCTTGTCTTTTTTACCAATAAACCAGCTGCTTCTAATCCTGTCTGTATAGTACTGGGGGAACATATTATAAATAAATAAGAAAATAGTTTCCATCAGGTAAATTCTCTCTCAACCTCCCTTGCCTGTTACTCTCAGTAAATTATATTTCAACACATTCTTACTTTCTGTGTTGTTTTGAAGATAGCCATTCTAACTATATTCTAGTTAGAATTCTATTACTTTCTGTATTGTTTTGAAGATAACCATTCTAACTATATTCTAGCCCATAGTTTTTCCTATCTCCTTCCTGAACTTGTTTTATCAGTTACTAATTCTTCATCTACTTTAGTTTCTCACCCTTCATCAGATCTTGCACTCAGCTCTGATTAAAGTTCCCTCATACTGAAAATGTTTTTTTCCCTTTGATCCTCTCTCCTCATCAAATTCTCATCCTCTTTGTAATCATCCTCACCGTACTTGGAGAGGCCACTTGACCATTTAACTTACACTCCTCTGTACTTTTTTCCTTCTACCACCTTACATAAACTGTTCTTTTAAATTTACCTTCCAATTTCCACGTCCAGTGACCTCATTTCATTCCTGATGGTGCATTACATCTCTGCTGAATTTTAAAGTGTTGGCTACTTTTTCTCAAAAGTCACACCAATCTTGATTTCCTTGGCTACTCCTTTCAAAGCTCAAGTATGTAAGCATATGTATTTCACATTAGGCAATATGCTAGGCTTAGGGAAGCCATAACTAAGATTCCATCTCATCCTGGATGAGTTCACAATCCAATAGGGTACGCAAACCTGTACACAAGCACAGCCCACAAGTCCTTTGCATACTACATCTTGGATAATAAGGCAGACTAGACTCACAGAGAGTTTGTTTTGACAAAAAAAAAAAAAAAAAAACCACTGAAATTGATCCAAAACTTTATTTTTTTATTGCCATGCTTAGCTGGCAGGAAAGCAAAGGCCAAAATAAAGTGAAAATGTGAGTCAAATAGGTAAACACACTCTGGAACCAGTGCCTTTCTTGAGAGCTGCCAGATCCTGAAGTGCTGTGGTAGACAAACATAGGAGAAAAAACACAGCAACAACCAAAATGGGATGTCTGAGAAGGGAAAGCCTTTCCCCTTTTGTCTTCCCATTGCAACACATCTTCAGTTGCTACAGAAAAGCTATGTAAATCTGCATAAAACTTCTAAAGAACAAGATCCTCAGCAATACCTACATTTTAAAAGAGGAAAACCCAGAATACCCCAATTTGGAAAGCCAAAGCAGAATAGTTGTAATGAAAGAGTTATATATCCGACAAAAATCTCTTTTAAACGTGATGAAAGTAACAACATTTTAAAAATCGCATGCAAAAATTTAAAAAGATCCATCACACATGGTCCTCCTAAGAGCCACTTTAAGAAGAGGAGAAATTATTGTAGAAAAAGTAATGAAGAGAGAAAATGTGAAACATTTTAGTGAATATAAATAAACATTGATTGTAGAAAACAATAAGAATAATGTTGGAGGATGGGGGTCCAGATTCTTGAAACTCAGGTGACCTGGTTTGACTACTCCAGTGCACTAGGAAATGCAACCTAAGCGTGGTAGAAATCAAAAACAAAGGTGAGTGGGGCGGCGCCTGTGGCTCAAAGGAGTAGGGCGCCAGCCCCATATGCCAGAGGTGGCCTGGCCAAAAACAAACCAAAAAAAAAAAAAAAAAAAATAGTGAGTAGGAATGGAAAATAAAACTGGAGCAGCACAGGCAGTGTGAATAGAAAGAAAACGCAGTGTGCATGAATTTCAGTATAACATAGACAAATTTTATTTAAGAACAAAGAGAAAGCTTAGAGCGCTTCCAAAGAGAGTTGGAGGTGGGTCTCTCTCAGGAAAGAAAAGAGGTGAGAGAAATGGAAAGGTGGTGCAGGGGCATAAATACCCTCTTTCTCTCCATTTAAAATTAGTTGCAACTCTTTCATTGGTTTCTCTGAGCCTCCAGGCATTATTGCCCTTATGTGTTGATCATTGATTATTATCTTTTTCTATTGGTCATTGGTTACCTATGTCACCTCATACCCACATTCTTTTCTCTTTTTGCTGTTTAGAGTTGCAGAGTGGTGAATGTATTCTGTGGGCCCTCCAGACTTCCTTGTTCAGAAAGCCAGGCTTTGCTCCCATCCTCCTTGAAGCCCTGTTTTTAGAATGCCTTCTCAAATAATAAACTACTTTGGAGGGATAATAAAAATGATTCAATCAAATATATACACTAGTATAACATAGACCAGAAGGGAGTCATTGAGTTAAAGTGTCTTAGCTTTATTATTCTTCAGAAGGATAGTAAATATTTTTATTGATTTAAATAAAAATTAGACATTTAAAATTTTCTAGATTATATTAAGCATTAAAATGGTAGAAGTAGCATCCATAACTAAAAAACCAACAGAAGAGCCTTTTACTTCTCTTCAAGATGGACTAGGAACAATCTTGATTTACCCTCCTCCCTATAACAACAACACATCAAACCAGACCAAAAATGTGAAACATGAGTTTCCAAAACAATACAATGCAGCTAACAAAGTGAAGTGATCTCTGAAGGACATGGAAAAATGAGATGAGATTTATAAAAGTCCAGCTTTATAAAACTGCCATGAGAAAGTTTTCAGACTCAAACACGGAGAGGAGAAACAGGTGGAACCTGACACACCTCCTGAGTTAAGGAGATGGAGCTGAGAGCCTGGGAGTCATGGCACCCAGAGTTCACAGAGGAGAGAGCTATGACCTAGCAGGGGTCCTCAAACTTTTTAAACAGGGGGCCAGCCAGTTCACTGTCCCTCAGACCACTGGAGGGCAGGACAAGTCGGCTGCTAAGCAAGACAGGCAGCGGTAGCAAAAACACCCAGCGGGCCAGATAAATGTCCTAGGCAGGCCACATGTGACCCATGGGGCATAGTCTGAGGATGCCTGAACTCCAAAAATCTGCAGCAGATTCCCCTCGAATACTGATCAGTGCCTGCAAGTGAAAGAACTAAGGAAAGAACCATCTGAGAACAATAAAAGGAAGAGTGCTCAACATTTACATGGTGCCAGGAACAGTGCCTGTTCTCACCAGCTGGATAGAAAAGCCTTATGTTTCACAGGCATTAGGTGGAACCCTGGTAAGGAAGGGGTCTTGCCACAGTCATAGGGGACAGTATGCCTTATCAAGCAATGTTCTGATCCTGTCCAATGCATATCAAAGCAAGATTTCAAAAGATATAAATGATTTTTAAATAATTTCATCCCACTCATCATGCAAGAAGATAAAAATATATGATGGCTAACGCTCAATTAAAAATTAATAGGCATTCAAAGAAATAGGAAAATATGACCATAATGTGTGAAAAATATCTTAATTGAAACCAACACAGAACTAATACAGATGTTATTAGCAGATGATGACATTGAAACAGTTATTAAAACTGTATTCCATATGTTCAAAATGTTCAGGAAAAACATGAAAGATTTTCTTTTAAAAAAAGATTCTATTTGACCTTCTAGAAATGAAAACTACAGTGTCTGAAATAAGAATGCACAGGGTAAAAATAACAGCAGATTATACATCGCAAAAGGAAAGATCAGCAAGATAGAAACTATCCAAAATTGAACACAAGAAGAATAACTTAAAACAGAATCAAGAGCCATGGGACAATTTTAAGCATCTTAATTGAGGTCTCCAAAGGAGAGATGAAGAAACAAAAAAATATCTGGGCTAGGCATAGAGGCTGTCACCTGCAATCTCAGCTACTCAAGATGTTGAGGCAAGAGTGCTGCTTGAGGTTCAGAAGTTCAAAACCATCAAGGCTGCGTCTCTTAAAAAGAAAAAAAAAAAAAACCTGAAGAGATACTGATTTAAGAAATCTTCTAATTTTATAAACCAATAAGCCCATAAATCTAAGAGGTTCAATGAAACCCAACCACAAACAAAGATTTTTAAAAACCTAAGGTACAGCATAATCAAATTGCTCAAGACCAGTAATTAAGACATCTTCCTCTAAAACAGTGTTTTTCAACCTTTTTTATTTCACAACACATGTGAACCTATAGTTAAACTTCAGTGGCACACTTAAATTATGTTGGTCCAAAAAAAAGAGTAAAAAAAGAGAAAGAATATACTTTCTATCCTTTGAATGTCTTTCCAAAATAATTTAATTAACAGTTTTTTAAATGTTTGTGCACACCAAAGATCCTATCACAGCACACCGGTTGAAAATCCCTGCTGTATGTAATAAAGTGCAAGGATAAAACCCCATAGCTGGTATCACCCTTGATGACAAGATACCAAATGCCTTCTCCCTAATATCAGGAACAAAACAAGAATACATGCTCTCACCTCTTCTATTCAACATTAAACTGGAAATATTGTCCAATGCAATAAGACAAGGCCAAGAAATAAAAGGCATCCAGATTGAAAAAGGAGAAGTAGAACTGTCTTTATTCATGGGCAACAGGAACTTTTATTTAGAAAATTTAATTAAACAATAAATTTATTTTAAAAAGTGGTCATTATAAGTAATATGAGTGTCACAAAATTGCTGGTAAAATCATCAACAAACAATAAATCAATTCCACTTCTATAGATAGTACTAGAACTGAACAATGAAAATTGAGATTTTCAAAACACATTTATTATAACAACAGAAATATAAAATATGTGTAAATGAATCTAATAAAAGATATGGAACCATTTTTACTGAAAACTACAAAACATTCTTGAGAAGAAATTAAGACCTGAGTAAATGGAGAGATATACTTCATTAATTGTTTGGAAGATTCTGTATTGTTAAGCTATCAGTACCACCCCCCACACACACACCGTACTGATTTAAAGATACAAGAGAATTCAGTGAAAATTTTAGTAGGCTTTTTTGGCAGAAATTAACAAGGTGATTCTAAAATTCAAGTAGAAGTGCAAAGGACCTAGAATAACTGAAGCAATTTTGAGGGGGAAAAATGTATGAAGAGCACTGCCTGATTGCAACATTTCGTTTAAATCTGTAATATCAACTTGACATTGTGATATTTAAGTTCACCTAAAATAATAAATCAATGGAACAGAATAGAGAGCCCGGTAATAGGCCCACATATGAAGATGCAATTGATTTTTTGAATATGATAAAAAACACTGTAGAGACCATGAACTATGGGCAAAGACCACTGATTGTGGACAAAGGTGAAAAGATAATAAAATGGAAAAAAGAGACTCTTTTGAACAAATTGTGGGGGAATAACTAGATATCTATTAGCAAAAAGGAAGAAAGAATGAAAGAGAGAGACAAAAAGAGATGGGCGTGGGGAAGACAGAAAGAGAAAGGAATTATTTCGATTCATTTCTTGAACCGTATACACTATAGGAACTCAACACGGATCATAGACCTAAGTGTAAGGCATAACACTCTAACACTTCCATAAACAGAGGTAAAAAGGATTTGTGATCTTTGTTAGAAAATAATTCCATGGCTATGATAGTGAAAGCACAATCTACAGAGAAAAAAATATATAAATTACATTTTCCCAATATTAACAAGTTTTGCTCTTTAAAAGACCCTATTAAGAGAGTGAGAAGGGAAGCCACAACTGAGAGAAGATACTTGAAAATTATATCTGATAAAGGACTTGTATCCAGGCTAGGTGCCATGGCTGGCCATGCCTATACCCAGCCTTTGAGAAGCTGAGGCAAGAGGATTGCTTGAGACCAGGAGTTTGAGACCAGCCCAGGCCTTGCACCCACATCTCTACAAAAAAAAATGCAATAATTAGCCAGTTAAGTGCCCGTGGTACCAGCTACTTGACGGGCTGAGGCTTGAGCCTAGGAGTCTGAGGCAGTGAACTATGATTGGTCTACTGTACTCCCTGCATTCTGGATTCTAGCCTGGACAACAGATCAAAACTCTGGCTCAAAAAAAAAAAAAAAAAAAATGGTATCCAGAGTAAGTAAAGAAAACTTACAACACATAATTAAACAACAAAGAACAATCCGATAAAATAGTGAGCAAAAGATTTGAACACTTTAGCAAAGAAGGTAAGATATACAGATGAAAAATAAGCAGATGGAAAGATGTTCACATTGTTAGTTATCAGAGAGAAGCAAATTAAAACTGGAATAAAATCTTGCTACACCTATTAGAATAGCTAAAATAATAAAAATTGACCATAAGTTTCGTCAACTAGATAGAGCTTTCATACACTGCTAAAATGGACAAGAAACAATAAAGCCACTTGGAAGAAAAGTTCGGCAATTTATTAACACTTTAAATATAAACCTTCCATATGTTCCAGCCATTGCACACCTAGATATTTCTGCAAGAGAAAAGAAACCATATGCTCATGATAATACTTGTACAGGAATGTTCACAGCACTTTTACTTATACAGTGAGAAAGTGACAACAACCCAAGAGTTTATCAATAGGTGAACACATAAACCTCAATATATCTTCTTAACTGAATATCGCTCAGCAATAAAAAAGTAACAGACTACTGGTATACCAACAATATGGATGAATAGCAAATGCATTACACTAACTGAAAGAAGCCAGACAAAAATTATGCTACATATTTTATTACTGACTCTATTGATCTGTAATTTAGATTGAGCTTGGTGCAAATCCATACATCAGTTCATGAGGAAGTAACATTTGAAGTATAAGTCTTGCATAGCTGAGAATTGTGGCCCGTGCCTGTAGTCTCAGCTACTTGGGAGGCTGAGGCAAGAGGATTGCCTGAGCCCAAGAGCTTCCACATGTTCCAGCCGTTGCACACCTAGATATTCCCAAAGGTGTTCATCACTCTACACAGGGCAACAGAGTGAGATTCTGTCTCAGAAATAAAATAAGTCTTCCAATCCATGAAAATATTAAGTTCCTTTGAATTTTATAGATGCTAATAACATCTCTATATAATATATTGTTTTAAAGTAGAATCATGTATATTTTGTTAGATTTATTTTTGAAGATAATTTTAAAAAATTTTATTTTTGATACTTTCTTACTACTAAGCAATATTGCTTTTTATTTTTATAGCATAACCAAACAACCACTTAAGTTTATATATTAATTCTAGTGATTATGGATTATTTTGTAATAGGTAGATATACCATCACAATGTGCTTTATGTTTATTAAGTGTTGTTATCACAAAGTTGTTAATTTTGTCAAATGATTTTCCTATGTTTGGGGCATAATTTTGTTTAAAATTTCTGTGTCTATTGTCATAAATGTGATGGGCTGAAAATTTTTCTTTCTAATAATAATTAAGCTTTTGCTATAAATGTTGTGCTGGTAGTATAAAGCAGGTTGGAAGTGACCTATCTTTTTATTCTCTGAAAAATTGTACATAAAGTTGTTATTTACTCATTCAAATATTTGTATGTCAGGAGACAACAGGGGAAGAAGGTTTTAATGATAGATTCTTCTCATTAATAGACATAAAATTATTTGCACTTTATATTTTTACATTTCCTGGCTTTCAAATTTTCTAATACATGAATGCAAAACTGCCCATGTCTTTTTTTTTTTTTTTTTTTTTTTTTTGGTTTTTGGCCAGGGCTGGGTTTGAACCCGCCACCTCCGGCATATGGGGCCATCACCCTACTCCGTTGAGCCACAGGCACCGCCCTTGCCCATGTCTTTTTGGCTCAGCTTTAACTACATTGCCGAAATCTGGTGTGTCTTATTTTCATTATCAAATAGTCAAAAGTATTTATTTCCTTTTGATTTCTTATTTGACCAACAGAATATTTAGAAGTACACTACTTAATTTAAAGAAGTTGAGGATTTTTTTTATCTTTTACTATTGATTCCTATCTTAATTACAGTCTTGACTCCTCAAGACTTTGATTTTTTTTTTT
>NW_003852421.1:18246388-18286444 GCF_000181295.1 Otolemur garnettii | reverse complement strand
AATGGTTTTTAATTAGTATAAGGTTTTAGGTTTTTTTTTTTTTTTTTTTTTTTGTGGTTTTTGGCCAGGGCTGGGTTTGAACCCGCCACCTCCGGCATATGGGGCCATCACCCTACTCCGTTGAGCCACAGGCACCGCCCTTGCCCATGTCTTTTTGGCTCAGCTTTAACTACATTGCCGAAATCTGGTGTGTCTTATTTTCATTATCAAATAGTCAAAAGTATTTATTTCCTTTTGATTTCTTATTTGACCAACAGAATATTTAGAAGTACACTACTTAATTTAAAGAAGTTGAGGATTTTTTTTATCTTTTACTATTGATTCCTATCTTAATTACAGTCTTGACTCCTCAAGACTTTGATTTTTTTTTTTTCTCTCTGTCCACAAGAAAGCAAAGATTCTCTCCCAGCTATTCTACCTTAATAGAGGCTGTCGGTATAAGAGTTTGTATTCTAAACCTTTGCCCTATATCTAGAATCAGCAAGTGCCCTAATTCTCAGAGGTTTTTTTTTTTCACCACAAGTCTTAGTTGCCACAGTAATTCTCCAGTGCCTTTCAACAGATTTTTTTTCCAAATGTTTTCTTAACTTTACTGATTGGTCTCAATGAGACCTAGGTTTGGCTGAAATCATAGTCCAAAGTAGAAGCTTTCATATTTAATTTTGTATTTATAAATTATTCTTTGGGGGGGATCATCTTCAAAATCATGTCAAAACACAAAACTTCCTCTATTTTAATTAGACTGGACTGCAATTTTTTTTTTTTTAATTTAGGGCTAGGATGAATGCACATAGGTCTAGGTTACATCATTTGTGTTTGTAAGGTAAAGTTCAAAGTCCGAGTAGTAGTTCAGCAAGGGCGAATGTCCCATTATACTTTCCTGTAAAAATCTCATTTGATATGGAAGTTTTGAAAGTTGAGGGAAGCAATGCAAGAGGGATAGGATAAAATAAACTTAAATGAAATTAGGAACACATGACTTATTTTGTGGAAGAGAAGTTTATGGAAGAAAACCATAAGATTTCTTTTCCCAATCCTTACCGCTCTTCACAGTTTCATACCATACCCTTGTATTTCCTTTACTCCAGCAATTAAAGAGGAGTTGGCACACTCCCTCGTCATCTTTTCTCTGTGTTTTGTTTATCATCAACACATTTCTCTTGCATCACTCTGTGTAACTGGAGAAATAACGGAATTGTATTTTTTTTACCTAAAAGCTAGGCTTACCAGGATATTCTTTTTGGAATGCAGGGATTGATACATTTTTATCGGCTCTTCTCAGCTAGCTACATCATGTTATTTTGTGTACTCTTCCCATTGGCAGTGATGTTATGAAAAGCCCTAGTGCATGCTGGGTAATGCAGACTTCAAGCATTCACACTCTATTAATTAATTCATCACCTAAAAGCTAAGTATTGATTTTTTAATGGTTTTACAAATCTATTTAAGCTTCTGTGATGTGATTAAGAGGATGTGTGTTTACTGTAAATTATCTAACAAGTACAATGGTATTACTCTCAGAAATAACAAACAATTTAGCTTGTGAGAGAAGAGTAAAAGCCTCATTAAAATATTTTCCTGAATCCTGACTATTTATATGAAAGCTATTCTAAACCACTAAAATGCAGTTTTTAAAAAACTCTTATTTCAAACCATGAGCGCTGTTTCTTGATTTGTGGCAAAAAGGAAATCACATATTAATGATTTTTTTCCCCTAATCCTGTTACAAATTATAGTAGAATAAATATTCCTCACCCGCCAGAATTAATCAGGCAAATGTCAGTCTAGTTATTTTTGTGGAAAATGTGGAATTATTTTGCATGTTTCCATTTTCATTCCTGGAAAATAGCTCATAAGTCTTTTATAAATATCCCCATGTGTGTTTATTTATAGTTTTTTATCTTTTATAATATAAGGATCAGAACCATGGAATCTAGTATTCATTCTTAAAAGATGAAAGGTTTACCTCCCATCTCTACTAAAACGAGAAATCGTGTCATGTATGGCATACACTGATTTTCAATAGCAATAGAGAAAAATGAAATGGTGTGAGAAGGATGGAAATGGCATTCAGGAAACAATTTTGTAAGTACGTTTTGAAAAGATAAGAGTCATGTATATATCTGCACAGCATCAAAGACCTTGCCTGATGGTCAGAGAGAGTGTGACCTGCGAGTACATATGGCACACCCACTCAAAGGCATTTCTCTGCAAAGAGAGACTCTTGGAGACATTTTACCAAAACACTACCATTTCCTTCTGCAGTTCCTTTTCCACTTCCCTTTAAACCTATCATAAACCCAAATTTGGGGATTGGAAAGAGCAGGATACTGTACAGTGCAGTATAACCTAAAAGTCAATTTGCCAGGAAACATCTACGTGGCTTAGGAATGCAGAGAATGTTTCTTTCAAAAATCAAAATATTGTGCAAGAATCATGGTGTGTATGTATGTCTCCGTGTGTGTGTGTGTGTGTGTGTGTGTGTGTGAACAAAGAATGTGCAAATATTTATATGAAAAGGGTTCAGGTAAAAAAAAAATTAACTTTCTGTCAAAGCAGGAAAATATCCTGGTTCTTTTTCCCCAGCTAATCTTGACTTTCCAACTACCTTGGAAAAAACTGATCAGGAGATAATTATGTTACCTCCTTTTACTTTATACTCTTGAGGAAGAGGCTGCAATATTTTTTATCAGGCACAGTTGCTGCTATTACTCTGTTTTTAGATGACATCCAACTGGATAAAGGGAGAGGGGAGGCTATTTGAAGCTGCTAGTCATACAGAGATAAAAAGGCCACAGATTAGTCTTGGTAGGTCTTTTGATAGCATTAATTAGCAGCAGAGTTAAGGTTGGTATATATCTGTGACTTTCTTAAATCAAAGTTAATATTTTATTCTCAGTGTCCAAAAAGAAAAAAAAACATCAGAATGCCTCATATTTTATGGATAAGAAAAAGAGAACTTTTTTGTAATTAAAAATAAATATGTACATGTGTAGTCAGTTTTGATGTAGGGAAAGACCTGTCATTTTTGGAAGTTTGGTTCCTTCCTCCCTCCCTTCAAATAATCATCATTTGGTACTTCTTTAAAACTGTGCGTAATGAAGATTTTAAAAAGGCTTTTATAGGTTGTGAAGAAATCCTTTCATTTGTGGTTAACTTCAGATAGGTTTTTAGACTTTCAAAATGAAATTAAACATTTATTTATTTACATATTTCTGCACACAGGCCATCCTTTCTGCATCTGTGTACATAGATACAAATTCACAATCCTACCCAACTATGCCACCAACAGAGTGAGGTCAGGGACTTCCACTGGCTAATTCCCCATTTCTGAAAATGTTCCACTCCATACAATATACAGTTCTCAAGGGTAAATGGGCTTAGACAGCTATATAGGGTGTGATTTGATCGAGAAAATGCCAAAGAAGTAGAGATCTTAGGGGAAAGAAGACAAGATGATGTTTAATATCCAAGAGTGGAAAAGGCAAATCAGCAGGAATTCCTCTGATATTTTTACTATTGCTCATAAAGTTGATTTAATAGATTTCAGGCCATTTTGTATTGAATATTAATACAAGATAAAAATCTTAGTTGTCTTAGAGTATAAGCAGCTAGGGAAAACACATTCTGGGATTCTTAAGGATAAGGATCTGAATAGAATAAATGAGCATTTATTTATTTGGCTAAGATTTATTTAGCATTTACTACATATCAGGATCTATTCTAAGTACCAGGGATATGGCCGTGAAAACCTCTGCCTTTGTAGTACCTCCACCCTAACAAGGAGAGAAAACAATCACGAAATAATATAAAGAAAATAGGAAGAATGGCAGAGGGAGGGATAGCAAGGGGCCTGGGGCCTGAGGTGGGAAGTGCTATATATTTTACTATAGGGTGGCCCGAAAGACCTCATTAAAATTGTATTGAACTTATGAATAAGCATTTCTTTGCTGAATAAAGAGCCTCCTTCATACTGTGGAGTTCTTCCATTATTTATAGACGAAGCCTTTGGAGAGAAATGACCTCTCCAAGATCCTGTAATCACTGACCCTGAAATCTGTATGGCAAAAACCAACATGAAAATCCCAGAATCATCATTTACAAATGGTTAGTTCTTTACTAATTGTGTGGATGTAGGTTACTTATGGAAGTGGTCTGATTCTTGAGTGTCTCAACTTTACAATGGAATTGATAATACTACTTTATGAGAATCAGGAGTATTTATGCTGCAAACTTGATGGGTACTAAATAAATAGTGATGATTGGGCTTTATAATTATTCACAATATATAGAAGATAAAGCGTTCCAGGGAATGTTGTTCGGTTTTTAATGAGACTTGCATCCACTGATCGGTAAGCGTGCAGAAAGACAAATATTATAATTGAGATACAGTCAGAGGACTGGAAATCCCCTCTCCAAATCAATCATTTTTTACTCTTCCTCTTTAAAAGTCAATGCTGCCAATAAACAGTTTATCTGAAAATAAATGTATGCCACGTCTTGGCATTAAGAAACTGAAGTCCTGGGTTATTAATGAGGTTGCAGCTGGATGTCAGGCTATGTCTGAGATCCCGGAGAGAGCTGCGCGGTGAGGCAGAGAGAGCCACTGAAGCAAGGCGAAATCTAAATCCTTTCCTCAGAGAAACCAGAAACCTGAAGGATGGGAAGTATCCGAGTACCCAAAATGAGCAAAGCGAATGACACACCAAGCGGCTTATTTATTTTTTCAGTTGTTCAGGCAACGATAGCCTCTCTTGCCGCCCCTGCCTTCTCCGTACTCCCGGTACTCTGCTGTGTCTTAATAGACTAATCAACACTCAAGGTACACTTGCCCTCTGTCCATCAGTTGAGTTTGGCCAATTGAAAGAACCAACAAAGACGCCAGAGAGCAGGAAGAAAGAGAGCTGGGGGTATTCAGTCTTCACACTCTTCCTGTACTTGCTGATGTGCTGGCAATTGCTGCATTTCTCTTTGGCTAAAGCTCCGATTAGGAGTTCTAACTTTCATCAGGCCCTGGGAACCCAGGCCCTTGTCCTTCAGACCTGGGTGATAATGGCATTATTTGCTGGTCCCTGGATGCCTCACCATGTAGCTAGCCTCCTATAAGCCTGCTCACACCTCTGTAAGTGATCCATTTAGTTACTTGATTTTCAGTGAAATCTTTCCAGGGTTACCATCTCTCCTGTTTCCATCCCTAGCTGATACATCCATTTTGTGCACATTGGTGCTAGAGCTGAATACAAACTAATGTGCATTTTTGATAATTGCAACCCATTTGTATTCTCACGGGTATTCAGTTTCATCATCTGTCATCAGAGCCCCAGACACCTAAGTGTTCACAGAGTATTCTAGTTGGCAAATGACAACCAGGAAGGGGCTGGAAGATGGGTCTTTTGCCCTTTGGAGTATTGGCATTCTCTGGGTGGAGCACATGCCTCAGCTGAAAGAAAATGATGCTAGGAACCTGGTCCAAAACTAAAATGGTTCCTAAAGAGGAAGGGTCAAGAGGCTGGAGGCAGACTAGGTTAATGCAGACTTGATTCCTCCTGTTCCAGAGGCTCAGTTAATCCTCTAGGCTTCTGCAACCAGGAAAGAGAGTTGGAAGTAAAGAGAACTGTGTAGAGAGTCTGAAGAGTCTGCCAAATGACTGACAAAACTGGGATTGGAGACTTTTTCCTGCCAGGTCACTGGGGTCTGGGACAGAGGCACCAGGAAGTCTGCATAAAGACTTCTTAGCAGGAGCTTGACAAAAGTAAACATTAATTTTGGATGTTTTAATAGATCCATCAGAATTTTAATTAATAGAATAGAGCATTTTATTTTTAGGGTTTTTTAAAAATGTTTAATTATTATGGGTATATAAGAGTTGTATATCTTCCTAGGTCACCTGTGATGTTTTGATACAGGCATACAATGTGAATTAATCAAATCAGGGAAATTGGGGGAATCTATCACCTCAAGCATTTATCATTTCTTTGTGTTGGGAACATTCCAGTTGCACTCTTTCAGTTATTTCAAAATATACCCCAACTTATTGTTGATTATAGTTGCTTTGTTGTGCTATCAAATATTGTGTATTCTAAGTAACGGTATTTTGGCAATCCATTAACCACCCTGATTTTACCATTTTACCACCCTCCCTTTTAGCTACTCTTCCCAGCTTCTGGTGACCATCATTCTACTCTGTCTCCATAAGATCAATATTTCTTAATATTTAGCTCCCATATATGAGTGAGATCACGCAAAATTGTCTTTCTGTCAGAGCCTCTTATTTAAAAAATTGCCGTTGTTAGTGTTTGTTTCTGTCTTCAATTGGATAGTGGATGGCTTTAACTAGATCCATTTCTGTTGTTTTCATAATTTCATCTAAATTCGAAAAATAGGCCTAAAATGAAAGGCCTCTGAGAAAGGCAGTAAGCATGCGGTGCATCACTCAGATAGTTCTGGATGCTTAGATTGAACCCAGAACTCATGATTCTTTCACTGGAGACCACTCAGCATTTTGTGAGACACAAAGTCAGCACTTTAGTATCTCCATAGCACGTTCTAAAAAAGTGGTTGGAGAAGCTAATGTGGGTGGTAGCAGAAACTGCTTTTTAAATCATCTCTCAATGCACTCAGTGCTGGGAAACATTTATTTATGTTCTATTGAAAAACAGGATGATTTTTTTAAACATGGTCCACTAAAAAATGATTGGTTTTTTCAAAGAGTTACAATAAAAAGTCAATCTTTTAGCAGTGAAGCAATTTAGAGCATAGTTCAGTTCATTTTAGAAATCCTGATAGTCTTGTACTTAAAACCATACAGTTCAGTTCTAAAGCATTAAGTTATATTACTCAGGATCTTGAATAACCTTTTGGCATTATTGGTCAACTGAAAATTATTTAAGTAAATTTTCTCTTTTTTTCTATCAGATACTTACGTGGGTACCTGCTCTAAATACTCAGCATACCCTAGCATGGCTGCACACATCATGCCGAGGAAACTATTTAGCTGCAGTGGCAAATGTGATTGTGTTTTACATTTTAATTATTTTCTTTCTTTTTAAAAATAATTTTTATTTCCAAATATTATATTAGGGAATACAACTGTTCTTGTTATAGGGTTGAATTGAATCATGAGGACTTCTGGGCTTTCAGTGTGCCCGTCACCAGAACAGTGTATGTTCTACTTGATAGGAAGATTTTTATCCCTAACCCCCTCTGAGTTTCCAGTGTCCTTTCCACCACTTTATGACCAAGTGTACCCATAATCTAGCTCCCACATATCAGTACATGTAGATACTTCACTTAGGATAATGGTCTCTAGTTCTATCCAGGTTATACAAATGACATTATTTCATTCCTTTTTATGGTTGAGTAATACTTTGTGGTATACACATACCACATTTTCTTTTTCTCCTCATCAATTGATAAGCGATTAAATTGAGTTTACATCTTTGTAATTGTAAATCATGCTGCAATAAACATTTGGGAATAGGTATCTTTTAAACATAATGATTTTCCTTGGGTAGATACCCAGTAGTGGGATTGTCCAATTGAATGGTAGGTCTATGTTTAGTTCCTAAGCAGTCTCCATACTGTTTTCCATAGAGGCATAAGCATTCCTTTTTCACAGCATCCATGCCAACATATGTTGTTTTCTTATTTTTTTAATAATGGCATTCTAATGAGGGCAAAGTGTTATCTCATTATGATTTTAATTTGCATTTCCCTGCTGATTATTGATGTTAAGCATTTCTTTTTAAGTCTATTGGCCATTAGTATATCTTTTTTTTGAAAAAACTCCATGTCTTTCTAATGGGTTGTTTTTTCTTAATGATTTGTTTAAGTTCTTTATAGATTCATACAGTTTGCAAATGTTTTCTCTCATTCTATAGGTTGTCTGTTTACTCTGTTGATTATTTCCTTGCTGTGAAGAAAATTTTTAATTTAATGAAGTCCCATTTATGTATTTTAATTGTTGTATATGGCTTGAGGGTTTTGGTCATAATTCTTTCCCTAAATTGATGACTGAAAGGGTTTTTTCTAAAGTTTTGTACAGAACTTTTATGGTTTCAGGTCTTACATTTAGGTCTTCAATTCATCTTGAGTTAATTTTTATATGTTGTGAGAGATAGGGATCCTGTGTCATTTTTCTGCATATGACTATCCAGTTTTCCCCAGAACTATGTATTGAATAGGGCATCATTTCCCCAGTGTCACTGAATCAAGATTAGGAGGTCTATTTTTTACTTCTAACTGTTTTCTCTAATGTGCTAGGAGTATTGTCATTTTTGTGCAACTTCGATTATTTATGTGGCAATATCTTTCCTGGTTGCTCAGATCCTTAAAACAATGTCAGTTATGAACCAAATGCTACTTTAGCTTTTATTGTATTTCTCAAAATAATCATTATTTAAATGAAAAACTCAATTTTACAGTATATCAACATAAAATGCCTGCCTGTATAGTACATAGAAAATAACTCAACCTCCATATTGTATTCTACTGATACTAGATCTCAATGTGCTTTCAGATTAAAGATGTTTGCCAATTGATCATCTTGCTCTCTCTCTGAATGAGTTTTCATGAAGTGTACAGGTTTTACAACTTCTTAGAAACATTGTGACTTTTATCTGGTTTTGTTCCTTTGAATGATGCCTTTTTACACAGAGAAACATTATTTTACTATAAAAGTATTATCTCGGATATGAGAAAGGTCACTGTACTTTGAAAATGACAAGAAATCTTTGATGAATCTATTCTACTCTTTGCCAAAGCTTCATGATAAACAATACTCTGAGGAGTTAGAGAAAATGGATTGAGTCTCCAATAAAAGCTTATTTTCAAATATTTCTTTCATATTATAATGGTTAGATTGGTTTGTTTTTATGTCATTGTAGTATCCAATAGTTTAAAAAGAACAAATTTAGAACATTTAAAGACTAGCCTTAGAATTTAAAAAAATTCATTGAAGGGCGGCACCTGTGGCTCAGAAGGGTAGGGCACCAGCCCCATATGCCGGAGGTGGCAGATTCAAACCCAGCCCTGCCCTCCCTGCAATATTAGTTGCCATATGCCGGAGGTGGCAGATTCAAACCCAGCCCTGCCCTCCCTGCAATATTAGTTGCAACACGCTATACTATCAGTATGTTAGTCAAGATAAACTGATCAAGTCAGTCCTTCCAGTCTATTTTAAACCTTTAAAAATGTAATATCAAAGGATATCTGTGAAAATCATAATTAAATTACATTGTACATTTGAGAAAGGCATGCAGAAAATACAGTACTAATATGATTTCTAATAAATCAGTCTATAAGCAGATCCCTACGATACGATTGGGATCAGCAGTGTGTTTCCGATGACATTTAGAAAGACTCCAAGAATGGATGGATGGCATTTATTTAATTCATCACTGTGTACTTAGTGCATAATGCAATATCTGACACATAATAGATGCATAATAAAGTATCCACATAAGAATGTAAAACTCAACAGAAATCAAGCAGGTGGGAGGGGGAGGAGGGAATGGGTAAAATCACACCTTATAGGTATAACACACATTATCTGGGTGATGGGCACATTTATGACTTTGACTCAAACTGTACAAAAGCAATTCACATAGCAAAAACATCTGGGCTCTTGTAATATTCTGAAATAAAGAATCTATGTAAGAGTATTTAAATGACAAATTATTAAGTAAATATGAAACTGTATGACCCTGAGGACACAATATTATGGTAACTTAAATGAGAGCATTCAACAACTTGTCTTTTACATGGGTCATCTGATCTGAGTTTGATGGGGTTTGTAGAATTTGTAGAACTCTTGAGCTTGATGAGTTTTGTAGAATTTATTTCTGATATGGTATGATCTTAGCATCATTCAAATGAGCATATGAACATGAGTACCTGTAAATTTTAAAAGATTGATGAAAAGGAACTCTTAGAGAAATTTTTAAAGCTAAGAACAATTGGTGAATTAGTATGAATATCATTGAATATTGTTAAATTAAATTACAATAGAATCTCTATCAGTTGACCACCAAAGGTACTGTAACAAACTGGTCAACATACAGAGGTGGTCAATATACATATATGTGGTACATGTCTGGTCTATGAAAATTAGGTCAACTTAAGGAGGTGGCCAATGTAGGGAGGTGGTCAGCTATGGAGGTTCTATTGTATATTGGTATCACAAAATAGAGCAATATATTTAAGCAGTATGTAAAAAATAACACACATGTCCTATAATTAAAACTCTACTGAAACACATGTGTTTGACCATAGCAACACATATAATTTGCACCACACATTTGGTTTTGTTGATGAACATATCTTTTATTTCTAATATTCCTTAAGAATAAAGTATTAGACTATGTTAGATGCAGTAACAAACAACTCATAACCTGTGACTTAACACAATTAAAATTAGGGTTACCTCCCATCACAATGTAATGTGGGCATTAGTGGTGGGGTGGGGCCAAAGGGCTCTGCTTCAAATAGTCACACTGAGAGTCAGACTCTTACACCTTTTGGTGCACTGCTTTTTCCAGGCAGTCTCTGAGGGGAGGAAGTCGCATCCACATTCAGTTGGAGAACTTTTGTGAGCCAGGCCTAGAAGTAACCAATATCACTTCAGTACACATTAGCCAGAACCAAGTCAGATCCCCGAACCCAAATGAAAGAGAGACTGAGAAATATCTTCTTCAGTGGGAAGATGAAATCAGTTTGGTAAACATAAGATATCATATCTGCCATGTCTTGTCTTCTTATCATCAAATACATATTTCAGTGATCATTCCATATATAGAACCCACTAATGTCTCACCTTCCTAGGAAGGCCACCCAGAGTTCCATCCAGTGACTACATTCAGCTGAAAATCTCTAGATGCTGTGAAGTCCTCTCCCTCAGGTCTAGATTTGGCTCCTCTTGGTCCAGAGACTTACTAACTGAAGAGATAAGTTATTTTCCAATCTTCTCCACTTACAAGCCCAATATTTAATATTCCATGATGGAGGGACAACAGCTATAATAAAAATCCTATTTAAAAAGAAAAAATGGAAGACATCCGGCAGTTGCTAGTCTGCAGTTATTTTATGGTCCAAGCATTACAAAAGTTCCTGACCTGGTAGTGGGAGAATTTCCCTAATTAGACTCCATTTTCCATGTATCTCTCTAACTTCAGATTCTGACGTCAGTAGGGAGAGAGACCTTTGTTAATTATCTTCCAGGGCTACAACTGAAGTGGGCATCAGATCATATGCCCTCCTCATGGAAGTATTGTTTTGGAACCTATTCCCACTTATGGAAGTGTAGGGGACCCAACATTCTTTTATTTTGAACAAAGAAGTTTTTAGTCCTAGCTTTTGGGTTTTTGAGCAATACGTTTCCCACAAAACTTATTAGATTGCTAATCTTTTCTTCTAGTTAATTTCATGTAGCAATACTCACACATAAAGTTTTTTTCTATATGTAATTCTCAAATCTGCTATATTTTATTGCATCCTCGAACCTCACCATACCCTCTCTAGTTAGTGATAGCGGCTTTGATATTACAGAATTGTAAGACCATAATCTCAATTTGACATTTGTTATAAGACATGGTTTCAAAGAGTTCTTGCCTTTCAAAGATTTCTTTTCCCTATCTGATATCTAGAACCAGTAAGGGTGTCTAATTTCTTCACACCCTTTTATTTCTATTTCTAAAATGATCATTTCTCTTATGATCTTTCCATTTTCCTGTAACATCTTGCTGCATGCATTTAATAGTATCCAATAATCACTAAGAGTCTGAATCTTTCTGATTACTTTTTCTAGATGCCCATAGAGCAGTGATTTTCAGCCTGTGTGCTGAGGCACACAGGTGTGTCATGAGAGAATCTTAGGTGTGCCGTGAAAATTTTTAAAGATCATTAATTAAATTATTTTGAAAGAAGTTTGAATCATAGTAAGTATATTTTTTAACTCTCTTTTTGATCAACATAAAAGTTTAACTATAGGTTCAAGTGTGCCATGAGACAAAAAAGGTTGAAAAACACTGCTATAGAGGGTAACATGCTTTGCTTCAGTGAGCTTATGATCTACTTAGAGAAACAGGATAGATGCAAAAACAATTATAATTCAAAATATAAACTTTTGTATGTACAAAATGGCTAGTGATTAGTTTAGAAATTAAGTCTTATCCCAGTTCACAAATAGAAAAGAGCCCTCTTTCAATTCAGATAATAGGAATCATTACAATTTGGGGAGTGGGGTGGAAGGTGGGACAGAGTACCCTAATCAGAAGATAGTTTCAGAAAACTTCTATGTAACTAATCCTATGTATGTAAGATTAAAATATGATACCAACAATTTCCAAATTTATGGTATGTCCCTCCTGGGGCTTTAGTATTGTTTTGAGATCATGTTAGAATTGAGAATATCAACAGTATTTTACAGGCAGAGATGATCCATGCAGTGCTCAGATTTCTCATTTAATCTCTCATTAGCTAAGAAATGTCAGATAGTCTGTTCAGGGAAAAAAATGGTATTCTCACATCCTCTGTGTGTTTATAAATATCTACTGATACTTTAAGTTGAGCATTGAAAATAATTCACTAAATGATAGCTGTAATGGAGTGTGAAATATATTATTGTTTTTAGTTAGTGTTAAAGATTATTATGCTGGGCAAAGAGATATTTATCATGTAACCTCAACAGTAGAAACCTGCTATAACATGGGAGCTAAAGAACAAACAAGCAAGAAACCCAACATATGAAATTAAATTGCTCTTTAGATTCATGTGGCGGTTATGACTTGAATTGGAATAAGACTCAAGACAACTGCCACTAGGGTCAGAGCCATGTTTTTGTGGCTATTTGGATTCTAGGCCAATAACTGAGGGATTCACTCTCACAATGTCAACTTTCAGCTGCTTCCTAGAATCTGAGAAAGAAGCTTTAAATGGAAAGATTTTCTTAAGAGTTTTGTCCCACTTGAGACCACCATGATACTCATATTCAGTTCATCAAGGGTGTTGCAATATTTTCGAGCCTTATCATAATTCAGTTACTTAAAGGTATAATAAAACATTATCACACCATCTTCAGAAAATTTCCTATAGTCATTTGATGTGCATTCAACACATTTTATATTAAAATTCTCTCTTACTACAAACACATTCTTATTCCAAGCATAATGCTTTGCACCAAAAACATAATATTTTGACATCTTGAAATTGTTTAAATATTTTTCAGTATTTCTATATACATTAATTTTATCACATGCTAAATTTATGAGTAATATTTTGAATAATTAATAAGATAGAACAGTTTTCAAAGCAAGTACTATGTCACCTATGTGCTGTCCATATTTATTTTAACTCAAATTGACCTAGAACTGTGTTCTATAATGTATTTTGATGACTTTACTGCATGTTAAGTTTTTAGTTAAAATTAATGTATTACTCTAAATCTCAGTTTACTTGCATTTTTTTTTATTTTAACAATAGTGAAGTAGGGAAATTTGTGTGTGCTATAGTTCCTCTTTATGAGAACGCTGTCTTTGTTTAGGAAAATGCTTTAACACATACCATGTGTAGCATGGTGGCACTGCCTTTCTTTCTTACCAGAACCTGAGTTGTCTGGCACCATGGTATCAGAACATAGGTATCTTGCCCTGTTTGTGTTGCTACAAAAGAATAAGTGAGGCTGGGTGATTTATAAAGAAAGGAGGTTTATTTGGCTCACAGTTCTGCAGGCTGTATAGGAAGCATGGTGCCAGCATCTGCTCACTATCTGGTGAGGTCCTCAGGCTCCTTCCACTCACAGCAGAAGACAAAAGGGAGCAGGCATGTGCAGAGATCACATGGCGAGAAAGGAGGCAAAGGACCCAGAGAGGAGGTGTCAGGCTCTTTTACACAGCAAGCTTTCATGGTAACTAATAGAATAAGAATCCAACACTTACCTCCACTACCACCACCAGCTCAGAAAGGGCATCAATCTGTACATGAGGGATTGGGGCTCAGAACTCAAAAATCTCCCATTAGGACCCATCTCCAACATCGAGGATGAAATTAAGCATGAGATTTGGTGGTACAAACCACCCATATCTAAAATATAGCAATAATCTACATAAACTATTCTACGTAATAGAATAAGAAATCCAGAAGAGAACAATAGAGAACCAACAGGCTGGATATGTGTATAATATGGAAAAAGAGGCTAGAGCAAGGTTTCTCAATCTCAGAATTATTAACATTTTGATTTGTACACTTCTTGTTTTGGGGAACTTCCCTGTGCATTGTAAAATATTAAGCAGCATTTCTGGTCTCTACCCACTAGATACCAGTAACACAAACCCCACCCCCACTGGTTGTGACAACTAAAACTAAGTCCAGACTTCACCAACTGTCCCTTGAGAAGGCAAAATTGCCTCATTTGAAAACCAGTTAACCAATTAATAAGTTTCCAGAGAGTGACTGCCTCAAAAGGTATGGTGTTAATCTAATCATTATTAAACAGTAATACCGATGATAATAATGCATATTTCAGTTCATTGGGAAACTTGTACTAGCATTCATCCTGAGCTCCTAGAGTCTCATTCCACCTTCAGCAGTTACAGGGTGCCAGAGGATAACTTGGAAGCTTTAGTAATAATTTGAACTGAAGTAGTTCTTCTCTTTTCCCCAAAGAATTCTTATCTGTAAAAGTAATGGAGATGATAGGCAAAGGGCGTAAGCCTTGACAGCGTCCACTGCTTTGATACAGATGGATTCAGACACATTAATGGGAAAGCCCAACCTAAGTCTATCAGCAAAACAGACTGAAGAGTTTCTGGGAAGATGTTATAGGAACAGAAAGTTCAGCTGTCTTTATCAGTGACAAGAGCAGATGCTGAGGGCATTTGTCATTAAGCTATTTTTCCTGGCCTTGAATCAACTTAATGGAGTAGATTGAGCCTCAAAAGTGTTTAAAGAGAAGGGGATATAATTTTTTTTTTTAAAGAGCTATTTAAAAAATAACTGTTGTCAAAACGTGCAACACTGTGGTATCCAAAGCAATTCTTGAAACCACTGCCTGAAACATAAACTGTCTTTAGCACTTTGACAACTCCAGAGACCCTACCCATGCTTTGGCACCAGGCAGCATCTGTGAATTGTAGGACTATAACAGCACAGGCGAGGAACTAAGCAAAAGAAGAAGAATATGGAGTACAATGTCATGTATCTCCTGGGGGAACATGTTTCATGGTATGTCTAAGGCATCACATGGGGACTATTTTAGGATATTGCCATTCTGGAAAATGTATGTGTGATAGTATATTGGTAGAAGTGGTGAAGCACAAAATTTGCCATATATGGATTATAAAAGATTAAAGGTCTACTAAGTGTCTCACAAAACATAGCTCCAGAACTTTCAGACATTATTATCTTCACAGTCTATCTACCAAGGGGAAAAAAATCTTCTATAAACTTTAATTTAATTTATTTGATTTAAAAATGAGAGAAAACAACCAACAACCATGAAACCTCAACATGCAACATGAATAAGTTCTAGAGAACTGTGTCCCTATAATTTACAATATTGAATTTTATGCTTGAAATTTTGTTAAGAGGACAAATGTAATGTTACATTTTATTAATAAAAATAAAATAATAAAGTTAATTTTTTTTATTTTAGTGAGAGAAAATTTCACCATTATCTTTTATGTTGGAGATAATGAAATATAATATATATGACCTGAAACAAATTGCTTCTATAGATATTAAACCAAGAATCATTGTAAACCAATATTTACACACAAAAATACAGTATTCAAGGGCCTAGCTATTCTCTTTAATACAAAAGATATGAAAAATACTATTTAAAATAGGCCAACATTATCCCAACTTTTATTAAATGAAGATGGGAGACTGACCCATCGATTGAAATTAAGGTACATCTTGACTAAATTTGAAGTCATTCAGCTTCCTCAGAAGTTAGCATGAATAGAAAGAGATAAAAGCAAAACACTCAGTGGTTGAGTTCAAACAGGGTCTTGATGCCTGTCTGTCAAAGTCCTTCTTAATTCTTCATGGCTGTTCAGTAAAAGAGATTATTTTTTCCAATAACAATTAGATTGCCAAACACATTAACCTGCCCACATCCTGTGATCTTTTAAGTGCAATTCTACTCACCTATAATAGTTCACTAAAAGCTACTCATCTTTAAACTATTCAATCATTTACACTTAAAATTGATCAAAATCGACAGAGGTCCAACATGACACCGTGGGTGATGGTATCCCTAGCCACTAATGCTGCGTGTGAGTAGCTAGTTGGCAACACACTGGGCTCCAGATAGAAAAGTAGCATCAAAACATTTTCAAAGACAAGGAGATATTTCAAACCATACCACAGTTGTGTATTTCATTTTGCATAATACTTTTGCAAAAAGGTTTAACAAATAGATATTCTTTCTTCCTTAGTAAAAGGTTTTCTCCAGCTTATGATTTTTTTTCTTTGCAAAGTTTTATATTTCATTGTCCCATATTTTTCAGCTCCTGTCTTAGCTCATGGCACTATCTCATGGGTATAACTCATTTTACATTTTCTAGCATGATAATATGTTTTCCAGGAAAATGTAGAAATCATTCCTTCAAAACAATGGGAACCTTATCTAAACCTAAACTACTAACTTGACACGATTAAATACATCAACTTTTTAAATCCTTTCAGTTCATTATTTGAAATTAAACTTCAACTGTATGAGAAATCCTATCCATCTTTAGTTCAATGGCATGAATCCTCAGTGCTGAGCTGCAATTCTTTGAGACATCAGAAATAGATTACAAGAGGGTTGGTAAGTTCTAACCTGATGAGTACAATGTAAGAATATATAGCGTACCTCCTAGGTGAAGGGCTCAAATACAACTTGGATTTTACCTAACAAATGAAAACAGTGTAATTTTTTGTCCCCATATATTAGTCTGAAATAATAAAAAAAGAAATGGATGACATAGAAGTTTTCTTGTAAAAACTGGCCACATTTTGTGATGTGAAAATACCCTCTTTTATTTGCAACAGAAAACACCAGCCCAAAGACTCATTTTGCATGTTCTAGAAGAAAAAAAACTACAGGTAAGATACTTGAAAATGTAAGATGATCAATGTTTGGGAGGTTTCCCGATCTTGGGAAAGCAGAATAGCCTTCATAGGACATAGAAGAATAATTAAGAGAGAACACATTTTACTGCAGTATTGTACTGTTATCAGATTTTTGTTCTCATCTAGTTTGTCCCTTTTATAAGGATACATAGTTGGAAATATGAAATATGGATTGTCCTGCAGGAGAAATCTTTCTTCTATGAGCAGACATAGCAATGGAATCCAGTTTCTGTTCTGAGAATGAAAAGAACACTCCAGGCATTTCCTAAGAAGAAAAGCTCAATTTAGGCATTGCAGGTTGAATAAAAGCAAGAAGTTGAGGGCTATGGAATGTTCTAGGGAGTGTTCTCCAGGTCTCTGCTTATATCTGTATGTGTTTTTCTGAAGTTTGATATTCATAGCATAGAAAAAAAAATATTTGTATATCACTTTGGCAAATAGCAATAGGGTTTTTTGTTGTTTTTTTTTTTTTTGTATCTCTTAGATAAGTCACTTTAGGATTATAAAGATGGAAGAGTGGAAGAGCATTGAGCATTGTGCTTTATGTTAATAATTTCCAACCTCTAGTTTCAGAAACATGTAGTATAGTTGCATTGCCCATTTCCTCCCATCGACCTCAATTTTGACCCTAAGCCTAACACTTAAAAATATGCCCATGTACTTATTTTCCTAGCTTTATCTCCAAAGTCAACCAGCCTGCCCTTGCTTAAATTCAAGCTAATTTCCAACCCTATTACTTGCAGACGCTTTAATATAGCCCTTATACATATAAAATATTTGATTAAAAATTTACAGTAGGGATATGTTCTCTATCTCCAGAATAACTTAGTTCTATGTATTATCAGAAGATAATAATTGGATAGTCCCTGAGTATGGTTTCCTACAAGAGACCCAAGAGTTGGGGTAAGTGAAAACATCCTTTCCTATTTTAAATGTTGTAATCAAAAGTACAATCTAAAGTATGTTCCACTACCCCATCCTAATTTCATATTATTTCCTCTTCAAATACGTATATTTGAATTTTAGCATATAGCTACATAGATATATTATGTGACAAAATATAGGAATCTCATTTCTACTTGTTTAATTTATTACTTGAAATTAATGACATATTGCAATACTGAACTATGAAGCAATAAAGTGCGAAATGTTGCCAGTACAAATTCAAACATTATTTCCCAGTTTAGTCCTGTGCTGGACAGATTTCCTTTGCCTGCCCAATTTGAACACATTTAGTCATTTGTCATCAGACTCCCAATTCAACTAAGTTAGCATATTTTATTTAATCTTCCCCAAAGGAAATATATTGAACTCTACTAAAATAGCAGGGCTTTTTTTAGGGTGAAGAAGTTGCACAATAAATCACACTCACATAGCGAGCACTTTAATATCCTGCATATATGTAAGGAAAAACAACTGCCAAAGTAGTTTAAAGTATAATGAAACATAATGTTCCTCCCACACGAGTGCTTGTATTTCTGTTTTCTCCTTCTATCTTTTCAAGGAAAAGTAAAAATGCCTTCTTTATTTTAAACTATCACTTTTAATATTTATTAAAATATAGTATAAATGTATTTTTGTTCTTTCAAAGTGTATTGGGAATAAGAAATTACTTAGCTCAAGAACGGGCACATATTCAAAGCAAGTATTTAGTGGGAATGCAAGAACATCTTTGAAAATTCATGATTTAACATTAGAAGAAAGAAAAGTAGTAATATTGGCCTAAAGGGGGAAATACAGCCAAACATAATTATTCTACTGAATAAGTTGAGTAGAGGACTTCATGACAAATTTGGGACTAAACTTAGCAACAGGTATTTGTTTTAACACTCCCTCATGTTTTTCTTATAAAAGCTTGGTAAGTTCTGAATAGTGGAGTAGCTTGTTTTCAGTCAAGGAAGAACTATGAACACATATTCCAGTGATATTGTTTAAGTTAATTGAAAATGGGCTATATAAATATAAGTATTTTAGTATAAATTGGAACCAGACTGAAGGAGAAAAAGTCTAGAACTCAGCCACTAATTTTGACTGTCTAGCATAGAGCATATTGTTGGTTTTAAGAAGAAAATTGGTTTTAAAATGAAAGAAATTTTTCATGTTTCAAGATACCCTGTATTAAAACATCAGTTCTCATGTGAGTTGATTCATGCAATGTTTCCATGTATTCCTCCTCATTGATTATTATCAAGTCTTAGTCATTTTGGACATCAAATTTTCATAAACATTCTGGCTAAATTGTCAGCTGAGTAAAAAATAGTTGAGATCACTATTAATATTTCAAGTAAGAGCTTCCTATATTTGAATTTTATGATGTGACCTCTTTTCCATAGTCATGTATTATTTAATTTGTATAATGCCAAGTTTTCATCCTACCCACTTTGACAGATTTTCTTTATTTAGATAATATTAATAAGGCTTTCAATAATTGCAAGCTACTTACCTCATTAGGCACAATACATGATATAAAACATGACTCTGCCCTCAAAAAGCTTACATGAGGACAAGAAAAAAAAAACAGAAAATTACAACATATAATAAATTCACATTGAGTACCACAAGGCTTCTTCCCGTGGTTTTACAATAGAAAGACAATCAGCTTTAAAATCAAATGCCCACAGTTTAAATCTTGATTCCAACACTTATTAGCTATGTAGCTCTGGGCTTGTTACTTGACTTTTCAGAGCCCTGGTTTCTTCATTTGCATCTGCAAAGCTGCAATACTAATATCTAAATTACAAAGTTCTGGTGGATAGCACATAACCTATGTAATGTGCCTGATACATGAGGGTTGTTGGAAGATAATGCGCCATGATTATCTCGTGTTTCTGCATGAGTCGAGCCACCTGAGAAAAGGTATTTATAGCTAATTTTGCAAAAGGACACATTCCAGGAGAGTAAAGCTAAAGATGTCTTCCTCCCTGGAGACATCATAAAGGTAAAGACCTTCCCTTCCCCTCCCTGGAGGAGATTCATTTACATTCCATGGTAATAAACTGAGACATCTGCTCTCATCTCAGAGTAACAATAAGGTCTCTCTCTTTTGTGAGAGGGGAGGATGGGCATGACATCAGTAGTCCTTATGAGATTGGAGTTTCTGAATTGTGAAATTGCTTTCCTTTGTATACACAGGTGACATATGGCACTCACCACATCACATGTGGGAATTGGGGCGTAGAAGAACCCACGCAAAGGTATTGCTCTTATTGCTGCTTTAGAGTGGGTAACTAACAGCCTCTGTCTATGGCCCAGATAGATATAGTTGGTAGGTGATAGATAGACAGGCAATAGATTGATAGATAAGTAAATAAATACACTATCACCCATTAAATTTTTAGCTTGCAAATACAGTAGAATGTCAAACCATTTAGTTTTCACTAAACAGTAGTTATTCAAGACTTACTGGTTATTTTTATTAGTAGAATTAGTAATTTAAGGGCTCTCATTGTTGCCAAAGAAAGTTACTTAAAGAAGGTATCAAAGATGAGGCAGCATTTGTACTAGATCTTTAAGGACATGTAGAATAAGTCCATACAGGTGGTGCATTTCAAATATCAGGAATATTATAGACAAGACTGTGTGCAAGAAGCAAGCGAATCATTGCTGGGCTCATCCTAGAAACAGTTAAGTTGTACATTACACAATAAAGAGTAGACAGAAACAAGAACTAGAAGAGTTTTAGTCAAGAGCATGCCTCACCTTACTAGGTAAGTCACTTAAAAAAGATCAGATGATGATAGGAAAGAAAAAATTTGGTAAGCAGCAGGGCGTTTGAAGATGTTTTTGGAAACGATGATTCCATGTATAGTATGTATTAGGGAGAAATGAAAAGGCAGAGAGGAAAAGAGAAACACGTCCATATTCCAGATGAAAAGTAATATGGCCTAAAAACAGCGGTAGTTGTGGCAAGCGTGGGGAGATGCCACTGTACCATAATGTGTGGAATCTTGTTCTTAGTGCATGATTTATTTGTCTTTGATCTGTTTGTGTCTTCTCAGAATGCACACAGTGGACTAGGGACTCTGCTACATGTCTTTTTCCTACTATTTCACAATGAACTAGGTTTCACAACTCTTAAGTTAGCAGAGATAAGCCATGCTTTATAGATCAGATCAGTTAGGAGCAATATCATTTCCATGTAACTAAATCCAAATATAACAGTGTCCAAGTTGTAGTAACTACCATTTGCCAAGCTCATGGAAATTGTTTCCTCACTGTCTTTCTCTCTCTCTTCCTCCCTCCCTCTTTCTCTTGCTCTGTTAAAAGCCCAGAAGTAAGCAGCCCAAAGAAGATGTAGTTTTTAAAAACACGAACGACTCTGCCTCTCCTAGACTCTCTACAGGGTGCCTCCCTTCTAATGTCCAGAATGGTTGTTCAACATCTACCTTTCACATTCCTATGCCAAAGAGCAAAATGGAAGATGGGGCAAAAGATGCAAACTTTAGGGTTGCTTCCAAAAGGATATTTCCACTTATACCTCCTGAACCAGAGTCACTGGTCTACATAGAGCTTCAAGAGAAAAAGTGGTCTATAGTGTTTACCCTGAAAGAAATGAACACGAATAAAAACTGGGGTTGTGTTATTAAATCTAAGGGAATGATAACCAGCTGCCAGGCAGCTACATGGAGGGATATCTTATTTCCCATAGTCTTTCTGATATATTAAAGCTTAGAGGCCAGGCACAGTGGCTCATGCCTGTAATCTTAGCACTCTGGGAGGCTGAGGTAAGTGGACTGCTTGAGCACAGGAGTTCAAGACCAGCCTGAGCAAGAGCAAGACTCCATCACTACTAAAAAAGAAAAAAGAAAAATTACATGGGAGTTGTGGCAGGCACCTATAGTCCCAGCTACTTGGGAGGCTGAGGCAACAGGTTTGTTTGAACTCAGGAGTTTGAGGTTGCTATGGGCTATCACACCATGGCACTCTACCTGGGGCGAGAGTAAGGCTCTGTCTCAAAAATAAAATAAATAAAAATTATACATGCACACACACACACACATTATTAAAGTTCATGCTTTGCCCAATAAATGGTGGACCTGCTCAAGCCAAATTTCTAGAATTTGACCCAAGTGTCATGTGGCTTCTTGACTCAGAGAATTCATCTTCTATTGCCTATGAAATTCTAAGGCACCATTTCAGCAAGTGGAGCCTTTCACAATCAAATAAAGCATAAAGAGAAAGTCTTAAGGTTGTCATTATTTTCATCTAATATTTTAGCAAGATTTGTTTGTTTGGTTTTTAAGAATCTACTTTTGAAATGAGGTTTCTCCAGACATAAGATAGAAGGTAGCAAGTGTCAGAGAGCTAAGAATATTCCAAGTATATTAATGAAAAATAACAAGGAGATGAGGAAAGTTTATAGAGACATACGAAAGTTGAGTTAGGCCTTAAAAATGAGTTAGGCCTTGAGAGTTTGGACTATGCTGAGATAGAGAAGGAGAGGGGAAGAAAGAGCATGTTTCAAGGTGAAGCAGAATAAAACCAGGGTGGTATAAAAGTACAGGGCAGGCCATGATGTGCTATTTGACTCCTGAAGCATGGGTTGCATGAACGGAAATGTGGAAGGACATGATCACAGAAGGCTCTTAATCCTAGGCTCCAGAGTCAGGACTTCATTGCTCTCAGTTCAGAGTTAATGCAGAGTGGGCTTATATGCATGGACAATTGGAAGAGAAGCAAGGGAGTGAGTTGAATACTGAAATGGGGAGGACAATATTGCAATGGAAAGATTCAGCTGACATCCTGCCTCGAGACTGATCTCAGGACAGGATAGAGTGTGTACTGGCTCCCAGGAATAGTTCACAGTGAACCTCAGCCTGAGAGGGTCAAGGCCATCCTCAGGCTACTTTCAGCCTTAAGCAGACTGTCCTTCCTGTTTCCAAACAATTGATTTCCTACTGCTAACATGCAGCATGACTGAATGAACTGAAGCTCAATTAATGCTTTTGCTATGAAGATAGCTATATAGCCCTGGACTTTGAGAAATTCTCAATAAAATGTTTATTGGGCACATAATGAAATCTAATTATGTTTAAAGCAAAACATAACTGTGTACACAAGCCTACCATGAGCCTTTTGGTTAAATTTAGATTTCAGCCAAACTCTATAAAATCTATGAACTATTCTTTGGCAGCCTAAAGTATGATTAAAGGCACTATTTTCACATAATTACCTATAAAATACAGCTTCAAACATATAAGAATAAAAGTAGATGAGAATTGAGTCTACCTTGACATAAGACTGTATTTTTTAAATTCACAGAACCTGAACAAAAGGCTGGAATGTTTGTAAACGCTTGAGTAAGCCAAATCATATCATTGGAAAATTTTTTGTGTATTTGGTTAGATTTTATTTGGCTTTGCATTTTCAAGAGTTAAAAATCTCCAAGTCAACTGTAGAAAGAATTTCCAACCAAGTATGGCAATTTTTCCTGTTTGACTCTCTTTTTGTCCCTCGCAAAATTTTTGGGTTCCAGTTATGCCTCCAGAACCAAATAAAATTGCATGAACCCTAATCCACTCCTATTCATTTGACATCCAAAAGACCTTAGAAATCCCAGATTGGTTTTATTCTTTCATTAGGGATTCAAAATGCTATCAATAAATATCAGTAACTTCAGATTAACTGTCATGCTGCATCATGAGAGAGACCCAGTTTAGTATCTGTTCAAGATCTCTGTTTTTAAGACCCTTTTCTAAGCCTAAGAGTATTGTAAAAGCAACATCATGTTGGAAACTCAGTAGGCCCAGATTCTAAAGACCTGGCTTCTCCCATTCCAACTTTGTTTTGTTTCAACCTGACTCTCCAATCTCAGCTCTGCCTTCTCCAGTTCAAGATCTTCCCTTCATTTTTAACTTGTGACTTGGCTTTGTTCTCTAATTCTCAATAGCCCAATCACTCTGGCAGATAAACTCTCCTCAGGTGGCACCTGTGGCTCAAAAGGGTAGGGCACTGGCCCCATATGCCAGAGGTAGTGGGTTCAAACCCAGCCCTGGCCAAAAAAAAAAAAAAAAGATAAACTCACCTCAACAACTGGCTCATCATGCTGTCTTTCCCAAGGATAACTGCTAATGAGTGATGGAAGAGCAGTCTTTTATGTGTATTTATACAGAAATAGATATGTTGTGTCTGTAAATATAAATAAGGCATAAAAATTATATGTAGATATTAATAAATATATAAATGTAGACAATATATAGAATGTAGTATATACCCCCCCTTTTTTTTTTTTTTTGCAGTTTTTGGCCAGGACCGGGTTTGAACCCACCACCTCCAGTATATGGGGCTGGCGCCCGACTCACTGAGCCATAGGTACCACCCAGTATTTACCTTTTATACTTCCTCTTCTGGGAACTACTTGTCCATATCCTTTGCCTCTGCTTCTCTTCCTCTCCTTCCTTCTTCTCTTCCTCCCTCCCTTTCTGCCTTTCATCTTTTCTTCTTTCTCTTTGTTCCCTTTCTTTCCTTTCCTTCCCTCCTTCTTTAATAGTATTTTCTTTAATCCAGATATTAATCCCCTTTTATTGGATATAAATCCTTTTGTGTCTTAAAAATCATCCTTTAACTTTGATTATCAGCGCTTTAGTATTTTTCTATATTTTTCCTTTATAGCTTTTGCAGTTTCTATCTCCATAATCACAGATTTATATAATCTTATCTGTATGTATTTTATTCTGTAACTTTTATAGTTTTATTATTGTCTATTTAAAATTTGGCAAGTGTCAGTTGGATTGTGACTTTTTTAAGGATAATAGATGGTCATAATGCTGTAGAATATTTCATGTTTTTCTCATGAATGTAATATTCTAAGTTGGAAAACTAAATATATTCTCTTTTCAATATTAATAATCTTTATGCCAAATGACCTTTACACAAAAATGACAGGGTTCTAATGTCCATTCTTTAAAATGTCTTATCATATGGATCAAACTTCTTCTCATGCCTACCACCTCCATTGCCTTCACCACTGTTCTTTTTCAAAGGTGCTTTGGCTGTCTTGCCCACTTTCTTATCTGAAAAACTTCAATGTCAACTTAAAAGACAGCAAAAAGACCTGCAGAAATATTAGCTAGGACTGCTTTTATTTAAAGGTTAATTTGGAGAAAATTTATCTAACAGATGTACTACATATAGTTCAGTTTTTCTGGTGGATGTATAAATACTGGATTCCAAACCCCAGTGCTACTACAGTCTTGAGACTGTGAGGTTAATGATGGCATGTAATCAAACTTGCACAGAGTACACATGACTTTTATTTTTATAGTCTTTTATGTGCCTTTTGGGTTATTTTATCAAAATCTCTCTTATATATTGTTGCATCCTGATCCAGCAATAGGTAAGGTATATGATAATTCCCATGATGCCAATGGGGAAAATGGTCCACAGCATTTGATGGAATTACCAAACACAAATGTAACTTTTATGCCTTCTAGTCATGCACTTTTCCCACTCCACGAATCTGTTAGATTCCCCTCTTAAAATGTCATCAGGATTATTCACTTTCTTTTTATTGAAAAGCTGGACCAGTCACTATCAAGAGATAATAGGCACAATCCACAAAATACTATCTTTAAAAGGCACATACTATTTGAACTGAAAAGAATTTTAGAAATTACGGAGTAGCATTTCTTTGATTCATAGTTGAAGAAATTGAAGATAAGAAAAGTGAAGCCATTTTTAAGATTGCCTAGCTAGTTAGTGATTGCATAGTATCCATTTTTAAGCACATGTTTTGGCTTTGATCTATTGACAACCCTCCTTCCTGAAAGTTTCTGTGCTAAAAAATATAAAATAAAATGAAACAAAATAAAATAAAATAGTAAATTTGCTGATATCCATATTTAGAAACTCTGAACCAGAGAGACAACTTTCCTGAGACCTCAAAGTACCAAGTGATATATCTATACTAGTGTTCCCAAGGTTTGCACTACCCACTTGAGAAGTTCTTCTGGACATTGATTAACAATATGTTTATTATTGCCTATGTAGAATTTGGCAAGAACAATAGGTTGCCAATAGTAAACACCTTTACTCTTTGTTGTGACCTTGACTGATAGTCTGTTGCTAGATTCAGTCTGTAATCACCTATGGCTAACCGTCAGTGGTTGTTTAGTTCTCATGTGTTTAACTTTAGTTTGAAGGGACACAAATTGTAATGTGTTTCCTACCTTCTTATAAAAAACAAAAGCGAAGAACTTACAAGCCAGACTTGTTATCTTTACATTTTGTCTGCTTTGATCAAGAACTATGTTTTCTGAGATAAAATGGTGAGTTAAACATTTTAGCCACAGGTTATGCAAACACCTTTTTTCCTAGCTCTTCTTTAAGTGTCTCGGCAAGTATTTCACCATGAGTTATTGAGGCAATGCTGAAGTCATCATCCAATCTAACCCTTTCTTATTCACAAGCAGGTCATCGTAAGAAAGGTCAAATTTTGTCTAGTATCTGCTTTTTAAGTTACCTAATTTTATTCCTCTTTTAAATATTTCAGTAGATTGTGAAACCAAAAAAAAAAAAGTGTTGAAAAAGCCTCTGAGGCATTTATTTTGCACACAATATTCTTGTAATTTTTAATCGAAGCCATTTTTGCAAAGCAAAATTATCCTTCTATGAGTTGGTGGTTGTTACAGTTACTGCTATACAGAGCAGTTTTTCTATAGTTTTGCAGATATATGACTGTTAAGTTGTGCTTAACAAAAGATTTTGATGTGAAGTTAATGTTTGATTTTTCAACCATCCAATTAACTCTCTTGCCAATATCTCCACTTTTCCTCAGTTTCTTTCATTCATACCACTCAGGAACCTCAATCATGAATAAATCTAATCCGGATACTTGTAAATGGCTAAAACTATCACAAAACTATCCATCTTGGTTCACCATAAATTCATAATTTTCAACCCCAACTGATCTCTTAGTGGTATCTGGCAACACTGCTGTGTTTCCATGTTCATCTTCTTACTGTGCTCTTTGCTACTTTCAATACTCTCCTCAGACTTTTAGCCTTTTTACCACTGTCTCACTCTTAACAATCTCAGCAGTTTCTTGACTAGAAAAAATCAGCTGATAACTCTCCCTGCTTCCCACCACCAATCCTTGATTCTTTGTTATATTTCACACTGGAAGATTTTCTGTCCCCATACAAGACCAAATCTTTTACCTATGTTTCGGGTCCAATGCACCTGAAATGGAAGCACATACATCTTGATATTATTATACCTTCTTTGCATGTCACTCCCATCAGTAGCTTCCCATGGGCAGGGACCTTGTCTGTCTCACTCACAATCATGTTTCCATCAACTTAGAAGAACACACAACAAAAAATAGGTGCTTAATAATGGTGAGGGTAGGGAGTACTCTGTAAGTATTTATGAAAGTTGCCTAAATGAATTCAGTGAGCATTTACACTAAGCTAACAACCAGTTTACATTCTCAGTACTAACACATTTGGATGGTATGATACTGATAGACAACCTCCAACTTGGGGGGGTTATTTTTCCTTTTCTAGTTTTTGTATTTTTTAACCCAATTTCTTGGCTTTGATTCTCTCTAGTAGCCTTGTCTTCAGATTCAGGCTAGATTTCCATTTATTCTCCACTAGGGGCTCATCTTGTAATGAACTCTGTATTTTTCCAGAATTTGGGCCATTCTAGCATCTGTTTATCAAGCCCATACACATACCCAAGAACTCATTAAACTGAATTTCTTAAAAAAAAAAAAACTTAAGAAAAGTACATATGAAAACATGTAATGCAAAAAATAACAAGAGTAGGGACATACCACGTAAGACAACCATGGAGAAATAGACTGTTTTCTCCTGTGCAACCAGGGAAGGATGACAAACTGTGCCACTCTGAGAAGAGAAATATATATATACATATAGATCTCCCTTTCTCTCTGTCTCTCTCTCTCTCTATATATATATATATATATGTATGTATATACTATACATAAAGAAGGCTAAATTCTGTTCCTCCTGTTCCTTACACTATTGCCATAAGACTTAAGTGAAGCCTCACACCAAGCTATCCTTGGGAATAATAGATAGTGCAAAGGCCCACTAGAATAAGGACATGGAGAAAACCACACAGAGATTAACTAGCATCTGACATCCACTCCAGTGTCCCTCACTAGATTAAGAGAATATAATCCTCCTCCCCACTCTGTTCCTCCCTGAGATTTTGATGGGAAAACTGCAGGAAGAGTCACTTGGTGAGATAAAATGAATGGGAGTGAATAATTGTGTCTTTTCTGTCCTAGGGCTTTTATCCTAGAACTCATCTTTTCCCCTTACCTTGAACTCCCACTAGCTTACACCTCAGTGTAACTTTAGCTTATAAGATAAAAATGCACAGGTAACCACTGTCTTAGTCAAGAAATAGAATATTACTAATCCTCCAAAAGTTTCTTCCTTCTCAATCCAAACTCCATCTTCCTCTTTTTGTTTTTGTTTTTTGTTTGTTTGTTTGTTTTTTAGTTTTTCAAATTAATATGAGGGTATAATTTTTAGCTTACATTGTCCTTACTTCCAGCGTAAAATTCCATTTGTAGAAGAGCCCCTCACCCAGAGGGCATATTATACATCCCCACAATGTGCACATTAGGTGAGATCCTGCCTCATACCCTCCCTCCTTCTGACAAGCATCCTGCCCCCACCCCCTCTCTCTTCCCTCTACCCCTGAACTGGGCTATAATAGTGTTTTGTTATTCTCATGAGCATGTGATTGTTTATATATTGATTTCATATTAGTATGGAGTACATTGGATATTTACTTGTTCATTCTTACAATACTTTACTAAGAAGATTGTATTTCAACTCCATCCAGGTAAATGTAAAAAAGATGTGAAGTCTCTACCTTTTTTAATGGCTGAACAATATTCCATGGTATACATATACCTCCATTTGTTGATCCATTCATGGGTTGATGAGCACTTAGGTTGCTTCCACAACTTGGAAATTATGAATTGAATCACAATAAACATTCTAGTGCAAACATCTTTGTGGTAAAATGACTTTTGTTCTTCTGGGTAGATACCTAGTAATGGGATTGCAGGGTCAAATGAAAGATCTACTTTTAGATCTTTGAGGATTCTCCATACTTGTCACCAAAAAGGCTGTATTAGTTTTCAATCCCACCAGCTCCATCTTCCTCTTTAAAGATAACCATTATATTCACTTTTATAATCATTTTCTATGGCTTTACTACTTAAATATCCTTAAGTACTAACTAAGGATATTTAAGTAGTAATACTTAAATATTAAATACTTAAGTATTAAATATCCTTAACTTAAGTATTAACTTAAGGATATTTAAGTAGTAAAGTGTTAACTTAAATATTAAATTAAATATGATTTTCATATGCACATAGTATTTATTTCTTTATGTCTGGTTTCTTTGGCTAAACTTTACATAGATAACAATCCATTGATGCTATTATTTATAATTGCAGTTCAATCATTTTCATTAATTCATAATTCATCCATTCTCCTATTGATGATATTTGGTTGTTTCCACTTTGCAATTGGTATGAGTGACTGTCTTAGAAAATGCTTCTAAAAACTGCCATGCCTGTCCTCTAGTGTACGTATGCATGCATTTCTCTAAGACATATACCTAGAATTAGAATTATTGGTATAGATAGGCACATGCTACCTTAAATAGATATTAGAAAACCATTTTCCAAAGTAGTTTTCGAAAATACTTTGTTTTCTCTTAATGGTGAGAGGCCATTTGGAAGTGAAGTGTTTATTCAAAATATTTGCCCATTTTTCTATAGGATTACCATTTTGAAAAACTGATTTTAAAGTTAAATGACTTGATCAAGATTATACATGTAATAAGTTGTAGAAATATGTCTAAAACCCTGACCTATCTGATTCAAATATTCTTAACTGCCATTGCCCCCCCAAAGAGCTACAGAATAGTTTATGAAAAAAGCCAAATATGTGCATTCATTAATGAATATAATAAATAATCTATGTGTAAAATTGTTGTTCATTGCAAACTAAGCATGCCTATTTTTGTATGTGTACATTATATAGGGGTGCCAAAAACATATACAAATTTTAAGGTAGATTGTTGGAAGTAAAATTGATCATTCCCCAAAGTGTACAAATTACAGGTAAAATGGATGAGTGTAGCATATGTTGGTACACCCAAGCAGTGAAAGTACCTTGAATTCAAATTTGAAACATAATACAGAGGTAACATCTCTTAAAAGGTGTATACATGTTTTGGCACCCTCTTTGTATAAGGCAGTGCTAAGTATGTGTAGGTTTGTACTTATAGGGAAATTTAGATAGAGATATAATCACATGAACTCTTTCACACTCATTTGAGACTAGTTTTCATTAAAGTACTGACAGATAACTCAGACTCAGTGTGAGTGAATTTTGCATTCATCTATCTATACACATACGAGCTTGATGTTGACACAAAGCTATTGCTTTTTAACGACTGATTAAACTGAGAAGCAGCAATCTGTGAGCAGACAAATGATGATCTGGAGACATAATATAAAAATTGTGAGATCTCATTTAAATGAGCTCAAATATTTATTCTCTTGGTCTTTCTCTCCTATCATATTCTTCCCTTTTCTCTTTTGATTCTTCTTCCTCTGTTTCGCTCTCTTCTCTCTTTTGCTTTTAGTTTTTGAGGCTTATAATATATTAGAGGTGAGAGGTTGCAGAAAAGCAAGCTTTAAGGAAGAGAGGGATAGAGAAAGAGTGGGGGGTTTTCTTTGGATACCGGCTTGCATTTCGGTTACCTTCTTCCAACCGCAGGTTCTGTATAAATGCCACCTCTCGGAACACTAGACCTGGGGAGCAGGGCTTTGTCCCAGTGCCAATGAAGAAGCCACTGTTGTCAAGCTGCAGGTGTGAGCCCTCAATTAGTACACGCCGTTCATCTCTGTCAACACTAATGAAATTCAGAAGCCTAAAGTGACAGGTACAGCAACCGGTTTGGGAGTTTCAAAATTAATACCTTCAAGTTTCATTTTCCCATCTCTTCCAGCCTCCACTCCCTCCACTGGGAAAGGGAGCAGAAGGAGCCTTGCCCTGCCAGCATCTGCATGCCCAGGAGTGGAGGCCCAAATCCAAGTGGCACTGCAGAATTGTTCTGAAAGGCAGGGAAAGAGGGGAGGGGCAGGGGATAAAACTCGGGTGCCCTTTTGAACTCTGACAAGACAAATGAACCTTCAGTCATGATATTCCAGACCAGAACTGACAACTTTCAAAGGCAAAAGTTGCACTGCAAGTGCAGCCTGTCTGTCAGAACCCACCGGGAAGGGTAGCAAATGAAGGTTGAAAAGGAGAAATGGCCCATTTGGAGCACGCTTTTAGACAAAGCAACTACTGCAGTATTCAGGAGCCCAGTTTCTGAAAAGCATCATGAAGTACCCACCAGATTTTATGGAGTGTGGGGCTGTATGGTTTTTCACAAGTGAAATAAACATTGCATGTAAATTTTATCCCAAATTAGAGGAACTGAAGACCTCTGTAGGAATGCAATAGTACATGGGCTGGATTTTTAGATATATAATTAACAAAGAGCATTTTTTAAATGATTTTTTTCCTTTAAGACTTGAAAGAACATGCTTTTCCAACTGCCTATATGTATATATATGTTCCCTGAGTTAATCTGAAAGTTTCCTACAAATGACGTGAAAATTTGTGATGAATCAGAACCAAAACATTTGACGGCAAATCCCCTGCTGAAATCTGAGAGGCTGCGTTGAACAGATTTCTGCAGTATACGTGGAACACTGCCAAGAATTTTTTAAGAGCCATGATGTCTCGGAGGAAATATATAAACAGTTTCTTGATTCTTTTAGCCAGTACTGCCAAACCCTTTCCCCGAGGTTAGGGCCAGCACGCTAGGTATTAGCTCTTTCCTTCTTGCTCCAAGTTCCTGGTTCATCCATCTTTTCCCTCGGCTTGCTGGCCCGTAGCTTCTTTACTCTGGTTTGAACTCAGTCAAATTTAGAAGCTGCTTCCTTTTTTCAGTTAGCAGTAAGTCAGGTCAAGCACAGGTCAGTTGGTACCTTCTTTGAAAGCTGTTTCTGTGGGCTTTATCCCCCCCCTTTAGTCATACACAACTTTCTGCCTTCAGCCTTTCCCAGCATGGCACCTATTATAAATTCATAATCTCAGCCGGTCCCCACACTTCACTGCACATCATCTAAGAGGGTACATGCTAACGTCGCAAAGCCATCTCGGAGCAAACACATCTCCCTTCCAAATCACAAAATTCAGCTCATTAATAAAAATGCTCCTGGGCTTTTATAGTGGAGGAGTATTAAATGACACATGATTAAAATATTAGAGTGTTCCTTTTCATTTCTATTAGAAAAAAATGCGTTTTCTTAAAGTAACCATTTAATTTATTATTGAAACCAGGGCACTCTTGAGAGTGAAGGGGAGTACCATTAATAGTCCCTGGATAGCAGGCACAAAATGGGACTGTCCTGGGTTACCTAGAGGTCTGCTACTATAAGATAGCTCAGTTGGGCCACAAAATGGGTTGACCTCAATGGTATTAGTTTACCCCCATTTGACCTATAAATTTAAGAAGAATGATATTTATATTCCAGTAGCTAAAAATTGAACATGACACTTGGAAAATGGAAAAGACGTAAGAATAAGAAATTGAATCTTAGAAGAGGAAATTGACAGAGTGAGGAGCTCCATTTAGATGAACAACTTCTGGTCAGCAAAATCAGTGAACAGATTCTTATGAAGCACTTACATAGCACTGTTTCAGGCACTTAAAGATATGTGAAATGTCAGGTGTTGGTTCTTACAAGGCAGTCTGGTTGAAGAGATAATACACAAATACATGTATTAGAGGAATCCAGCATTGGAAGAATAATTTGAGCCAAGATTATCCAGAAAAATTTTAGCAAGGAAGAGAGGATGAAATTTTAAGTTAATTCTTAACTGAAATATTTAGATAGGCAGATAGGATGGGTTGAAGGGCTCCAGGGGAAGAAATAGGAGGAACAAAGGATGGGCAGTGAGGTATCAGTCATGTCCAGTTCCAAGGCAAGGCAAAAGGACCCTAGGGAGTGGAGACACTACGGCTACAACAGTAGAAGGTATTGAATACCAGGACAAGGATAAATGTATGATCCAGTGAGAAGCTACTAGAAATATGTGAGATGTGGTATACATTATTAGCAAATGAGTCTGACATGAAGATTCCTGGTGAATTTCTGCCAGGGGAAAAAGCCAAAGTCAGGGAAACCATTCTGTTTTCATTTTAATGCTCCCTATATTAAGTGAGAAAGACCCAAATTATGATGAGGATGATAAAATGGGATATGTATTTTGAATTATCTAAATGTTCAATAAAGTGAAAATCCATGTTATTCCTGGTGACTGATTAGATTAGTTGATCCAGAGTGCCACATTCAGAATGAAACACAATTCAAAGTCTCCTGAAGTTAGGAATGTCATCATGCTTAGGGAATAAGGTAAAGAGTTTGCAACTAGATATATTTAATTTTAAGTGACAGGGAAATGACCTTGTAGGGAAGTACAAAAGCAGATAGGTGTCCTGAAGGTAAGGTTAAAGCCTAAGGTAAATTTGGGTTTTTGGAAGTCATTACATTGCGAGTGATTATAAAAATCTTAGAACGTTGACAATATATAGTCAAATGGCTATTAAACAAGAAAAGAGTCATGGTATCTCTGGGTATAGATGGGGAGGCAGAGTGAAACAAGAAACAAACACCTCTGAAGTAGGCAAAGAAGGGGTCTCACTGGTTAGGGAGAAAACTAGGATTTCATGAGTTCATAAAAACTAGATGAAACAATCTTAAACAAGAAGAGATATTTATATTATTAACAAGCAAAGAGAAGACAAGGGGAAGACTTTTAAAAGACCATTAAACTTGTTGTTTGGGTTATTATTTTCCAGCAAGTATTAGGCTTAGTGACCAATGGAATTTAGAAGTGACCAGTTACCAAGGAAATTGAAGTAGCAGATCTATTAATGTTGAAAACATTTTGGAGTGCAAAGAAAGCTTAACACCTTAACCACCTATAGATGGTAGATTCTGGGATATCAATGCCCCTCATAACTTTAGATTTCTGGGCGACCAACTACAGATATTAGAAGAAACGGTGGTGGAGTAATTCATAAACAGAAGAGAGGGGACATGATTAAAAGAAAAAGCCAATTGGAATTTTCTAAACTGAAGGAAGGATATCATACCCTCTGCATATAGAAAGAATGGTAGTAGGGTACAGATACGGCAGTATTTAAGGGAAGAAGAATGTATATATGGGATTTATCACGTTACTGCCCAAGAAGGCCATGTCTAGTGCTTATCTCTGCTTCTCTCTTCATAAGGGTTTCGAAGTTCTAGTATTGCCTATGTGTGTTTCTTTACATCTTTCTTTCAAACCTTCCTTTCTGTCTTTATTTATTTGATTTCTTGATTTGTTCTCCGTCTTCTTTGGGTGTCCCTGCATTACTAGGCATACATAATATTAAAATATATGGATATATTTCTTATTTGTTGCCATTTTTTATTTTATGCTCTCTGTCCATCCTACATAATTTTTAGCCTCATAATTGACATTTAAAAAATAATTTTTATGATCCCTCTTCTAGACCATGTACAAGTCAGATAAATTTTTAAGTTATTTCAATAGTAAAAGGATGTAAAACTTCAAATCTTTAATTTTGTATTTAAAGAGTAACTAGAGTTTAAAAGTACTCACAGTTTTATGAGGTAATTAAAACATAGACAATAACACCAAGATTGGTCTTCAGATGAAGCTGTTTTACTAGTAGTGAAATAAATTACATTTTTGCTAAACTCACACAGGATTCAGGAAAAAGTGCATGTGTCAATTATAAAGGGACCTGAGGCTGAATTTGTGCACTGAGCACAATCTGAAAATGGTAAAACACTGAGTAAACACTTACACAGATTTTAAATTTTAGATGCATTGTATTTATTTTTATATCCTGGGAAAAAAATCATTACCTGTGATCAAAATAGGATTCATATTACCATTAGGTTGATTTGGGGACCGTTGACATGATTCCAAATGCATGAATAAAGGCTAGGAAAAAAGCAGTTAATTATCTAGAGATTTATAAACACCTAGATGTCTAGCACTATTTAGAAGACATATTTGTGTTCAATTGTTATTCAAATATTGGCTTCCTAAAGCCCCTGGAATTGTTTCTTAATCTCCTGTGCCTCAAAAATAGTCAATCACGAAGCAACTTTCATTCTGTTTTTCACATAGACGCATCATACACATGTCCCCCTAACTTCAATTCCCCATGACTGCCACACTAAGATCTGCTGAGGAATAATCATGTGCCAGGAACTGCAGAGGTGTTTACTTAGATTATCTCTAGACCTCACAATCACCCTGCAAAGCAAGATCCGTTACCTCATTCTACACATTCAGCAAAGGAGGCTCAGAAAAGCTTATTGAAATACTGACAAAACTCCAAGACAACACAGGTTTGTGGAGTTCCAGACTCACTTTCTTTCTGCTGTTACGTGGCACAAACTTTCTTCCATCACACCTGGCATATACCCTTTTTCACCAGAACTGGATTATTTCAACAGCTTCCTAAGTGGATCTCCCTGCCTCAGGTCTCACTGTCGGTCAATCCACTATAATACTTTTAATCCTTTGCAATATCCGTGATAAAAATTTTCTGTGATCCCAGACACAAGAAACAAGAGCCTTACAAGGTAGTTTAGTTTACTCATTTAAGAAAGGCAGAAGGGTGGGGAAAAAATCTTTATTATGAAACTTATAGAATTAGATTGTATAATACTTATTTCTTGAAATTTATAGAGACTTTGTTTGGCCAATATTTGCAATGTTCCATGTGGACTTCAAAAGTATAAATGTGTATGTATACAAAGAATGCCAAAAAATGTATACACATTTTAAGAAAGGAAAAAAAACTGTTCTAAAATTGTAATATTCAATATATACTGGTAGCAAAAGATGAATACAAGTCACATTGAACAGAAGTCAAATGTGACTTGTGTATTACAAATTTAATATAATTTTTTCTTTCTTCAAATGTGTATACCTTTTTTTTTTTTGGCATTCTCTGTGTATGCTCTATGTGGAGTGGGCATTGTGAGTTCCACCTATCTAATGGATCAGGACTTTAAGATCAACCTTCCGATTCCATTGTCCCACTATTCTATCCAGATCCTTCCTCTGCTTTCATGGCTCTTTGCTGAACTCGTAATGTTTCGTTGTTGCTACTGTTGTTCTTTTTGATTAATTCTGCTGATCCCCATCTCCTGACTCCATTCCAGAAGCAAGTTTTATAATAGCAGGTTAAGGCCCCAGCCTTGCAATGAGAGAGATGATATTACAGGACATGTTATCAAACCACTTGTTAAACTGTTTTAGTTCTGGGTCGTCTAGGCCAGTTCTGTTATCTATAGGTTAAGACAGTGGTTTGGCAGCCTTTCCAGCCTATTCTGTAAATGGGGACGGGGAGAAGGTATAAAGTACCCTTTGAGATCTGAAGCCTTTGTTAGGCCCTAGTGTCCAGGCGTGAACTGCCACCCCTTCTTCTGAACAATTTCAGAATCTGGACTCACCAGGGTCATTGCCTCCTTATGGACCCAGACTCCAGAAGACTCATTACTTCCACTCCTTATGCCATTGCATTTATATTTCAGTTCTGGTCTTTGGGGATATCATCATTTTTAAGCCTGCCTATCTTTATTTAATTTTCTCATTACATATTTTATCTCCTTTGATTATGGTTGGGAACAAAAAGGCTGTATGTAAAGGCATACTCCCTTGACCAAAAGGTGGAACACTGTACTTAACCATATTATTCCATTTCCAATATCTATTAAATTCAATATGTGTTGTAATTTATCTGCTTGAGCCTTTCAGTAAAGAAGGTTTCTTTACTGATGAATTGAAGAGGAAAGGATTCACATGAAGGGAAAAAGTCACCCTGAAACTTAGGATAAGGATGTAATTGGAAAAACTCTAGATGGCTTTCCTCACTGCACTGCTCTGTGGCTTCCCACATAGAAAGCCTCCCCTATCTGGGCAAATTCATGCTGGAATTCATGTTTCAAACAGCTCTTCTCCTCTTGGAGAAGGGCAAGGTGAGGACTGTGAGTCTCAGCGATCTTCCAGAGCTCTGCAAACTCTCCAACTTCCTCCAGCTCTACAATTCCATGGGCCTGTTGTTAAGGAACAAAATTCAGGTCATGGTATCTCCATTCCTCTCAGGGCTAGAGTTAATAACACATGGCAAAGAGTGTGCTTTTGAAAACGTTAAAACTGAAAATGCTGTCAGAAATAAGAACAATGTGTTAGGATCACAACTGGCTTTATGAAATCTAGAACTGCTGCCAGGGGCAAAGAGAATGGGTCAAACTGTGTCTATGTTGGTAAAAGTGAACACATCAAATCAATGAATTGAGCTACAGATGGTTTCTTTACAAATTTTAAGTCTGCCTTTTAATCCCATGATGCCATTGTTTTTTAAACTAACCTGTTTTCCAAAGTCAATAATCTTGGGAATGCTAAGTATACTTTCAATATAAACACCAAATGCAAGCACAAGTTTAAAAACAAATTTTTAAACTCACAGTTCTGACCAATAAGTTTGCAAACCCATCCTAGGAAAGTGCTACATACCTCAGTACCGAACATCATTACAGTCGCCTTTGAAGTCCTCCCCTTGAGAAGCTGTGCACACCTGCCAGTGCCTAGTCCACCCTTCAAAGCAATTCTGGAACTCTTTTCTGGATGGCTATCAGAGCTGTTGTGATATTACCCTTCACATCCTGAATGTCATCAAAATATCTTCCTTTCAATATTTCCTTTATCTTCAGGTAGAGAAAAAAGTCATAGAGGGCCTGATCAGGTGAGTAGGGAAGGTATTCTAATACAGTTCTTTGTTTACTGACTAAAAACTCCCTCATAGACAGTGCCATGTGAGCTGGTGCATTGTTCTGATACAAGAGCCAGGAGTTATTAGGGAAAGTTCAGGTCATTTTCATTGAACTTTTTCACACAGCTTTTTCAGAACTTCCCAATAGTATATTTGGTTAACTATCTGGCCACTTGGCACAAATTCATAATAAACAATCCCTCTGATATCTAAAAATGTTACCAACATCATTTTGACTCTTGATTTGGACTGAGGGAACAATTTTGGTGGTGGAGAATTGGCTGACTTCCATTGTGCATTTTGATGGTTTCTTTTAGGGTTGCATGGGTACGCTCATGTTTCATCACCAGTGATAACACAGCCTCAAACATCGTCTTGTCTCTCCAAAAGGTCTTGGCAAACTTTGACTCTCCTTTGCTTTTGTTCATCAGTGAACTGCTTGCACCATGATAGCTCTGATGGTAATTCCAGAAAAAGAGTTCAAAGTTGCTCAAAGTATGAACTAGGAGCTGGTGACAGTGCATAGCTTCCCAAGGGCAGTACTTTGAAAATGACCAAGGCAATATTCAGCAATGAGATACGTAGCACTTTTTCTAGGATGAGCTTATGAACTTAATTGTCTGACCTTTGTACTTCCCCAACATTATTTATTAGATATTCTAATAATTAGAATGTCTAATAAATAAAGCCTTAAGCAAGAAAAGCAAGTTATTCTGTAAAGTTAACTTTTTAGTGTAGATTGGAAAAAATGGTCTTGTAAATGTGATTTTGGGAAGAAACAATGAGGTAAAATGTCTGTAAGGAAAAAAGCCAAGGAAAATAAAGTTATAGTGAAAATTTTATGTGTGTGCAGAACTTTGTATTTTAAAAAGCTTCTCCATTTGCAACAAGTACCTCTATTAGGAAACAATTGTATGCATCCTATCATCCTTAGATAAACTGGACACAGAACTTCCAAAGTGTTTTAAACATGCTTTTTATTTTAATAATTATTATGGTATAAATTTTTTAGCAGATGCTAGCCAATTCTGTATAGAGTACACTTGGTAGATTTTCATTTTGGTGTATGCATTAGACATCCAATTCCTGTTTTATTAGAACCCTCCAACTATGCTTATCTCTGGAGAGTGATTTCATTTAATTAAAAAAAATACCAACAACTATCTGCCTTATAATATCTCTTCTATAAAGTTAGTTTTCCTGACTTGTATATTCCCTTCATCTCAATTTTTCAAGCATTTCTTTTATTTGCTTGTTTCTTTAAGCCTTTACTTCGTGGGGGCATGTAGTTTGAGGCCTAACGGAGCCAGCCAACACAAACCCTCCTCTGAAGCTTATACAGTACATATATAACAGTTTGGGCAGATGAGGCAAGTTACAGTTGTGTGATGTCATCTATAGTAAGTGGTAGCATGCCTCATTTTAAATAAACTCTCGGCTTTACTCATCAGAACAGAATGGTCATTATTTTTTGATTAGGTGACAATGAATTCTTTCCAGAGTTAACCAAAACACAACCTGTCTTTCCAGGCTCATCATTTTCTTCCTTTAAAATAATTTTCTCCACCATTCCTTAGAACTAATTCTTAGTTCTTCCTCCTAGACAAAAATGTCACAAGCTTAATGATAGTACTGTGGGCTTCATTGAACAAGGCTTGCAAGATCAGATATTGAATGTTTCACATTTAAATTATATCCAGTCCACACTGTTGTAAGTGAATGATGGCTGGTGGTGAATTTTTTTTTTTTTTTTACCGGCTCTTTACCTCTTTACTAAGGCTTGGGAGGTGGCGTGATTCCAACTATTGGTCTGTTTCCTTCAGATTTTCATACATCCAAGAATAAAGTTTCCTGTAATATTCATTAAAGATTTTTTAAATTTCTGAGGGGTCTGTTATTTCATCTTTACTATTTCTGATTGATGAGATTAGAGATTTCACTCTTTTTTTCTTGGTTAGGTTGGCCAAAGGTTTATCTATTTTATTGACCTTTTCAAAAAACCAACTTTTTGATTTATTGATC
>NW_003852421.1:18167312-18245257 GCF_000181295.1 Otolemur garnettii | reverse complement strand
GGTTTAGTTATGGCAAATTTCTTCAACATGTGAATGTCATTAAAGTATTTAATTTCTCCATCATAAATGAAACTCAGTTTAGCTGGATACAGGATCGTGTGTTGAAAGTTATTTTGTTTTAGGAGATTAAAAGTCGATGACCACCCTCTTCCTGCCTGAAAGGTTTCAGCAGAGAGCTCTTCAGTCATTTTAATATTCTTCCCCTTGTACATTATGGTTTTCTTACATCTAGCTGCTTTCAGAATTTTCTCTTTTATTAACTTTGGTGAAGTTAATTATGATGTGCCTCCGGGATGTCTTATTCAGGTTGAGGCATGCTGGGGTTCTGAAACTGTCTGCTATCTGAATTTCAGAGTCTCTTGCCATGTCTGAAAATTTCTCTTTCATAATTTCATGAAGAGCCTCTGTGTTTTGTGAAGCAACTTCGTTGCCTTCAGGGATTCCTATAAGGTGAATATTAGTTTTCTTCAAATTATCCCAGAGCTCTCTGAGAATGATCCGTTTTTGCTCTCCATTTCTTTTTATCCTTGAGTTCTTGGGCATGTTCAAAAGCTTTGTCTTCAATGTCAGAGATCCTTTTTTCTGTCTGCTCCATTCTATTAGCGAGGGATTCTATTGTACTTTCCAGATCTTTTAGGACTGCAAACTATTGCCTCAGTGTGTCAAAATCTTTGGTCATTTTATCTTTGAAATTGTTGAATTCTTGAGACATCTTTTGGATAATTTCTTGAAATTGTAATTCCCTCCTTTCCTCCATTCTGTTGATATTGTTTGCTATCCAGACTCTGAACTTGATTTCTGACATCTCAGCCGTTTGCTTATGAATGGTTTCTTGTGCTGTATCTATCATATTGTTCCTTGGGGGAGTTGATCTACTCTGATTATTCATGTTGCCAGAGTTTTTCTGCAGATTCCACCCCATGTTTGTTTTTCACTATTTGCTAGATGGGCAGATAAGGTAAAATTGGATTGGAAGTTCCTAGGGTTATGGTTAACCTGCCCTTTGTCAAGGATCTGGGACTGATGGCTACAGCTTTTTCCCTATAGCTTTGCAAAAGACCCATAGTATTACAGTCTGAGGCTGAGGAAACCTGCTTGGCGTGGTGGGGTCAGGTGGCTCTGTTTTGTGTTCAGCTAGTTCTTGTCCAATTCAAGTGGATCAGTGACTCTGGTGTAGTCTTAGTGGCACATCTGCCACCACTCCCTCCTTCAGCAACTGCATCACCCTCAGGATGCGCCTTCCTCAGTGGTTCTTTCTCCCTGGCCACAGGCTCAGGAGGTAGAGAGGTTTGAAAATGGCGCCAATCCTGGCCAGCACAGAGAAGGCACCACCTGGTGGTGAATTTTAACACATACCCCTTCCTCTGAAGGCAGAGGCTTCAAGGATGACTGATTAGCAGCACAAGCCAAATCTTCAGAAGCCTGGATACCTCCAAGATGATCATACTCAATGCCTCTTTGCCCTGGAGCATGTGGTTGGAAGAGTGATAGTCCCAAATATCCACCTTCGTATGCCTGAAACCTGTGTATGAATGAGTTGACATGGCAAAGAGGATTAAGGCTGCAATGAAATTAAGATTGCTGGTCAGGTGATTTTGAAATGGGGAAATAATTCTGAATTGTCCCAGTGGGACCAATATAATCATGAGTTCTTTGAATATCATAGGAGGCAGGACATGGAAGAAGGCTGTAAGCCAAAGAATGTGGGCACCTTCTAGAAACTGGAAAAGGCACTAAAATGCATTCTTCTTTACAACCTCCAGAAAGGCCTGCTGACACCTTAATTTTAACCTGTAGGGAACCACTTCAGATTTCTAGACTACAGAACTGTAAGATAATACATTTGTGTTGTTTTAAAACTTAAGTTTGTGATAATGTGTTACGGGAGCAATAAGACATTTTAAAATAAGTCCATTTCCAAATGGTAACCTGCCACTGCATACCTGTTAAACATGTCTTAATAATGTTACTTGGAGGAATAATGCCAATTTTACTTTTCATTAAAGATGAATTGTACAAGGCTTTCAAAAAAAGATACCTGTCAGGTACAGAAACCAGAAGACACATTGGCTTAAAAGAACCCACATAGCAAAGACAATATCTGGCACAAAAGTAGTTCCTCAAAACGTGAGTTTTGAATGAAAGAAAAGATAACACTGCTGTTGGTGACTTCAGCTCAATTTTTCTATAATGCATAGTGCATTAACAGATGCTAGTCATTCAACATCAAATACTTGGTGAGCAAATACTTGGTGTTGGGCTTTGTTTTGGTGATGAAAACAACATATGGGCTCAGAAAGGAAGCTGTTCTTGTAATTAGAACATTCACTGGAAAAGGAGGCTGAAATTGAGATGGCCCTTAAATCATAAGTCAATTGTAGTTGCCTACAGAGGGATAGAGAAGGTGTCCTACCAGGTAAACACCTTAAGCAAGTGTTTAAATATGTGTAACATTTCTTCAGCGAGGGGGTGGGGGGGGGGTAAGAGCAGAAATAGTAGCACCAAATGGAGCATCATATAGGGAAATAAGGCAATCCAAAGGCCTGGGCAATGAATGTTCACCATTTGCACCCCACGTGCCTATAGCAAGTGGGTGCTTGATAAATACTGGTAAATAATGCCTGAAAACACCAAAAGAATGAGAAATGAAAAGTAGTCTTGAGACATTTTAGAGAAGGTCTTCAATGTCATGTTAAGAAAGTAAGACTATCACAGGTAAAAAGAAGATATTAATGAAAGGTTTCAAATGATAAAATTACACAATGTAATCAGAGTTTTAGAGAAATCTGGTAATGATGTGAAGGTCTTACAGGAACAGAAACAAATGGTAGAGATTCATTACTTTGGGTCTGCAATGTTGCTGGTGCCTCTCAGTCCTCTCTGAACCCAAAGTAGAAAAAGGAAAGATGTTGGGTGGCACCTGTGGCTCAGTGAGTAGGGCACTGGCCCCATATACCAAGGGTGGTAGATTCAAACCCAGCCCTGGCCAAACTGCAACAAAAAAATAGCTGGGCATTGTGGTGGGCGCCTATAGTCCCAGCTACTCAGGAGGCTGAGGCAAGAGAATTGCCTAAGCCCAGGAGTTGGAGGTTGCTGTGAGCTGTGACAGCACAGCACTCTACCAAGTGAAACTCTGTCTCTAAAGAAAAAAAAAAAAAGAAAGATGTTATCGCACATCAATTCAAAGTCTTCCTTGTGACTCACCTTCCTCTGGTCACAAGGAAGCTTTATTGGTGAGAGCTCCAGATCTCTCCTTGTTTCTGCCAAGATCTCCTTCCTTCCTCCCCTTGGATGCCCACAATTTCACCACTATCATCTTTCCTATGACCATCATGACCTTCATGCCTGTTCATGTCAGTCTTGTCCTCTACCTACCATCAACCGTTCATTCTCAAAACCAATCTCTTAGTTATTTACTCACTTAAATTAATAATTCATTTAAACTCTGAACATTCTATAATTTCTATGTCATGTGTCCCACTTTCTGATCACCATCCCCTAAGTAAACATCTCACCTCCATTGCTGTCCCAACTCTAACATTCATCAACATCGCCAAGACCTTCAGTATATTAATCCTATAAACTCTTTATGTATTTCTCCACTTGTTATATCTATACCTCCAATAGCTTAACCCAGAAACATCAGATATATTTGAACTTTTCCTTTCTCTCATACCTCATATACAATTAATTTTAAAAAATCTACATATCCAGAGACAAAATAAATTCAGAACCCATCTAATTAGTACCTGTACCACTCTAATCTAAGTCAACATATATCCTCACCAGATTGTTGTGATAACCTCCCACCTACATTTATGGAAAAGTAATTGCTGCCCATCTCCAACCCAGCAGCCAGATGGGTTATTTGAAATGTAAGTCAGAGCACATTATTCCTTTGCTCAAAACCCTCCAATAGCTTCCTATCTGAGTCCAAATACAGCCAAAGTCATTGCAGTAGCCATCAAGGTCTGACATGATTTGGTCCCTTCTTACTAGTGTGACTTCTCTCCTAATACTCTCCTCTATCCATTTGGATCACACTGCACCCTTGCTCTTCCTAGAGCATGGCAGTCATACTCCTGCATCAGGGACTTTGCATTTGCTCTTCCTTCTTCTTGGTGCATTCTATTTGGCGAAAATCTGCATAGTTTCTTTCCTCACTGGTCCCATATAAACGGTTTTCTGAGATAGATAGATAGAGATAGATAGATAGATATAAAATGTTTGTTGTTTATTCTTACTAGGACATTTTGCCTTTTTGTTCACTCCCGTATTCCCATCACCTAGAATAAGATCTGGCACAAACCAGGTAGCTAATAAATATTTGATAAATAAGTAAATGTTGTTCACAGGGATGTGAAGGTGAAAAAAAGATAAATCAGCCAAGGTCATAGTAACCAAGAGTGTCAAAACAATTACTGGTAGCTACTACCTTGTTCCCAAAGGCCAAAGTCACTGAAACAAGGCTCCAAAAAGAATCTTATTGTTTGTGAAACCATCTGGTTCATAACAATTCCTCCTCTCAAAATTTCCTTACATGCCTTGTCATTCATATTCTGTTAAATTACCACCCAATAGTTCTTCTAAGAAAATAACAATATTCCAATAACTTACAAGGCTATTTCCTGGAGTATGATTTGGAAAGTTTGTTTTTTCTTAGAAGTCAAAGCATGGAGTGCTCATACTTTAATGAAGATTTCAGGCCTTGCTTTCTCAGTGAAGTGCTTAGGAGCACAGTGATCTGAGAGCAAATAAAAGCACAGACCAATGCTGGCATCTGGCACTTCCCACCCTAAAGAAGGAGCCCAGTGCCCAGTAGGCCTCTTTAGATTCTGGAAACATCCATTCCACCATTGAGAAGATTATCCCAACACACTGAGTGACATGGAAGCTGCCAGCTGTGAGTGTCAGGAAGGAGCTCCCATCTGAAGTGTAAGAAGCCCCGGTCTTTTTGACTTAGACCCTTTGTAATTAGAGATCTGTGAGGGGAAAACTCCACGGAGTTACATACTAAACAAGTCCAAAAAACTGACTTCCATGTCTTCTGAGAACACTGCCTTTTTCAAATGTCCAGGTTTTTTTCTCTTAACATGAGTCATGTAGATTTAGTCCAAGAATTTATCAACCACCTCTACTTTAAAAGTTTTCATTCATTGGACTTTTATTAAAAACTCTGTGAGAAAGGCACGTTGAAAACACCATTAAATACAAGAAATCCATAGTCAGGCTTTTAACATAGGGTCCAGAAATTTTATAAATGTCTTTGAAAGGTATAATAAAATTTGGATCTTATACAGATTCCACTTTAATTTCAATTTGATTGGGGCTTTCCATCATTGCAGCATTTTCAACTGGACTTAGGATTCTCGAGTTACTTCTTTTCAGAAGTTGTTGTCCAACGCCTTGACCTTTTTATTTAGTGCCAAGTGTTCTCCAGTGAATTCTACTGACTTAGATGTAGTGCTTTCCTCAGGCCATTTACGAGAAGTTCATTCTTTCTTACAGTTTAAAAATCTCAAGACAATGTTGTTGTTGTTATTGTCGTTGGCATAAGCTCCACAATCTAAGTGACCTAACTTTCTTTATAAATCTTAAATTTTGTGAAAAAGTTTATTTAGGCTAGAAATGACTATAGGCAGATCATATATTTCTCTACTAACCTCTTCCTTGGAGGAAAAGAAGTATGAATGGGGTGAACTCCTCTACAAAATTAATAATAATCATAATGTAAAGAGATCCTTCAAGATTATCCTTTCTGGAGATTTTCCTCTTTGATTGCATAAAGTTGAAACCAAATAAGTAAAATGGGGACTCCTTCTACCCATGTTAAATTTTATCCAATCATGAGCGAATGACTGACTGCCTAACCCATAAAAGATGAAAGGCAACCCCGTGCCTTGTCACACAAAGAGATCACATTTCTGTCCTTATCTGGCTTCTCAGAAAGGAAAATAACACAAGAGGCCTGTAGTGAGTGTGGCTGAGACTGACTTGAAAGGAAAGAGTTCTGTGATCAAAGAGCTAGAAAGTCAGGTCAACATTTTACAAACAAGAAAACTCAGACATTCATGATAATTAGCAGAGTTCAGAAGATACACTGATGAAAATCTTGCCCAGGTAACAATAAATAGAGTGAAGGTGATAATGTTTCAGCTCAGAGAATGAAAACTATGGATTCCTAAAGGAATCGTCTAGACCAAACCTACTCAGGACTACTGATTTTAATTATTCAAAGCCAAAAAAACAAGTTATTTGCTGCCAAAAAGATAAAGGCAGAATATTCAGTGATAACGTAGACTTAATTCTGTTTCTTACTCGGTGGTGCCATTGAGATGTAATCTTTGGAGTTTAGTCTTCTATGCAGTAAGTACAGTTATTGAATTTGCTAAAGCCATGTGTTCTTAATTCAGGGAGGGCATTTCGACATTTTAAAAATAAAGATGAATGGATAGGAAAGGAAACCCAAGAAATTTAAGGTGATATAAAGTTAGTTTGCAGAGCTTTCTGAAAAATACCTGGTACTATTTAAAAAGCTTCTTATGCTGTCACACAAATTTCACAGTATTGTAACCAACCATCATTTATGTAGCCATCTAATACATCTTTAATGCTGTAGGGAATTCTCAGAGTGATGGCAGAGACTTGTCAGTGACTTGGTAACACTTCTAACATGCAAACAATAAAAGTGCCTATATTATTATTTTAGCATAAACTGTTTCAATAATTCATTTTAAAGAAAATTTTTCATCATAAATTTAATAATAATTTTTCCAATTGGGCACTGAGAATAATGAATCAATCAACAAAACAATTTGCAATTGCTAATCTCTGACAGAATGACATATTGGGCTGTATTTAAAGCATAGCATACCATTTATAAAACAGGATTTATATATAATTTGTTATGTTCTGACAAAACAAATGCCAGCAGAATACATAAGGAAATAATTCCTGCCATCCTTTGGGATCAGTTATCTCAGGAAAGAAACTATTCATGTTGGCATGAATGCAGCCGTCTTACTGTAATTATGTCTTCTGAATGTCACTGAATCAGAAACGTGACCGACGACCTTGACCTACAATCTAGTGAAAACTGCATTGTCATTGGCAAAACCCTGCTTTTAAAATTCCTTCATTTTGCTAGTTTAGTGCCTCTTTATCCTTTCTCTACTGAATAAAAAGTGTTGTTCATGGCTGCAGGATTTAAAAAAACACACACATAAAAGTACTTAAAATGAAAATATCAATCCATCATTTGTGGGGTAGAGTCTGTAAGAGGATATGCTGCTTATTTCTCATGGCAAAATGGAAAATATAAGGAGTGAAAAAAAGTGAGGAATTGGCAGAGACCCTGTCTTGTAGCCTAATATAGAGGGCAGGTCATTTGTCTAAGTCAAAGGAAAAACAACAAAGGAGAAGTCAGAAGTACTATTACATTAATGTTAACATTAACAGGTATACTGCCACAGGTGTACTTGCCACCAATCAGATAACTGGTTACAGTGTGGGTGAGGTCTCAGACATGTCCTATGTGCCAGGAGACTAGCCTTTTGGTTGCCGAATAATATGCGTGTATGGGTGTCCGAAATGTGATTTGTAAGAGCTGTGGGAAGAAACATTGAAGCACGAAGGCAGGTATTGGAATAAGGAACTATTTACCAGACAGTGGAAAGAATTCTATTATTTTGCAACTATTGTGCCTACATGATTTATACTATCAACCCTGATACAAAGTGTGATTCACTAATAGTCAGACCAAGATTACTAGGCAGCAGGTTCTATGGAGCTGGAAGGATATATTGGTAATGGGCCTGTGATAGTCCATAAGAGGCACGTTAAGTAAGAAGTTATCATCAGTGGGTCTCAACACAGGACTTCAGGTCTCCACACCTGCACTGTAATTTATTAGCACAGTTTCTGCCCCTGGCAAAGATTTACAGGAAGGGGGGAGCACTAAGAAGGAGTCATACCTGGGAAGTGGGGAGCACTGAAATAAAGCACGTTAACTGGATGCTTGCGTCAGACACCCAAATTTCAGATCTCAGGACATGATTAATGTAAAGCCCCATTGGATAACTGGCCTAGAATGAATTAATTATGCCGTATCCACATGGTCCAGAAATCCAGAGTAGAGCTGAGGCCGCAGATGTGGAGATCAATGTGCCCAACTATAAGAGGTTGATGAAGGTAGGAGATGAGAAATGGTTTGAGCCATTTTTTATCAACGTGCCAAAATTATCAGCAAGCTTTTAAAAAGCCATACACATCTTCCCTAGCCAAAAATATTTTTAATATTCCATATCCTAAATTACCCAAAAGAATAAATACAATAGTACATCTGTTAAAGAATTGTTTTAAATCTCAAATGAGACTATTATAAAATTTATGTCCTCATGTAAAGATCCAATACATGTTATAGAATATATGATAAATTCAATCATAGATGTAGAGAAATTTTGCACCCATATGTTTCTCACTTTTATCATAAAAAAGAGATTATTAAGTCCACGGCCATACCCCCCTGAACACGCCCAATCTTAGTTGATCTCAGAAGTTAAGCAGGGTCAGGCCTGGTTAGTACTTGGATGGGAGAAGTACTATGACTATATAGTTGATTGAGCTAAATCAAACAAATTCATTGAGAGGAAGTGATGATAACATACTTGATGAAATATGCATACCCTGGCAATGTGGCAGCCCCTAATTGAGAAATTCCTGGGCTCCATGCCTTTGCATTATACTGCCTACATACATTAAACATGGCAAACCTGTCGGTATCACTAATTCTGGAGATAATGTGTGCAGTGTTGCATGTCATTCAACTGACAAACAATTGGCAGGTAGCTTTTATAATAGCAAGATGGATTCTTGTATGGGATGTGTTGATTGCTTGTGTCAGTCCCTTTGAAATTTAACAGCAGTTGTAATTAGAGCTGTAAATCTCCTCAAACTATAATTAGATTACTATTTATACCCATTGTCATTTTTTTAAACAGTCTAAGACACTACTGCGGAGAGAGAAATTTGGGGGGTGGGTTGGCAATATGGTTTCCTTAAAACAATAATTACTGTTAAGGATTATCTGCATGTTGTTTGTGAGTTTAAATACTGAGTCCCAGGAAAACTATTTCACAGAAATGACTCCATGAATCTTTAGTGTCTTTGAAGAAAGTACATCCCTCAAAGGAACATACCTAGTCCTTTCAAAGGCCTCCCTAAGACAGACCATGCAGCCAGTAGTTATACCTAACTGTGCTCCTGAGGACAAAATAGGTCTAGAGAAATATGTGTGTTACAGAAAACTGAGTTCTGCATTTACATCTCATTAAGTCTCAAGTCCCTCCTAAAGCACCCTTTTGCTGACCCTGTAATCCAGTGAAATGATCGAATAATGCTAAAAACATACCGCTCATTTAAGATGCTGTGAGGTTGCTGAAGGCAATGGATGGGGTTCTCAACTCAGTGCCCTCCTCTCCTTGGTCTTCTTATAAAGGCTAAATAAATAAGCAAATAAAGCTAGGGAGAAACCAGTTAGATGGGTTTCACATTCAGAGGTATTTTTATAATTAACCCTGGGGCTTTATAATAACCAGTGGCAATGTTCTGAATCTGAGCAAGAAATAAAATATGAGCAGTCTGATGCTCTTGGGACCTAATAGGTCTCTGCCCTCTCCCCCCTTAAAGTCTTTAAAAACCTACAGAATATCTTCCCCTCTTAAGTTAAAAAGGATGATCAATAAATGGAGCCAACTAGAATCTTGTGGTGCCCAGATGAGATATGCTCATGAAGTGCTGATAAAGCAGAGGGCGAAATGCAATGATGGGTAACATCATACACATGGGAAGAGGAATGTTCCTTCTGGAACCAACACTGTGGGGCCTTAAGTAAGATGCTTTACTACTATCCTTTTTCACATTCATGTTCATTTCTCCAACTGTAAAGTAAGAACATTATACGAGATCTTTAAAGCCTATTCTAGTTCTAACGTCTGATTATTATCTCTAAATCTGAGTCCCCTGTTTATAAATTTAATGCATGGTAGAAGTCTTCAAGCTGGCTAGGATAAGATTTCCACAAATGGAGCAGAGGTTCCCAATAATGATTTAAAAAAAAAAAAAAAAAGGAAAATAATTTATTTCTAAAAATACAGTCTTGGAAAGTGTAAGGGCCTCCTACAGGAGGGAGGGAGGGAGGGAGGGAGATATTATTATTTTCATTATATAAACAATATATACCTGATTCACACAACCTAAAAGACGTAAAGGAAAGGCTGCCAAAATTTGCAACATAAAAAGGTGCATTCTACATGTTGAGAAATGCTATAAGAAACATTTTAAATGACTAACCAGAAAAAAATTACGATGCACATTACAAAACACCAATTACATTCATACACAAAGAGTTCTTACAAATATACAGAAATCAGCCAAAAATTACACAAATACAATTAAAGGTAGTTTATAGAACAAGAAATACAAAGAACCAATGAACATAAAAAATATAATATCCAAGCATACTAAAAATATATATCCAAGCATACCCATGATTAGAATAATGCAGCCTTGAGCAACTGTAAGATTTCACTTTAAATCTATTGTACTTCAATTATTTTTAAAGTTTATTATTCTACTGATGGGGTAGATATTCCTATGCTCTTACTAATTTTATTTTGGTGACTCTTCTTAGGAGACCAGTTGAATAATAGTTATCAAAGTTATAAATGAACCCATTTTTGATACAGGAATTCTAACTATAAAAAAAATGTTCTACATATATACTGCCATAGGTTACAGAGATAGACTTAGGAACAAGGATATTATTAAAGTATTGTGCATGTAACAATGTTCTTCTGCCATTAAAAATTATGTAACCTCTATCCCCAGGTGTAGAATTTTTGAAAACTCACTTTAAAAATAATTATGTAAACATCTCAGGACTGATAAAATAAATCATTTACTTCAATATAGTGAAATATTCTGCTATTGTTAAAAATACTGAGGCAATTGTGAATGTGCTGGTATCTGACAATGTAGTTAACATAATATACTATTAAATGAAAAAAGCATATTGTATTATGCATCTTAAGCCTTCACTGTTACAAAAGAAATACATATATATTCCTGCAGGAATATACATATATATCTTTTGTAGCAGAAACAAAGTATTTAAATAGCTATATAGAGAGAATGGGATTTGGGAGAAGAGGGATTTTTACATTATTACAGCATAATTTTTGTACTATTTTAAGATATTCATATTTTTACTAAGTTGTATTAAATGCATAATAAAAACAAGAGTTTAACAGAACTATGGTGGAAAAAGTAACCATTGATTTAGAGAATATCAGTAATCTATGAGAGGAATTTGAGTGTTAGGAGTAATTTCAAAATCTGAAATTTAAGTTTATTATAGATAATGATTTAAAATTTAAAAGTTGATGTTTACTCACAAAAAGCAAATATAAAATGCCTACTCCTTAACCAACACATGCATACACATCCACAGGTGGATGGCAGAGGTAGCTAGGGCGTCCTCAGGAGCCTCTCTTGCTCTCTTGCCCCTGGACAGGATCCAGCCTCAGGCACCTCCTAGTCTAGCATTCACATACAGAGTGGCCTCATGCAATATTACAACTATTGATCAGACGACAAATATTGACCTTGAGATTTCTATGGGACTTATTTTCTTTTCTTTGGAAATATAAGATTCTACCAAGTCCTTCAAAATTAAATTCTATAGTTAAAATCCCTTTGGGTGAGACAGGTGAGTGAGAAACTTATCTCGACTACCCAACAGATAATAATACCTCCCTTTCATTGATCCTTACTACAGACTAGCCTAAAATATTCATAACCCATTAATGAGCGCTTCATCATGATATGAGAGAAAGAGTCCTGCGTTTGGAAACAAAACCCTAGAATTTGATTTCTGCCTTTGTCTATAGTGCTTAACCAAGTCACTTCACTTCTCAACACCTGTTCTCTGTTCTATCTATTGGAAATAACCGTATCTCCCTCAGTTGATTACTTTTAAATTTCGAAGAGCTCACAATGAAAAATTGCTTAAATATTCCAAGGGTGTAATTATTTCTTTTGTTAACCAAGTACCTTCAGGAAATCAGGAAATAAACATGCAGAGTAAAAGAGTCTATAAATTTTAATATGGACATAAGATGCAATATTCAACTACACAAGCAATCATATCATTGAAAGTAAAAATATTTTTATTAAATAATAAATCAATTCTTATATTATCACCTATCTGCTTCTCAAATTGAAGTTGAGGCCACTTAAAATATAAGACACATCTGTTGAAATGAAGTTGAGGCACAGGCATAGAAAAAAAGGTAAAATTATATTTAAAAACCTGGAACAAGGAAAGTTTGTTTGACATAATAAAATGGCATACATCTTAAATACAAAGATTCATAAATATTATACTGAGAACGTTCTGTTCTTATTCCAGTTAGGTCCTAAGAATATGAGAAATTTGGCTAATTAACAATAAACTTTCAACTTTGTGCCTAGATGGTAAGTAAAAATTTGCCCAAGTAAATTTCAATTCCCATACCACAAGTTAAACTGTATACCAGTTTCGTGGGCCTATTTCATAAAAGAAGAGATTGCAGAATGTTCAGTCTTAGAATTGGATTAATTCTGCATGGAGATATCACACGTGGAGGGTTAAGGTATTTGAATTTGCTATACTTAGATTTTCAGAACCACTCTTCAATACAGCCATAAGCTGTAAGATATGTTCAATTCAATTAATTATTAATAATAAGAAATCAAAGTTTGTAAATGATATGCTTAATATAAACTATAACAATGATAAAGTATCTGCACAGTATCTTTATTACCATGTATTTGCATCCTCATATATTTTCTGTGTAGGAAAATTTTGAGGGAATTTTAGCTGGGACTTTCACTGGGAATTTCACATCAAAATGTGTTGCATAAGTAAATATCATTCAACTTGTGTGTGTCCTGATGGAAAGTAATAGATTGAGCGCTACTGCTTCAATCCACTATCTTTCTTGAATAAGTGTAATGTGAGGTATTCTGCACATCAACAAGAGGGATTCTTGTTAGTTTTGCTAACTGTTGGTTCATTTTGTATTCACTCAGTTCAGAAGATATATAAATATATACAAATAAGTATTCCATTTTTGATAATCAATATGGCCCAGGAAATGGTATCACTACTTTCCTCTGTTTGGTTTTCTATAACAAGATACCACAAGCTGGATATCTTATAAATAATGGAAATTTATTTTTCACAGTTCTATGGGCAGGAAAGTCCAACATTAAGGCACTGGCAGATTTGATGTCTGGTGAGGGCCCACATTCTGATTCATGGATGGCTTTTTCTCTCAATGTCTTCACATGACAGGGGGCAATACAGCTGTCCAGGACCTCTTTTATAAAGGCATTAATCCCATGCAAGAGAATTCTCCCAAAGACCTCACCTCCTGGTACCATCAGTGATTAAGTTTTCAATATACCAACTTGGTGAGGGGGGAAGAGGTGCGTCACAAATATTCAGACCATAGAAGTAACTAACCAACCTAGCTCTAGATGGTATCAGAATAATCCTTAAAGGGTTGCATTTTTCCCAGGCATAGATTCTCCCACCTAGAGTTCATATAGTGGTTGGCAAACCTTTCTTCGGGTTGCAGTTGTATGAATGAAGCACTTTGTAGTGCTGGAGAACTTCTACCCATCCTTCATTGCCTATTGTTTTTTTTCTCCTCCACCTCTTGAAAGTATCTCCAATAAATCTTTTGTTAGAAAAGTGTTCAAATAGGATTATCTATGTATTCCACATGGACTTTCTTGATTTTTATTAAAATAATAAAAGCAATCCAAGTAGGGAGTGCACATAGGGATATTATTTTTCTTAGAACCATTCTAACAGGAACCATACCCACTGAGAATGCTGATAAGCTGTTATGACTGTTTATACTTCAATCAACATTTACACACAGCTATCTAAGGGGCATCTTCATAGGTCATATGGCACTTTGGAAAAACCAAAGCAAACTCGTTTACCACCCATGTCTACACTTATTCCTCTTAGTATTTGATACCACTTATGCTCCCAGTTGCAAAAGCCATATAATAAGGAATCACATCTAACTTTACTGCAATCCACCAGCAAGTCCTATGGGGTCTGCCTCCAGAATGAATCTGCTCCTCACTCTCTGCCATTGTAGAACAAATTACCATCATCTCTTTCCTGGACTACTGTAGGCACCTCCTAACTAGTCCTGGATTTTCTATTATTGCCTTTCTGTGATCTCTCTCCCATAGAGCAGCCCAGTATTCTATGAAGCATGCATCAAATTACATCATTCCCCTGCCTAAAATTGAAAATAGGTTTGACATCACAATTTAAAACACATGTAAACAAACATGGTCCGTAAAATGCACAAACTGAATCGACCTGACCCACTTGATCTTAATCTCAGAATGGTTCCCCTAACTCCTTTTTAGTAATAACAGTGAAGTTATTGAATTTTGGTGCCACTAAAGTTCTCTTTTCTTCAGAAAAAGCAAAATGCAGCTGCTTATCTATAATTTTCCAACCTTATAAAAAAATCTTAGGGGAGAAATTACCTATGAACTAAAGAACTACATAAATATCTTTTTTTCTTTGATTCAAGGATTTTAAAGAACTTGTTTGCCCCTAGAGCCCGCTTCCAGAACATAGTAGGTTTTATTTGTCCTTTGAGTTTTGACGATTCTAAGTAGAATAGTCAGCCTATATTGCCTTATCAAGCTTCTTTGTAGAAACAGCCCAGTTCTTTTATATACTCCAGTGGATTTTTAAATGTGTAAAAAGCGAGGGAAATATTACTTCTAAATGGAAAAGTTATGCCACTACATTTTTGAATCATGGCCATTCAACATAAGTTTTAGTCCTTCTATAATAACCTAATTATTTTAGCAACACTAGAAAATTCACTTCTTAGTAGTTAATTTCTCTTATAATCTTAAGTCTTGCAAAAGTAATTGTTTCGTAGGAAACAGCAAATATCTCACTGCCTTGAACCTACCACATCTTTTAGGTTCCCAAGTTTTAGAAAATTCAGAAAAGGGAAAAACAAACAAATAAAACACCTCAAATGGTTTGGCTGAATTTGGGGGGGGAAGGCAAACTTTTAAGAAATCCTCATAGCTCAAGATGCTCTCAGCAAATGTTATTTTGATGAGTTAAGTGTAAATGAATCACAAACACATAAACTAAATTTCCCTCAAAGAGCACATAAGTTTAAAATGGAAGGAGCAATGCCTTTGGAAAAATATATTATGGTTTCTACCACAACCCAAATATTTATATAACAGCTGGAGCTGTTTTGCAATCTAAAAGTACATCTGGATTTGTCCAATCCTGTGACATAAATATGAAATATCTCCATTTTCTCATTAGAAGAAACCCTCAGGTCCTTAGGTCTGTAAAAGACCTTTGATATTTCTAGTACACAAATTACTAAACATTATTTTTAAAAGATATAGAGAATGCCTGTTCAAGTATTCTAAAAAGGTAACGTAGACACACTTATGTAAGCACCTTCCAGGAACAGAGATTAACCTTTAAAGGAGATGAATAAACACACACTACTTTAAAACATTGGGTGGTGGAAAATTCAAGAAAATATAAGGGTAATTTGATAAACTGACAGATTTGAGAGTTCAGATAATTGTGCTTGAATTTGAAATATGTAAGTGTTGACTAGGCATACCAAGCTTAAGAAAAAGTAACATTTTAGTAGGCTTAGATTCTAAAACTCAAAATACTGTCAGAATAATACATTTACCACTCTTCTTTTGAAAACTACAATGAAGTTTTCTCTCCTCTTCAGGCTAAGCTTTCTAGAGTCTTCAAAAGCTTTAGTAACGTGACAGGGCTGTAGTATATCTCATTCTGTTGAAATGCCCTCTTGGGACAGACTTGTGAGCCTTTGACACTCTGAGCTTTGGATCTTCTTTGGGACGACAAGAAGTAAAGATAATGTCATCTTCACTTACTCACTTAACCATTTCCTAATCCATTCTCATGTTGTCTTTGGTTTTGTTTTTCTTCTTCTTCTCTTCTTTTTTTGCAAAACAGTTTTTGGTCATTATTGTATTTTTTGCAAGAGATGTGGTACCTTGAAATATGGAAACAATAGAAGATGTAATCATTATTTATGGATATATTAACCACCCTACTTACCAAAATCCTGGGAAGGCAGGAAAACCATTTTCTTTTCTTTTCTTTTCTTTTTTTTTTTTTGAGACAGAGTCTCTCTGTCACACTGGTTAGGATGCTATGGCATCACAGCTCACAGCAACCTCAAACTCCTGGGCTCAAGTGGTCCTCTGACCTCAGCCTCCCAAGTAGCTGCAACTACAATGCAACCACTACAGTGCTATACTAGGTTTTCTATTTTTGGTAGAGACTGGATCTCGCTCTTGTTCTGGCTGTTCTCACACTCCTGAACTCAGGCAATCCACCTGCCTCATCCTCCCAGAGTGCTAGGATTACAGAACTGAGCCATCCACCCACCCAAGGGAAATCATTTTTTTACTGTTTGTCTCATTGCCCATTCCACTGTACCCATAGTAGGAAGGCAATAAAAGATTTTTTAAAGCAATCTTATATCAAAAAGCCACAGTTAAAGACTTAAATGTTTTATTGTGGACAGAGCTATGGAGGGAAGGAGACACATTGTTTTCTCCTTCCCATCCCTCTGTATTTTCTTCCTTTCTTTCCTTGCCCTTCAATATTAAATATAGAAATTGGTCACTGCGCCTTCCCGTAGATCTCTGAAGTTTATGGGCAAATCCTTCCTTTATTCCCTGAGAGCTTAAAGCTCAGGCTGCCATTCTAATTTCATTCTCATCTCTCAGACAGGGTGTTTGAAATACCGATTCCCCCTTTCCTCATGTGCACAGAGAAACTAGTAGCTAATCCTACTAAGAGTGCTATCTAGCAGGATTTCATGAAAATATTTACATACATCAGATCATTTTCACTATTTAGATGTTAGCCCACAAACCATAAACAAGCCTAACTTCAATATGGAAGAAAGTGGATTTAATTTCATAATGGAAAACCTATTTGCCCAGTAATTCCATTGCCGCTAAACATCAAACCATAAGTGGCGTGGTGTTTAAAACTCAACTCTTAATTCTGCTTGAAAAAAACAAAACAAAATGGAATTTCAGAAATTACAAGCTTTGGGGGGAGCAAAAGAATCAACATTTGTTAAACAAGCATATACCCTTAGTAGTTTCATACTAGAATTTTAGCAATTGCCAATGGAAATCAATTCCATTGAATATAAATCAATGCAAAGCTTGCACATACAAGTGTTTATTAATTGATTATGGTCTTATTTCTGTGTCTGGCTAACTTGGCTAACATATACCATGTACCTCCTAGTGCTTATGCATAGAGAAATTAGATAGCAAATAATGAATGTCATCTTTTAAACAGTTTTATTATTAGAAAGTGTAAAAGTTAACCCTTAACCCTACCAATCATATTGCTCTAATTACAAGAGCATTTTTAGATGGAAAATTAATTTGGGGTGGCAATAGGTTAATTAATTAATTAGGAAATTTTCCATGGAAGAATCTCAAGAAAAACAGTGACAAATATTGGTTATAAATCAAAAAAAGTAGCTGCAACTACAATGCATCCACTACAGGCCAAAATTCTAAGATATTTGTTAGCACCAACTTTCATCTTTTTTTTTTTTTTACTTTATTAACTACTAAAATTCACACAAGTGTGCTGAATGGTTACACTTATAGGTATTAGTTCAATACAAATATTGCAGAGAAAAATGTAAGCTAAAATATACTTCAAAGAAAACACTTAAGTGCTTAAATGATTAGAGTTTTTTTATTTATTTCAAATTAATATGAGGGTATAAATTTTTAGGTTACATTCTTCTCACTTCTAGGGCACAATTCCAGTTGTAAAAGAGCCCCTCCCCCAGAGGGCGTGTTATACACCCTCACAATGTGCATATTAGGTGAGATCCCGCCTCATGCCCTCCCTCCTTTTGCCAATTGTCCTCTCCCCTTGCCCCTCCCTGTCCCACCTCCCTCTACCCCAGTACTATGCATATTTGTGTTTTATTGCTCATATGAGCATGAAATTGTTTATAAATTTTTTCATATTCATATGGAATACATTGGATATTTATTTTTTTAAATAGATATTTGATTTATGGGTGATAGGTGATAGAATAACTGACTTGAGAATGCCATATTTTAATAATTATTAGAAGGACCCATGAAAAAATTTTCTATTTTTATTTTCCTAATTTGACTTTTATATTCTGGGATTTTATAAATAATTATGAGCAGTTTTACTTGCCTAGTTTGAATGATTTCTTATTAACACTCTGAAAAACTAGCTTTGATCTTTAAAAATTCCAATATAGAGATAATTTTAAACACTGCAAATAATCGTCTCTTTCTTTTTTCTTTATATATATTTTTATTCACCTATTTCTTGATCTATTTGCCCTACCTAAACTTTTCTTTCCTTACTGTCCTTATTCCTCTTATCTCTTTCTTTCTTTCTTTCTTTTCCTTCTTTCTGCCCTGCCCTGCCCTTCCCTTCCCTTCCCTTCCCTTCCCTTAATTCAGTGTTATCCTAAACATCCATGTCTTAAGTCTCACCAGAGTTCCCTGGATTTACAATCAGGGAAATCAGAATTATGAAATCTGGCAATCAATCAGAAACCTCATCTAGAAACTTCAAATTAAATAGATGCCTAAAACTAGGTTTGAACTCTGAGAGTGGAAACTTTAACTTCCACGTGAAGTGAAGATATTGACAAGTAATTGAATCTGAAGATGTCTTCTGAGTAGTATAAAATTTTGGAGGCAGGATTTTGGTTAATAAAAGTGACTACAATGTTTCAAGCAAAGTCAAATTAAACTCGTTTGCCATTAAGGTCTACCAAATTCTTCTGAAAACCAGTGATTTTTCTTTACTGTCCTCATAGTTTTAACTTTTTCAAAATGTCTTATAGTTGGAGTTGTAACATCTGTTGCCTTTTAAGATTGATGACTTTTACCTAGTAATATGTTTAGGCTTTCCCCATGACTTCTTATGGCTGGATAGTTTCAGTGCTGAATAATATTCCATTGTCTGGATGTACCACACTTTATTTCTCCATTCACCCACTGAAGGCTATCTTGTATGTTTGCTTCAAAGTTATGGCAATTATGAATAAAGCTGCTATAAATAAATTTGGATATATGTTTTTGTGTGGACACGAGTTTTTAAATCCTCTAGGTAAATTACCAAAGAGCATAATTATGAGATAGGGTAATTATGAGACCATATTTAGTTTTTTTAAGAAATCATCAAATGGTCTCCCAAGTGGCTATATCATTTTGCATTTCCACTATCAATGACCGAGAGTTCCAGTTACCTGCATTTAGTGTTGTCAGTATTTCAATTCTGGCTGTTCTACTGTGTGTTGTGGTATCTTATTGTTATTTTATTTTATTTTTTATTAAATCATAAACACATAGATCATGTATGCATTAATGCTTTTATAGGGTACAATGTGCTGATTTCATATAGAATTAGTAATGTTTACATTGCATTGGTTAATATATACTTCACCTTGTTTACTTAATTATTGTGTTAAGACATTTATACTCTATACTTAATAGATCTGACATGTACCCTTGCAATAAAGACCATAGGTATCATCCCACCATCCACCCTCCCTCGATCTGACCTCCCCCCTCCCTTCCTGTCCCTTCCTCCTCCTTCCTTCATCCTGGGCCATAGTTGTGATCTATTCTTTATATGAAAATGTGAGTGATTGTAAATTGGTTTCATAATAGTACTGGCTATACTGGATATTTTTCCTTCCATTCTTGAGATACTTTACTAAGTAGGATATGTTCTAGCTCCATCCATGTAACTGTAAAAGAGGTGAAGTCTTCATCTTTTTAAGGCTGCATAATATTCCATGGTATACATATACCACAATTTGTTAATCCATTCATGGGTCGATGGGCACTTGGGCTTCTTCCAATGACTTGGTTATTATGAACTGAGCTGCAATGAACAATCTGGTGCAAATATCTCTGTTATAAAGTGATTTTTGGTCTTTTGGATATACACCTAGTAGAGGAATGCAAGATCAAATGGCAGGTCTACTTTTAGATCCCTGAGTATTCTCCAAACTTCTTTCCAAAAGGGACGTATTAGCTTGCACTCCCACCAGTAGTACAGAAGTGTTTCCTTCTCTCCACATCCACACCAACATCTGCAGTTTTGGGATTTTGTTATGTGAGTCGCCCTTATTGGAGTTAGATAATATCTCAAAGTGGTTTTGATTTGCATTTCTCTGGTGATTAAAGATGATGAGCATTTTTTCATGTGTCTGTAGGCCATGTGCCTATCTTCTTCAGAGAAGCTTCTGTTAAGTCCCTTGCCCACAATGAAATGGGATTACTTGTTCTTTTCTTATTAATAAGTTTGAGTTCTCTGTGGATTCTGGTTATCAAACCTTTGTCAGAAGGATAACCTGCAAATATCCTCTCCCATTCTGTGGGCTATTTGTTTGCTTTACTTACTGTGTTCTTGGCTGTGCAGAAGCTTTTTAGTTTGATCAGATCCCAGTAATGTATTTTTGGTGTTGCTTCAATTGCCCAGGGGGTCCTCCTTATAAAGTATTCTCCCAAGCCAATTTTTTCAAGTGTTTCTCCTGCACTCTCTCCAAGAACTTTTATAGTTTCATGTCTTAAGTTTAAATATTTAATCCAGTGAGAGTCAGTTTTTGTTAATGGTGAAAGGTGTGGGTCCAGTTTCAGTCTTCTACAAGTTGCTAGCCAGTTCTCCCAGCACCATTTGTTAAATAGGGAATCTTTCCCCCAATTTACATTTTTGATGGACTTATCAAAGATCAAATGACGATAAGTGTCTAGGTTCATCTCTTGGTTCTCAATTCTGTTCTATATATCTACCTCTTTATTTTTCTGCCAATGCTGTTTTGATCACTATAGATTTATGTTATAGTTTGAAGTCTGGTAGTGTAATTCCTCCTGAATTGTTTTTATTTCTGAGTAATATCTTGGCTATTTGAGGTTTTTTCTGGTTCCATATAAAATGAAGTACTATTTTTTCCAGATCTTTAAAGTATGATGGAGATAGGAATGATAGGAATTACATTAAATTTGTAAATTGCTTTGGGTAATATGGACATTTTAACAATGTTAATTCTTCCCAGGTATGAGCATGGTATGTTTTTCCATTTGTTAACATCTTCAGCTATTTCTTTGCTCAGAGTTTCATAATTCTCTTTATAGAGATCTTTCACATCCTTTGTTAGGTAAATTCTCAAATATATTATCCTTTTTGGCACAACTGTAAAGGGAATAGAGTCTTTGACTGTTTTTTTTTTTTTAGCTTGACTATTATTGGTATATATAAAAGCTACTGATTTGTGAGTATTGATTTTGTATCCTGAGACACTACTGTATTCCTTGATCACTTCTAAGAGTTTTGTAGTTGAGTCCCTGGGGTTTTCCAGGTATAAAATTATATCATCTGTGAAGAGTGAAAGTTTGATCTCCTCCTAGCCTATTTGTATACCCTTGATCACCTTCTCTTTCTAATTGCTATGGCTAAGACTTCCATTATCATGTTAAAAAGCAGTGGAGACAATGACAGCCTTACCTGGTTCATGATCTGAGTAGAAATGTTTTTAATTTTACTCAATTCAATATGATTTTAGCTGTGGGTTTGCTGTAGATGGCCTCTATTAGTTTAAGAAATATCCCTTCTATACCTATTGTCTTAGGTTTTCTGATCATGAAAGGATGCAGGATATTGTCAAAAGTTTTTTCTGTATCTGTTGAGAGAATTATATGGTCTTTTTTTAGTTTGTTTATGTTCTGAATTATATTTATAGATTTACAAATATTGAACCAAACTTGAGACCCTGGGATAAAACCCATTTGGCCATGGTGCATAATTTGGTTGATGTGTTGCTGGGTTCTGTTTTCTAGGATCTTATTGAATATTTTTGCATCTATGTTCATTAAAGATATTGGTCTATGATTTTCTTTTCTTATTGGGTCTTTTCCTGGTTTGGGGATCAGGGTGATATTTGCTTCATAAAATGTGTTGGGAAGTATTCCTTCTTTTTCAATGTTTTGAAAAAGGCTAAGTAATATACATATTAGTTCCTCTTTAAAGGTTTGGTAGGATTCTGATGTGAAGCCATCTGGTCCCAGACTCTTCTTTTTGGGGAGATTTTGTATAGTTGATTCTATTTCAGTACTTGATATAGGTTTGTTCAGCATTTCCAATTCTTTCTAAGTCTAGGAAGTTGGTGTGTTTCCAAGTATTGGTCGATTTGTTTCAGATTGTCATATTTCTGAGAATAAATTTTTTTGTAGTATTCATTAAGGATTCTTTGAATTTCTGAGCTGTCTGTTGTTATTTTGCCTTTGTCATTTCTGATTGATGATATTAGGGACTTTTCTATTTTTGGTTAGGTTTGCCAAAGGTTTATCAATTTTGTTGATTTTTTTCAAAAAACCAACTTTTGATTCATTGACAATGAAAGAAGAAATCTTTTGATTTCTATTTCATTTAATTTTGCTCTAATTGGCTGAGTAAACCAAGGCATAACTTAGCAGACAGTGGGACAGAGAAAGAATACAAAAAATGAAACTCGAGATGTGTATACTGCTCCAACTGGATTGCCAGCTTTATCGAAGTCTGCATGTCTGAATTCTTTTTTTTTTATTTCAGAATATTATGAAGGTACAAATGTTCTGGTTACATGAATTTCTTTTGTACAGTTTGAGTCAAAATTAGAAGTGTTCCCCTCACCTGAGTAGTGTGCATTGTACCTGTTAGGTGTGAATTTGCCCCTTCCCTCTTGTCCCTCCCACCTGCTTGCTTTCTGTTGAGTTTTACTACCAAATGTGCACATGAGTGTTGATCAGTTAGTTCTAATTTAATAGTACATATGTTGTTTGCTTTTCTATCCAGGGGAAATCTCATTTAGAAGAATGGTCTTCAGTTCCATCCAGGTTTTTACAAAAGTATTAGTTTACCATTTCTTTTTATGGCTGAGTAGTACTCCATGCTGTATGTATACCACATTTTCTTAATCCACTCATGTTAAATTTATACCAAATGGTATTGTATTTTTAATTTCAAACTGAATTTTTTTTACTACTGGTACACAAAATAGATTGACTTTTATAAACTTATAAATAGTACAATTATAAGTTGACTTTTATAAATTGACTATATCCTGCAACCTTAATATAATTATTAGTTCAAGGAGAGTTGGTGCATTTTCTTTGGTCAAATTTTGGGTTTTTTAGTTTTCTATGTAGATGATAATGATGTAATCTGTGAAGAAAGATAATTTGTTCTTCCTTCCCAATCAGTATAACTTTTATTTTTTATCCTATTGCATTATGTAGAACTTTTGGTATGATATTGAGGATTGGTGAGAAAGGGCATCCTTGGCTTGTTCTTGATCTTAACAAGTAAGCTTCTAGTTTCTTACCATCAAGGGTAACTTAAGTTGTAGAGTATTTTATAGGCTTCATTTTTTTGTTTGTTTGTTTTTGTTATCAAGTTGAGGAAGTTTCTCTCCACTACTGGTTTACTGAAATTTTTTGTAATGAATTGGTGTTGGATTATGTCAAGTGCTTTTCTGCATCTATTGATATGATCATGTTATTTTTCTTCTTTAGCCTATTCATGTAATGGATTCATTACATCAAATGTATTCATCAAATGGATTCATTTGATTTTGAAAAGTTGAACTAGCTTTAAATACTTGGAAAAAAGTCCCACTTGGTTGTTGTGTATAATTCTTTCTATATATTGTTGGATTTGATTTGCCCATGTTTTGCTAAAGATTTTTACATCTATATTCGTGAGAGATAGTGCTGCATAGTTTTCTTATAACGTTTTTGTCTGGTTTTTTAATTAGAAAAATGCTGTCCTTATAGAATGAGTTAGGAAATATTCTTTCTCTTCTAAATGAGATTGCAGCAAATTAGTACAATATCTTCCTTAAATGTTTAGCTAAATTCATTCAAGAACCTATCTAGAATTGGTGCTTTTTGTCTGAGAAGTTTATGAATTATTGCTTCAATGTCTTTAACAGATACAGTTCATTCCAATTGTTTATTTTCTTGTGTAAGTTTTGATGGATTGTATCTTTCAAGGAATTATTTTCCATTTCATGTAGGGCACCAAATCTGTGGGCATAGATTTGTTTATAAAATTCTTTGATTATCCCTCTAATGTCTATGGGATCTGTAGTGATGTCCCCTTTTTATTTATGGTATTAATAACTTACTCTTTCTCTCTCTTTATTTTTATTTTTATTTATTATTATTATTATTTTTGGTTAGGCTGACTTTAGAGTTTACAAATTTTATTTATCTTTTCAAAGTACCAGATTTTAATTTTATTGATTTTTCTCAGTTGATATTTGTTTTTGATTATATTGATTTCTGCTCTAGTTTTTATGAATTCTTTTCATCTGCTTACTTTGGATTTAATTTATGCTCTTCTTTTCCTAGTTTCCTAAGGTGTGAATTTGGATGTATGATTTTACATTCTTCTTCCTTTCTAATATGTACATTCAATGCTATAAATGTCCCTTAGAGCACTGGCTCCAAAAATTTGATGAGTTGTGTTTCAGTTTCAATTTGTTCAAAATATTTTTTAGTTTTTCTTGAAATGTCTTCTTTGATCCATGTGTTATTTCAAAGAGTGCTGTTAAATCATCAAATATTTTATTATTTTTCAGCTTTCTTTTATTGATTTCTAGTTTAATTCCATTACAGTATAAGAGCAGGCTTTGTATAATTTCTACTCTTTTAAATTTGTTAAGGTGTGTTTTGTGGCCTAGCTTTTGGTCTATTTTGGTGCATGTTTTATGTGAGTTTGAAAAAAAAATGCATATTTTCCTTTTGTTGGATGATGTAATCTATAGGTATCAATTATATCCATTTGACTGATGGTACTACTGAGTTCAGCTACGTCCTTACTGATTTTCTGCCTATAGGATCTGTCTCTAATAGAATGGACATTGAAGTTTTCAATTATAATAGTGGATTCATCCATTTTTCCTGACATTCTACCAGTTTTTGCCTCAGATATTTTGACATTTTGTTGTTAAGGTGCATGACACCTTAAGGAGACTGACCCCTTTACCATTAAACAATACCCTTTCTCCTTCCTGATAACTTTCCATGAAGTATGCTTTATCTGAAATTAATAGAGATCCACTCCTTTCTTTTCACTGCTATTATCACAGTGTACCACTCTCCATACCTTTACTTTTTAATCTGTGTGTCTCTTCATGTTTAATGTGAGTTTCTTGTATGCAATATATATTTGATTTCTGGGATTTTTTTTTTTTTTGGCCCACTTTGACAATGGTTAAGTTTTAATTTGTGCATTAAGAACATTTCATTTTAAAGTGATTATTGGGCCAGGTGTGGTGGCTCATGCCTATAATCCTAGTCTCTGGGAGACTGAGGCCGGTGGAGTGCCTGAGCTCAGAGGTTCAAGACCGTCCTAAGCTAGAGTGAGCCAGAGTGAGACCCCTATCTCTATCAAAAAAGCTGGGCATTGTGGTGGGTGCCTGTAATTCCAGCTACTTAGAAGGCTAAGGGCAAGAGAATCTCTAAAGGAAGAAAAGAAAAGAAAAAAAAAATTAAAAAAAAACTTCAAACTAAGACAATCAAAAGCCAGTTGAAAGCAAAATTCAAAAATAAATAAATAAAAATAAAGTGATTGTTGAAGCTGAGTGCAGTGGCTCATGCCAGTAATCCTAGCACTCTGGGAGGCCAATTAGGGTGGATTACCTCAGCTCACAAGTTTGAGACCAGCTTGAGCTAGATGGAGACCTTGTCTCTAAAAATAGCCAGGCGTTGTGGTGGGTGCCTGTAGTCTCAACTACTCAGAAGGCTAAGGCAACACAAGCTCTTAAGCCCAAGACTTTGAGATTGGTGTGAGCTATGATGCCACAGCACTCTACCAAGCACAGCAAAGTGAGACTCTGTCTAAAAAAAAAAAGTGATATTGAAATAGTTAAATTGATTTCTACCTTATTTGTTACTATTTCCTATTTGTTGCCTTTGCTTTTTGTTTCTGATTTTGACCTCTGCTCTTTGCCTGCCTTTTGCAGCTTCAATCAAACATTTTGTGTTTTTCCATTTTCTCTTCTTTCTTAGCATGTTGGTGATACTCTTTTTTCTGCTTTTTTTAGTGGTTGTCCTAGAGTTTGCAGTACACATATATTTACAAATATCCCAAGTCCACTTTTATTTTATTTATTTATCTATTTATTTACTGTTATTAAATTATAGAGAGGTAGATCATGCATACATTAATTCATTTATGGGGTACAATGTGCTGATTTTCTATACAATTTGGAATTCTTACATCATACTGGTTAATATAGCCCTCACCTCATTTACTTAATTACTGTGTCAAGTCCACTTTTAAATAACAAGATACCACTTCACAAAACATGTGTGCACCTTATAGTAACAGAATTTTTCTAATTTCTCCCTTCTTCCTTGTATCATTGCTGTGATTCATTTCACTTAGAGATAACCATGCACAAGCATACATTTGTATATACATAACAAAATAATTTGCTGCCATTATTTATTTTGAAAAATTGTTGCTTATGCCTGTAATCCTAGCACTCGGGGAGGCTAAAGGGGGTGGATTACCTGAGCATAGGAGTTCCAGACCAGCTTGAACTAGTGAGACCCTATCTACTAAAAATAGCCAGGTGTTATGGTGGATGCCTATATCCCAGCTACTTGGAAGGTTGAGGCAAGAAGATTGCTTGAGCCCAAGAGTTTAAGGTTGCTGTAAGCTATGATGCCACAGTACTCTACCAAGGTGAGACTCTTTCTCAACAACAACAACAACAAATTATGTGTTAAATCAATTAATAAGAAAAATAAATGTTTTTAGTTTACCTTCACTTATTCTTTCATCAATGTTATTCCTTTCTTTATGTAAATCTAATATTTTAACATATATTCTTTTCCTTCTCCCTAAACAATTTTTTTAACATTTCCTATAAGTAAGGCAAGCCTATAGGCAAAAAGTTCCTTCAATTTTTATTCGAAAACGTTCTACTTCTCTTTCACTTTTGAAGGACAGTTTCACAAATTCACAAGATAAAAATTCTAAGTTGGTGGTTGTTGGGCTTTTTTTTTCCTCTTAATATTTTAAATATTTTTCTCCACTGCTTTTATGCTTGCATGGTATCTCAGGAGAAGTAGGATGTAATTCTTTCTTTTCTTTTTTTATGCCCCTGGGTAGGCTCAAATAATAATTTTTTTTATTTCAAATTTGTATTTAGGTTACACTGTTTTCAATTTTAAGATAAAATGCGAGTTGTAGTTGAGTGTCTCATCCAGGAGGCCTGCTAAACACTCTCACATTGTGCATATTAGATGAGATCCCACCAATTGCTCTGCTTCATCTCCCCTCCCCTCTAGCTCAAACAATTCTTATTTTCATTTCTCTATAGGTAAATATTCCTTCTTCTGGCCTCTTTCAGGATTTTTATTTAATATTTGGTTTTTTGTAGTTGGAATCATCTGCCTAGGTATCACTTGTTTGAGGGTTGTTTTTTTGTTTTGTTTTTGTTTGTGTCTTGCATTTATTCTGCTTGGTGTTCTCTGAACTTCCTAGAACTATGACATCTCTTCTAACATCCACTTAAAAAAATAGTCTTTATTGTTTTCAAACATTTCTTTTATCTGTTTCTTTCTTCTCCTTCTCTTATTCTCATTCCATGTATGTTATACCTGTTGTGGTTGTCACACAGTTCTTGGAAATTCTCCTTTAATTTTTTAGTTTTGGGGAGCTTCTTAATAGAAAATTCAAGCAGAGACATTCTTTCCTTAGCCACATACCAGTCTATAAATAAGTCCATCAAAGATTTTCTTCATTTCTGATGCAAAGTTTTTGACCTCTAGCATTCTATTTTCCTTCTTAGAATGTCCATCTCTCTGCTTATGTGCTTTTTTTTTTTTTTTTTGAGACAGAGCCTCAAGCTGTCCCCCTGGGCAGAGTGCTGTGGCATTACAGCTCACAGCAACCTCCAACTCCTGGGCTCAAGCGAGTCTCCTGCCTCAGCCTCCCAAGTAGCTGAGACCACAGGCGCCCGCCACAACACCCGGCTATTTTTCGGTTGCAGCCATCATTGTTGTTTTGGTGGGCCTAGGCTGGATTCGAACCCACCACCTTAGGTATATGTGGCTGATGCCTTAGCCTCTTGAGCCACAGGCGCCAAGCCATGCTCATTTGTTTTTGCATGCTGTTTACTTTATCCATAAGATCCCTTAGCATATTAATCATACTTGTTTTAAATTCACCATCTGACAATTCCAAAATTTCTGCTATATCTTAATCTAGTTCTGATGCTTTCTTTATCTCTTCAAACTTTTGTTTTTACCTTTTGATATGCTTTGTAATTATTCCTTCATAGTCAGGCATGAGGTAGTTGGTAAAAGGGAATGCTATAAATAGGCCTTAATATAGTAGTGAGGTAGAGGGTTAACAGTCTATAGTTCTATAATTAGGTATCAGTCTTTTGGTGAACCTGTGCCTCTGGACTAAACTTCACAAGAGCGTCTCATTCTCCACTCCCTTTGGTGGGACAGACTAGCCAGAGTGATATAGTGTTAGGTATTTGTCTTCTCCCACATAAAAAAACTAGAGGTAGCTAATATTAGTTATTTCCCTTTCCTCAGGTCAGTTAATCTCTTTAAAACCCCCAGCAAATTAGGTGTGGTTAACTAGTTTCTTCTGGATTCAAACCTTGTTAAGAATAGTGTTCCAGCATATTTCAGAATGGTCCTTTTCCCCCTTTCCCTGGTGAAATCACTGGAGGATTTATCTCTGATAATTACTGTGAGAAGATCACACTTCCAGAAGTAAAACTCATGAAGCATAGGGGCTCTTCTATAACAGAGTCTCTTCTGGAGTTTTTGACTTTCACAGTAGTCCACAGTGACCTGCAAATAATTCATCAATTATGGTTCAGGTTTTCCTACCTTAGCAATGTTGGTAACATTGGAGGTTTCTGCTTGTGGGTTTCTGCTCTGCATCTGTCTCTCCAATTTGGGGGACAACATGTTGCTCTATACGTACCTAAGAAGAGTTGTAGAATTTTTAGTTTGTTCAACTTTTTATTTGCTATTAGGATGAAGTGGTGACTTCTAAGCTTCTTTCCCAAGGAGTTTTTGGTCCAGAAGGTAATGTGCTCTGCTGATTTCTCCTTGGTTATATTCATTTGATCCAGACATCTGAGATCTAAGCAAAATCAAGTATAAGACTTTGAAAGACAGCAAATCTCCCCTACAATAAATATGCCTTTATTTTTTCTAAATATAATAAATTTTTGTGATTGTGTATGGCAACAAATTATTTTCTTTTAATTATATTACACTCATTCAACTATTTTGTAACTTTTGTTACAAAAAAATTTGGGCAAGTGTGTGGATGACTTTGGGCATTTTCTGGGGCCCTGGACTGAGCCGCTGAGCTGGATAGGAGCTAATATCATTCAACTGTGGGTTGCCCACACAGCCACTGTGGGGGGGCTGCCCCTGCAGGTTGCAGCATAGGGATTGGCCAGGAAACCATGGGCAAGTAATCTATTGACTGACCTGTCCAAAGGCAAGGACTGAGATGCTGGGGGAAAAGTGGAGATCTAAGTATTTGGCAGATTACAACCTTGGCCCTCAGGGGCATAGAGTGAGACCAGTTTTGGCATACTGGATAAGCGGGCAGCCATGTCAGGAGAGATCCCAGCAATAAGTGCTTTCCTTGGAAAGCTTCTGCTCAGCTAAGGTTCACAGTTTGGAGTGTCTTTTAAGTGGGCTGAAGAGACATTTGGGCTCTCAAGCCTGTGGGGTCTGAGAAATCAGTAGAGGCCTCCAGTCTCCATCTCATACAGCTGTATCAGCATTGTGATTAACATCGCATACCTGAGAAGATCACCTGTTGCCTGGACATTATTTAGCAAGATATATATACTATTTTGGTTTTTTAGTTTGGGAAGTTTTTCTTTTTTTAATTTTTCCTCTAGATTTTTCTTTTTTCTTTTTTTTCTTTTATTCTTTTTTCTTTCTTCACTTTTCTAGTTTAAATATAATCTTTCATTTTTGCCTTCTTTAACAATTAGAATTTCATTTTTGCTACTGTTTCTGCCCCTATTATTTGTTTTTTCCCCCAATTTTATCCTGTAAGGGTTTTTGTTTGTTGCAAAGGGGTTGCAATCTTATTTTCAGATACATGTGGATTTAAAGCAACTAAAGTCAAAAAAGACAATGATGGTCACTTCATATTGGTCAAGGGAAAAATATAACAGGAAGACATTTCAATTCTAGATATTTATGCACCTAATTTATGCACCTATTTGGTTTGACTTATAGTATTCTTGTCTTTACTCTCTACCTGGTGGTGGTGGGGTGCTGTGTCTGATCAGGATAGCAAAGAGCTGATGACCTCAAGAAAACCACCCAACTCAACACCCCTAGAGGTTGGAGGGGTTTAAGATTGGGTCAAAGTACCCTGCTATACACCTATATTACGCCTGTCTCCCTCTTTCTGTGCCTCTCTTCTTTTTGTCAATATTTCCTTTTACTCACCCCCTCTACTTTCTCTTTTTTCTTTCTTTTTAATATCTTTTTTCCCTTCTTGCTCTTCAATCTTCTTATCCTTCTAGTCCTGTACCAAAAGGACTCATTAAAACTTTAGGCCAGAGGCACAGTAACTTAAAGAGTAAGAGGAAGTGAAAGGAAAATTAGGGCAAGGAAACAGATACAAGAAAACACTCATGAAAAAGAATTAGCAGAAAAAATCCCGGCAACATGAAATACCAGTTCAGAGCAACTCCTTCAAGGGACTGTGAGGTAGCTACTGCAGAGGATTCCACCTATAAAAGAAATGTTAGAAATGACAAAAGGAGAATTTAAAATACAGATGATGCAAACAATGAATGAAATTGCTGAGAAAGTGGAAAATAACCAAAATGAAATCCAAAAACAGAATCAAATAAGAGATGAATGATATGAAGAATATAGAAAGGATATAGTAGAGCTGAAGGAACTGAAGCAGTCAATTAGGGAACTTAAAGATGCAATAGAAAGTATCAACAACAGATTAGATCATGCAGAAGAAAGAATCTCAGAAGTAGAGGATAAAGCTCTTGAGATAGCTCAGATAGTTAAAGAAGCAGAAAAGAAAAGAGGGAAAGCAGAACATTCATTGACAGAATTATGAGACTTTATGAAGCATTCAAACATATGAGTTATAGATATCCCAGAAGGGGGAAAGAATGCCCCAGAGGACTGGAAGCCAGTCTAGAGAATATTATAAATGAAAATTTCCCAAATATCACCAAAGATTCTGAAATATTCCTTTCAGAGGGTTATCAGACCCCTGGTCACCTCAACTCAAATAGAGCTTCTCCAACCCACATTGTGATGACCCTATCTAAAGTCAAGACAAACGAAAAGATTTTGCAAGCTGCCAGGAGTAAGTGCCAACTGACCTACAGGGACGAATCCATCAGGGTGACCACGGACTTCTCTAATGAAACTTTTCAAGCCAGAAGACAATGGTCATCTACCTTTAATCTACTTAAACAGAACAATTTCCAGCCCAGAATTCTAAATCCCACTAAGCTAAGCTTTAAAATTGATAGGGAAATCAAATCTTTTACTGATATGCAAACATTGATGAAATTTGCCACAACAAGACCAGCTCTACAAGAAATACTTCACCTGTTCTACATAATGACCATCACAATGGACCTCCAGCAAAGTAAACACCCAGAATTAAAGGACAGAACCTAGCTTCCATAATGATGCAAAAGACAAAACTAAGCAATGGACTTTCACAAAATAAGACGAATAGAACGCTACCACACTTATCAATTATCAATAAATTTCAATGGCATGAATTCCCCACTGAAGAGACATAGGTTGGATTAATAAACACAAGCCATCTATTTGCTGCCTGTAGGAAACACACCTCACATCAAAAGACAAATTAAAACTCAGAGTTAAGGGTTGGAAGTCAATTTTTCATGCAAATGGAATTCAGAAGAAAAGAGGGGTTGCAATCTTATTTTCAGATACATGTGGATTTAAAGCAACTAAAGTCAAAAAAGACAATGATGGTCACTTCATATTGGTCAAGGGAAAAATATAACAGGAAGACATTTCAATTCTAGATATTTATGCACCTAATTTAAATGCTCCCAAATTCTTAAACCAGACCTTACTTAGTCTGAGCAATATGATCCTATAACACCATGATAACAGGGGACTTTAATACCCCTCTCTCAGAGCTGGACAGATCCTCTAAACAGAAATTAAACAAACATATAAGAGATTTAAATGAGACTGTAGAACATCTTTGCTAGGTAGACATATATAGAACACTCCATCCCAAAGATAAAGAATATACATTCTTCTCATCATCTCATGGAACATTCTCTAAAATTGATCATATCCTAGGACACAAAACAAACCTCACCAGAATCAAAAGAATTGAAATTTTACCTTGCTTCTCTTCAGACCTCAAGGCACTAAAAGTGGAACTCAACTCCAACAAAAATGTTCAACCTCATACAGAGGTGTGGAAGTTAAACAACCTTATGCTGAATGACAGCTGGGTGCAGGAAAAATTTAAGAAGGAAATCATTACACATTCAACTATTTTGTAACTTTTGTCAGACATATAAGAAATGGACATCAAATAAGCTTTGTTTTGTGTTGGTAAATTTTTAAAAATTGAGAAATTCCACTGTTATAGGAGGAACCTATAACTGGAAAGTTTTCACAATATGTTAGCACCCAAGCTACCCAACCTATCTATTCAGTTAAATGTCAGCTGCCAATTGGCTATGAAGACAATGCAAAGAATCATGTTCATCTCTATGCCTCTGACCCTCATGCATAAGGGAGAAATAAAAATTTTCAACTACATCCATTGTTTTATGTTACTCAGTTATTTTTGCCAGTAAAGAGCATAAAACAAATTATCAAGTTACTAATATGTAATACTCTGAAGCTCTACGGGATCTGGGTTCATTTAATAGTTCTTCTCAAAAGAATATATGTATTATTTCCTTGAAAACAATTCCTGACATTGGAGTTTAGTTTTTATATGGCCCTTAGATGATGGCAAGATACTTTAAACCAGGTGGAGTTTTACAGTCTATTATGCTAGAAAGACCTTGGCCTTAACTCAAAACCATTGCTCAGCCTTAAAGAGTCAGTCATAAGCTATTAGCAAAACAAAAACAGAAAAAAAAAATCCTTATAATTAATGAAACAATTTATTTATTTTTAAAAATGTGCTGGACATAGGATATTTAAGTAGAGTCTTAGTGTATTATTTTAATCCTGATTATACTTGATTCCTTAAGGTCCTCCATTAAAACATGAATATTCTCTAGTTTCTAGATTTGAAAGCAGACATGTGTGATCTTGTTTTACTTTTCCAGGGGAGGAATTAAAATTCTGCTCCAGTAAGTAGCAATTCAATAAAAATAGGTGATGGTACAGTACAATGTGTGTATTACAGAAACCCTGAGTGAGTGCTCTCCTGGGACAATAGTCAGCCACAAAATGGGGGCACAGTGCTATTGGAGGCAACAGAAACTGCTCACCCTCCCTGAAAGGACACAAAAGCAAGATGCTAAAATATATTAGCTACTGACAAATAGTCATAAGACAGCTTATCATACATTTTATTATGTTAATTACTATGTTCAAATAAATTGTAGTTAAGTTTTTTCATCTTTTGCTTACCTATAAAATATTTGTCCATAATGAAAAAATCTATAGCTTATTGATATATTAAATAATAACTCAAAATTCAGAAGATATATTAATAGTAAATATGATTCTACTTTTCTAATTTTTTAATGAGTAATATTTATGAGCCAAGCAGTGCAGGAAAAAATAAGTAGTGTAAGCCAGTCCTTACTCTTGAAGACCTGGGTATATCTTAATAACAAACTAAGGGTTTCTAAATTTCTTAGCTCTCTTACTTTGGTGGAAACCAGAGAAAATTAAACAGATGTCTGTTAGTCAAGAACATGGGAGAAAAATAGATTTGCCTGCATTCTAATATCATTACTGATAGGTTGCATTTCGCAGACAAAATCAGAGGCAAACTTAAGTTGCTAGAATATATTTCATCTGTGCACATGCATAGAACACATACATATTCATTGTAGTTTCTATGTCAAGAGCATTTGAGAGAATTAAGTGACCTAATACATGGAAAGCACTCGGAACAAAGCTTGCCCTGGCACATAATGAGACCTCAGTAATGTTAATTATTTTTATTATAACAAGACAAAGACCAAACATTATTTTAGCTAAAGCAATTTAGATTTGCGCTAAAGGCCAGAATGGCACCACGGAAATAAGACCTAGAGGAAATGTCTGGAAGTATTGTTGGAACATTTTTAATACACATTTCTCCCTCAGGAGCTTAACTTAATAAATAAGGGGACAAAAGTCTGGCTCTTAACTCTGTCAAAGTCTATCATAAGACATTACTTTCATATCACACATGACAGTTCACCTGTGTATAAAGACGCTTGTCCCCAAAGGACAACAGTCTGATAGTGTAGTGAGAAAACACATACCCTTTCGACCTTCTGCTATAAAACAATTCAGTGTGGGTCAGGAAGAAGGAATGAGAATTTTCATGCAGACTTTATGAAGTGAACTCATCTTGAACCCATGGAAATTTCTGAATTTCATTTCAAGAATCACAGCACAACAGCAGCACTTTAAGAATTTTATTAACCATTGAGCCTGTAGCTTCCCTTTAAAGCAGTTATTGGGACACTATTTATGACAATCAGCTGGCATAAAAAATGCCCTGCAGTGCAGCTGTTTGGCCTTAATATTTTTTTTTTGTAAGTGCTAGGGAGAGAGTCCCTGGAGCTCGGTTCTGCAATATGATTGCTTTGACTTTCAGTTCAGAGATTATAATTAAAGCAAAGACACAGTTATGTTAGCCCCTTTTAAATCAGGGATCCCTATTTGACTCTGGACTTAGGTTTTTACTCCTGAGATAGTTCACAACAACTTGGCTTACCATCATTATCAACCTAACCGATCACACCAAATCTCAAAAGTATGACACAATAAGCCTAACATGCTAGTTCTCCCCCTAAAGGCTAAGAGAGACTGCAGGATACAGTGTAAGACCAAAGAAGGCATAAAGAGATGTTTTTTAATATCCAATATCTGCAGAAACCATGACAGGCACTGACAAATGTCACCTTGTGAAATGGTCCCAAACAGTTTCTTAAAGAGAGGTCTTGTGGACCTTGTCTTAGAAATTAGAAGACTGAAGTTCAGAGAGATCACATAACATAGATAGTTTCATGGAGCTAGTCTTATGTTCTGGGTTGAAATTAAAAGATGGAGAGTCTCCTCCTCATCCTTCCACCAAGCTAGATTTTAGAAAATGAAAACGTTCCTCTGGCCAATTTCCTAACCTTTAAAATGAAGAGGTTGTGTGGCAAACAGCTTCTAGGGCGGTCCCAAAACTGAGCCTTTGTGTGATTCTCTCCCCTGGAGTCTGGGCAGTAGGACCCAGTTCTAAGTAGGAGATCAGAAGCCGCATGCGATGTGCATGAGGACACTGCAGACACGGCACCCACCAAGTGAAGGCACATGCTGCCTTGATGGTTTTGAAGAAGCCCAGATGTGAACTGACACCTGAGAAGGCCACGTAGGAAGGAACTGAGAATAGCCGCTGGTCAGCAGCCAGCAAAGAAAGTGAAGAGCCCCGGCAGCCTGCAGGGAACTGAGTGATGACAACAACCAAGGAGCCTGGCTGGAACTGGCTTCATCTCCTCTCAGGCCCCAGATAAGAACCCAGCCTTGGCTGACCCCTGGACTACAGCTCAGCTATGCCCAGATGTCCTATGTGAAAATCCTCATTCTGTCGGCTTTAAAATGAGGACATTTATTATCCACCCTAAGAAAATGTGCAGAAACTAGGCAGATTTTAGGGTTAGGTGATTAAGCAGCTCAACATCAAGGATTCTATCCACATATCCTTCCAATTCTCTGCTCAGGTCAGTTAGGCCAGTGTTCACAAAATGGCTGCAGCAGTGCCACATGTCACATCTAGACATAGGAATACCCAGAAGCAAAAGATGCGACTGCTCTTCTTTATGTCCTTTTTATGAGGAAGCCTTTTGTCAAATCACTCCCTGTTTTGCCAGCCAAAGGAAGAAGTGTAAGTGATTGAGGGCAGGCTACAGTAAGGTCCCCTGCAGTAGGTCCCTTTGGCTGTGACACTGTAAGCCACATGGAAAATGGTTGAACTCCTGCTTTCCCAACACCTCTCTGTAGGCACATTAGTTTACACTCACTGTACCGTGGTGAATGAGATAAACACGGTCCCTGTCTTTAGGGCATGCACTTCAGTGAGACAGCATCAGTACTTGATAGGTCCATCTTGAGCAGTGGTTCTCAACCTTCCTAATGGCACGAACTTTTAATACAGTTAAAAGGGACTGTGACCCACAGGTTGAGAACCACTGATCTAGAGGCTTCTTACTGATGACTTTGATGGTTTGGGGAAGGAGACTGAGCTGTCTATGCTCATCAAATCTTCCTTCAAATCTTCCAGGAAATCAAATGCAAACAGTGGGTATCAGGAAGGTCTGCACCTGTCTTAGGCCCTAGAATGTCACTGTCAAGTTAGGGAAGCAGAATCACAGGTGGCTATTTCAATCTAAGTATAAATTCATTAAAATTGAATTTAAATAGAACTAAAAGTTAGTGCCTCAGTTCCACTGCCATGTTTCAGGTGCTCAGAAGGCACATGTGCTTAGTGGTACTGTGCGGCTGGGCACATCCAGAACATTTCCACTACCACTGGAAGTTCTGTTGGATAGTGCTACCTCAGAACTTCTGAAAAGCTTCAGCCAAATTTCAAACACAGGGTCACACAGGCACACCATCCTCCAGCAGTTATTACACGATGCTATCATTGCCAATATCTTTTCAGTCTCTTCCAAAAACCTCTTAAACCCCCATACTGTCTCCATTGCTGATTTTTGTCTTCCTTCTATCTGAAACCCTTAGTTTTCATCACGGCTATTTTCCTACCAGATAAAGAAGCAGGCACAGTAAAGAAGTTTCCTCGGGCATTCAAAGAACAAATAGGAACGACGGTGTGACCGAACACCCTCTAGAGAATGGTAGGGAGGAACAGTTGGGAGGGCTTTGGCCCATTTCCTTTGCAGATGTACTTTTGACAGTTTCACAGGCTGGGTATATATAGGGAGCAGATGAAGGGCTAATAGGTGTTCTCTAGCTGACAACCCTTGGCCCTTGGTGAAGAAAGGCCATCCACTAGAGGCTTTCCGTTCCCCACCCTCATACTTGGAAGTGTTAAACAAAGTTAAAGGAAGTCACTGTGTAGACTGAGTTCCTACACTGGGCCCCAGCAGACCAGATCAGACCACACCAGAATGGAAACACTTGTGCTAAATGCCATGTGATAAACTGATCCTGAAACAGGCCAGTTTAAACAAACAAACAGAAACCAGGAGATTCACAGCAAGCACCCAGAAGGGCGCTCGAGCAGCCGTGTTAAGGAGGTTCTCAGTGTTGTAACCCTTAGGGTCTAAGGAAAGACCCAGTCCACTCCTCCCTCCTTGTTTCTGTTTTTTTCTGCTTTTGTCAGCCCTTTTCTCCCTGTAAAGTCCAATTCTTCTGCTCAGATCGTGGAAACAGTCTTTGTATTTTATAGATTGAGGTGTTGTCCACTTTAAAATCACAAATAAAAGCCAATTAGATCATTCACCTAAATTTGTGACATATAGCCTGGCAATATGGACATGAGTTATAGGTCTTGAGGGGAGGGATGATACAATTGCTACTTTTTCTATAAATTAGGTCATTTAACTTAAGTCATATTACAGGAGATGAACTAGGTTGAGGACTCAGGTCTTAGGGACTAATTGTTAGCTTGCTTGGTACTGCTGTCTCCATTTGCTGTAACTGAGGGGTTTTGTTTGTTTGTTTCTTTGCAGCTTTTGGCCGGAGCTGGGTTTGAACCCGCCACCTCCAGTATATGGGGCCAGCGCCCTGCTCCTCTGAGCCACAGGCCCAGCCCTAATTGAGGGTTTTTTTGAGATACCAAGAGCTTGGTTACTTCCCTAAGCATTTGGAAAATGGTAGAGATACGTTAGCACCTTATTTCATCATCCCTGGTACTGACCCAGAGCAGGCCATCACAGAATGAAGATATTCTATAAATTTGTTTTCACAGTTTCCTTAGCTCAGAATAATGCTGCCAGTTCAAACGAAGATGCAAATGAGGAAGGGTAAAAAATGACACCACCCCTTGATGAGAGAAGCCACCATCCTTCACAGCCCACGCTGGATGACAAATGTTAAATGAAAGTTGTGAAAATACATGCAGGAAATGGGCAAAGGATGAGGAAGCCGTGCTGTGGAAAGTGGGATGCAGGCGTGGCGGGCAGGCCCCAGTGGAAGTTTCCAGCAGGGACACCCCTGCGAGGCATCAAGCCAGGAGACAGGGAAAGTATGGGAGCGAGAGGGCCAGAACGAACGTGAAAAAGTGAAGCAAATGTAGAAAGACAGAGAGGGACTTGGTTCTCCCTGTTACTCACACCCTTTGCCATAGTCCAGGGACTTCACAGTGATGTTTAACACGGGGAAATGTCAAAACAAAAAACAGAAAGAGAACTAATATGAAAATTAATTAATAGAATGAAGAAAAAAGGACACTCAAACCCCTATTTATTTTATTAATTTTATAGATTTCACCTTTTGGTGACCAGAATTAAAACCAGATGGAAAAAAAATAACCAATAGATGCCGGATCGTGTTGGCGTATTTTACACTCAGCGGGTCATGCGGCCTGTGTAATCTGCAAAACAGCTCAGGCAGCAAGACGCTGCAGCGGCGACCTGGCAGGTCACAGACCTCTGTATTTCTGAACAGCTCTGTCCCAGGCAGCTTCACCCCTCGCTTTGCACTTTCTCCTCCCTCAGTGAACTCAGCTGACCATGGCCTTGTCACGGAATATGCATCTTCACTACAATTAGGAAAAAGTTTACAATAAATCGCAGTAATAACAATAATAGCTGTGGAGGCTGCCAGGGCACATATTCAAAAGCTACAATCTTCTGAAGCTAGGAGGAGCCAAAGGGTGTGTTTGTTTTGGCTCGGGATCCCGCTGCAGGCTGCTTGAGGTCGCCAGCTACATTTCTGTCAACAGAGAGCAACTATTATAACAAAATCCATGTTGATCAGGAAGTGTGGCCACAGTGAGGGATGCTGAGGAGGTGCTGTTTTTATAATGCACTCTGAAAATGAGTCCTGAGCCCTGCTTCGGTGACAATAGGAAAATCCCCACTCCATCAACCCGTTCACCTGCAAGTCCCAGAGGGGCAGAGCCAGGGAAAACCTGACTGTCAGTGGATTCTGCCAGTAGATGAATTGATTAACCTCAGACCTTCGGAGCTCTTCCGGAGTCTGGGGGTGGTCAATATTCCCTTTTTGTAACCTTCTGAATTCTCTCTCTCATGTTTTAAGTTCTTAATTGTTGACTTAGGTTTTCCTTTTCCAGTTCTTTTATTGGACAAACCCTCAGTGACCCTCCCTTTTATTGAACAAACCCTCATGAAGACCCACATGAATGAATATATACTGATAAAACCTAAGAAAGCAGGTCTCTCTGAACCCCGTCTGTCTTCCCCCGCTTCTGGGACACTCTAACCACTCCACCTGCCACCTCCACTGCTGTCCACATTACATTGTCCTGGAGAACTCCATGGGCAAGACCACAAAAGATGGGCTTGCCCTTGCCCTCGAGTTCACCCTGACATCAAGTCACATCCACCTCGGCTCTGCCTTACTCATAAGCTGAGCAGAATCCTTTGACAACACAGACTGGACCATTTCAAGGGTTTTACTTACGTTCTCTACAGTCATTGCTCAACAACTCTGTGTTGACTTTTGCAGTTGGGGAATCAGGCTCACATGACTTGCCAAAATTTACACAGCCAGTATTTGACAGAGGCAGGATTTTGGTCTTTGGATGCATTTTAGCAGTGGGGACACTCTTATTCTTTAAAGCAGAGCATCTTATACTTTATGGGGAAGGAATCACCTAAGAGTCTTGTTTAAATGCAGATCTAGCGAGGGCCCAAGAGTTTGCAATCATAACATGCTCCCAGGGGTGGGTGTATGGTCTGGACACCACAGTTTGGATACCAAAGAAACTTTACAAATTAGGCCTAAACTGAGTGATGTCTCCCAAGGAGAAATGCTCTTTAATTATTTCAGAATCTTTAGTATATGGACAGAAGGAGTACTTTAAACTCCTTGGGAAAGTTTGTCACTCCCAGGAGTCTCACTGCATATGACCACACTGGGTGATACTGCCTTCTGGTCTTCTAAGGGCTGGGTAGAGACCTGACTATAGGAGTGAGTCTCCCTGAAAATCCTTTGTTCTCATTAGCAGTCAGTCCCCACTGCCACCCTCCCCACAGTCCCTGCCAACCACTTATTTACCTTCTCTCTCTCTCCATCTGTCTATTCTGAACACTCCATATAAATGGAATCATACAATATGTAGCCTTTTGTGAGTGGCTTCTTGTATTTGACATGCTTTCAAGGTTTATTCACATTGAAGCCTGTGTCTATTCCTTTTTACTGCCGAATAGTCTTTCAGTGTATGGATACACCATATTTTGTTTGTCCCCTTATCAGTCCTGCCACCCAGAGAAGGATCCAAAAGAAAACATGAGAAATGTTGAAGTAATGTGGATTGTTGTAATATCATGGTCAATAGACACTTAACCGGCTCTATCAACACATTTCATTGACTCCTATGTTTTCTCATAATCTTCTCCCTTAACTAACTACTTGAACTTTTTGAATTGTTTCCCAGAAGGGGTAGACTGTTTATAAGAGATAGAAGTTGTTGTAGGGCAGGGCGCAGTGGCTCACACCTATAATCATAGCACTCTGGGAGGCTGAGGCGGGTGGATTGCTTGAGAAAAAATAAATTGTCTCAGAGAAAATAAAAAAGAAGAAGAAGCTGTTGAGATGCCAAAGACTCCTGAGCAAGATTCTTGACTTAAAGGGTCACTATTCCCTGTGACTAGCCCATCCTGGGGTCTCCATGGGCAAGACCCAAACAATGCACCAACCTGTCCCCTCAGTGCACATGGCCCCTCCTTAAAAAGCCCATGGTCTCTGTTGGACAGGGAAACAGATTTGGGGCTACTTCTCTCACTCTCCTGACATCTTTTGCATTATAATTCCTTTCTTCCTTGGCAATTGTCATTGTCTCAATAATCGGATCTTTCTGTCATGAATAAATGGATCTAGGCCAAAACCCCCTTGCAGTTTCAGTGACAATTTGAGAAGATCCATAAGCACTGGACTGGTTTGTTTGCAAAGCAGTGATAGGACTTCAGTCTCATTCACCTCTCTAACAATAAAGCATACATTTTGAAGCAAAATCTCAGGGGTCAGATATCCTGGATTGGATTTGCCATTAATTAACTGGTTAGCTATGAAGAAAGTGCTTAGCTTTTCAACACTTCAGTTTTCTCATCTACAAATGAGGATAATAACACTACTGTATTGGCCTCAAGAATTGTTAGTAGAATTACTAAGATGACACATTTAAAGCATCTAAAACATACCAGTATTTTAGCTGTTTTAACAGATGCTAAATGTATCAAAGTACCAATGTTCAAATGGAAAAAAGAATCAATTATACTTACTTTATTTTAACTGGATACTTTAACATATGTCATTGTCATTTTTATGAGGTTTATCTACTTTGCAGGGAATTAATTCCTCACCTTGGTCAAAAAACATGAGAATCAGAATGGCTATTTCAGACAAAGAGACTCTGATTTAATGTTTAATGGTACTTTTGATATTTCTAATTGACAAAGAATTAGAATTTCTCTCCTTGTTCAAGCAATAAGGGAGCAAAGCAAAATTTCTCCTGTATAAACAGGACCCCTTGCATACTGTATTACAAACCAATGGCAGTAAAGCCACTGAGACTGTAACGTACAATAACATGGCCTGAAATCTTTTCAGGTACATAAATCTTTTATCTTATGTCTATCTTTTCTTATACTCCCAGCATGATCTGCTTCCTATATTTAGGACATAGTTAGGCCCTTTAAAAAATACTATAAAGATGCTATGTGCACATGGCTAAAGTAAATGTCTAAAACCAAGAAAATTTTTGAAAATGTGACCATTTTCTCCACTGAAATACCAAATACCAAATAGATGCAAACACATATCCGTTAACTCAATTTTCTTTTCTTTTCTTTTTTCTAGGAAAAGAAACAATAAGAAAAATGTATGTGGTTTCTACAGAAAAATGTTTGCTACAAGGAAAATCTCTAAGCTCAAAAAAAGGCAAGATAAAAGCAATGTATTGTCAGGTTGTCCAACATTACTATATGAGATTACCACAGGGATGAAAGATGTTGTCATAATGTGCACGGCCAAGGAAGCTGAATTCAAGTGTTGTTGGGAGTTTTCCATTCCTTCTCTTTAAACATGGTCTTGTCAGTCCTGAGGCCTCAAGGGATGTACAAAATATAATTATGAAGGTTCGTGATAAGGACTGAACCAAACCAGTAGACAGAGACAGATTTTAAAATGCCAGCCGGAAAATCTTTCCCTGAAACGTTTCTTCTGCACCCCAATCATAGTTGACAACAAAGAAAAGATTGCCATTGTCATGTCCTAACTTCAGCTGGCATTTTCTGTGAGGTTTAATGTTGTGACATTCCAGCAACATTGATGAAAACCACATTATTGCAGGGGGTTGACAGGTGCATATACACACAATTACTAAAGTTCTTAAACAGGTTTGCTAAGTACGAGTGTCATTGAATTTATCAAGGTCTGCCATGGGCTGTTCCCATCCTGACCTGAGACCAGGGCTAGCAAGCAAAATGGGGAGCAGTCCTTTCTCCAAGTCCTTTGGATCTGTGGCTCTGTGGCCAAAGCTGCCAACTGGCACGGATCTGACGGCTGTCAGCAGCAAGTGCAGCATCTGTGTTTCGGCCAGTTGGAGGCTGACAGGAAGCGCCAGGGTATTTCACTCAACTAGGTCAATAAATTTGCTCACAAGCAACAACTGTTTAATTAGAATCATGGAGAGAATTTTTTTTTAAAGAAGTTCCAGTTTATTAGAATTTAACATCTCACTCAGCATGTGTGGTTTTATACATTTGTAATTTTTTTATCTTCTAGTTTGGAAGGCAAAGAGAAAACAGAAATAAAAAAATCGGAGGATTCCACTGGGGGAGAAGTACAGAAAATATTCTTCTTTTCACTCAGCGCTAACTAGAGCGTCATGAGTTCTCAGTTTCAAGCTCAATTTAACTGAGCCTTTTGGGCTCTGAGTTTCATTTATTCCAGGCCAAACAAAACTTCCTCATGGCAAAGAAAAAAAAAAAAGACGATGAAGAAAGAAATATCAGATTGAAGAGGGAAAGTCCACACAAAGATTAAAAAGGCTGTAATGTACATGTCTTCATGCACCCTGGGAAGATAAAACATATTGGATTGATTAGAATTGCAAAGGGATTGCTAAAGCTCTTTGGCCTAAAAACCTTCTATCAAGCTGCTAATAAGACCCCTCCCCATGACAATTACGAACTCTTCTCCACTCTCATTTCCCTCTAATTCTCTTCCTACTACTAATCTCTTAACATCTGCTGGCCTCTAAACAATGCCAGTCTCAGGCCTCATTTATTAATCTCTAATACATTATCTGGGCGCAGAAGCACTTACCAATTTTAACTTTAGAAATAAAATTACCAAGTTATCCCAAGGAAGAGGAATGGATAGAGTGAGAGTAAAATGGAGCCAGCATGACTCATAAAGTTTAGAGGAGATTACAATTCAAAGGCAGATGACCAAAGGCAAGGAAGCAAATACAATGAGCCCAGTTCTCTGCTGCCTCTTTACACAAGGCTCCCATTGACTTTCCTGAAGGGCCCCAAAGAGGGCCCAAGGTGTAACGTGTTTGCCGGTATGACTGGTATGCAGTGACTGCCCCTTCCTAAGCACACAGTCAAACACTCAAGTGTTTGTGACATGGCCCTCTTTAGTAGTTGACCTGAATTTTGGGTGAACAAAAAAATCTAAAAGCATTTCGAGAACAAAGAGTAAGCCCTAATTTGAGTGGGTTTGTTTCTTTATGGTAAGTAAAATATCCTTAAGATTCTAATGAGCAGCTTGTATTTCTTCCAGAGTCTTCTCTCCTTACCATCAACATCTTTCACCAACTTCAGCAAAAACAATGGGACAACTGGGTAAGAAGCAGAGAATTTTCTTACGTTCAAATGGTATGAACCGTATGTCTGGATCAAAAAGTCGTAGAGTTTGGGCAACAGTCCATATCTTGCCAGGTTTAATTGGCTAGTAGGGACTCGATTGTTTCCAGCTATCAATGCATTATACAAAACACACAATACTCCCTTCGGGTACAAGACTGAAACAATCATGAGAGTACAAGGTAACCTGGAAGCTTAGAATGAGTTTCAGTAAGAAGAGAAACCAACCTTAGACTGTGAAGGACAAACAAGGGCAAGGAGGAATCAGGGAAAGACTGGAGTGCAAATCCACAAACATAATCACATTCAGGAAAATCAAATGAAGGAAGAGAAAAACTGGTAGAAAGAAAATAATAGAAGAAAAGCAATTTTCTGAAGCTTATGAAAATTCCTTAAGAATTGAGTCTGCCTTTTCAGCGGATTTTATTAATTTTGTTACCTTTGGCAAATCGTGTAAGAAAAGGCATAACTACCAAGCCTGCAGGTAAAGATGTGTTGTCTCAATCCTTCAAATGCAAAGTATAGACAATAAATACCTCTACATGTTTTCCATTCGTGTTAACTAATTGCTCTTTCATTCCTGAATGGCTATATTTAAAAATATTTCTTTTCATTTTCTTCAAAGGAGAGAACCATTGGATTTTAAGATATAATCTATTTTATTGACATGATATTTTAAGTAGAAACTATTCAGCAAAACTTAAAAAATTACTGCAAGATGATTATACAAATAAAGAAAAGGGATTTATCAGGGGAAGAAGCAACAATGATAAAAAATGCTAAGACTATTCACTTTCTGAATTTAAAATCCACTGTAATAACTATAGAATGATTTCAAAATATCTCCAATCTCCAGGTTAATAATAGTATCATTAACTAACCTTGAGATTGCAGACTTATTACATGGTTCTCATGTAGTAAACCTTTCATTTTATCCCATTCTGGAAGAACACTCACAATCTCCTTTGCCTACTACCAGCAAGATTATTTATACGTCAGTGGTTCTCAATGTGTGCTAACTGGACCAGTAGTATGGTCCAGAAAACTTGTTACAAATACAAATTGTCACACACATCCCTTCCCTCCACTCACTAAATCAGAGACTCTGGAGTCGGAGCCCAGCAATCTGTATTTCCCAAGCCTTCTAGAACATTCTCTTGCACAGCCCAGTCTGAGAACCATTGTTGTAAGAGAGCAATATGAGAATTCCACAATCTAAAGAATCTGAAGGAAGAAAAATGGGAAATAAAAAGACATCAACTAAGAAAGATGGAAAGAGGAAATGAAGCAATAAAGGACAATAGGAAATATGGAAAACAGAAAGAGATTTATATTCAACGAAAAACTCAAATCCCTTATTTCACTTCCATAACCTCAGTCCCTCAGATTATTGAACTACCTTTGTATTCCCTTACTGTTTCTTGGAAACCACATAAGATATTTTTTTCTCAGTTAACACAATCTGAATAATATTAAGATTCCAAATTGCTACGACCAGAGGTTTTACTTTTAAATCAATTGTGGTTAATAGGAATACTTCTGTTATTTGATTGATTCTAAGTAAGTTGTAAATTATTTAAAATAGCATTCTAGCATCCTGTGTTGTTAGAAAAAATACATATACAAGGTCTGACAATTAAAATTCGCAAACCCATCCTAGAAACAATGTTACTACATACTTCATTGCTGACTATTACTATGGTCACCAGATGGCCCAGGGGAGCACTTTCAAAGGTGACCGTAGTGATACTCAGCAATGAGGTTTGGAGCACTGTTCTAGGATGAGTTTGTGAACTTAATTGTCAGCCCTCATGTACATACAAATGCATCAGGAATCTTCAGCCTGGTAAGGTGGCTTAAGAATAGTCTGGATGGACATGGACTTTTCCTATGCTTTTCACTTTGAAAGTATTGAGGAAGAGAACCATTTGCAGAGGTGGTCTCCACCCAATTTGCCTGATAACCGAGCACTTACAGCCATCCTGTCAGATACAGTGCTGCAGGCAGACCGGCTCGCTCCCCTCATCAGCAGTGGCAGTTACAGTTCACACGCAGGGCTCCAGGTCCCCTGACAACCCATCACGCCTCATTGCCGCTGGGTTCAGTTCCAGGTTCCCGTATTGCCCGGCAATCCTCTCATTATTCATTCAACAGATAATTTATAGAGCACTTCTCTGCTCAATTCAATTATCCTATGGCTTATTAAACATACACACATGAATAAGACATGCAGCGAAGACACAGATGTGCACCGCCTTGTGATGGAGCTCGCAGTGCACAGCATCGTCTCTCTACCTTTAACTTCACCAGGGAGGAAATCATTCTACAGCGCAGTCCTCATTTTTCGACTTTGAAGTAGAGCCTAGCAAAAATTTCAAAAGCTGCAGGGCTTGAAGGCCCAAAAGACAGTACCAGATGGCACGATCCTTAGTATGCCTTTGGGTTTACACTGGGCTGTCACTACCCTCAACAAGCCTTCTCTTATCCCACAATCTAGAAACAACAGTCCTCCTACATGAACCCACAGTGGACACTTCTGAACATCGTGTCACATTGACCTTGTTGTCTGTCGCCTCAATTAACCTGTAAGCTGCTTCAGCATCAAGTTGTGTTGACTGTGCGGCCTTTACCAGTGGTCATTACTCATGTCATTAGTTACATGAATAAGAGAGTGAACTAATTGTATATACTAAGTTACACTGTGGTTTATAGTTTAAACCAATTAAAACTGGTTTTTAATGAGAATAGATTGAAACAAAATTGTATGAATTGCCTACAATAAAACTCTCAATTGGGGGTGGGGGGGAACAGTGGAATTAGAATGCCATGGCATCACAGCTCACAGTAACCTCCAACTCTTGGGCTCAAGTGATCCTCTTGCCTCGGCCTCCCAATAGCTAAAACTACAGGCACCCTCCACAATACCTGGCTAATTTTTCAATTTTTAGCAAAGATGAGGTCTCACTCTTGATCAGGATAATCTCAAAATCCTAAACTCAAGCAATCCACCCACCTGGCCTCCCAGAGTTCTAGGATTACAGGCATGAGCCACCAAGCCCAGCCCTGAACTCACTCAATTTAAATATTTCATTAGATTGGGCAAAAATATACAATCCTATAACTACCAACACTCTCACAATAAAGAAACCTTTTACCACCCCCACCTTTGTAGTCAATCCACTAAATCCACTCCCAGACCCAGGAAATCACTGATGTTCCTTTTGCCTTTTCCAGAATGTCATATAAACAAAATCATACGGAAAGTATTTAATCTTTAATGTCTAACATTTAGCACCATGCTTCCTAGATCCATCCAAGTTACAGGATCTGTCAGTAATTTGTTCCTTTCAATTGCTGAATAAAGTGTTATCCATTCATCCATTAATTTTGTTTATTCAATCATCTGCCAACCCATTTTGCTTTGTCTCTATTTTTTGCCATTATGAAATTTTCATATAGTTGTGTAGGCATGTATTTTCATTTCTCCTGGGTAAATACACAGTCATGGAATGGTTTGGTCACGTAGTAGCTACATATTTAACTTGGTAGTAAACTTCCAAGTTATTTTCCTAAATGTCTGTACCACTTGACATGGCCACCAGCGATGTACTCCAGTGTCTGCTGCTCCATAGACACACCAGCACTTGATGTTGTCAGTGTTTCTCATTGTAGCTGTTCCACAGTGTTATTACATATTTCCTTATGCTTTTAGTTTTCATTTCTTTGTTGACTAAGGATGCTAAGTATTTTGTACTTACTGTCCATTCATATATGTATGTCTTCACTTGTAAAGTATCTAATTCTGTGTCTTTTCTTTCCACTCAGTTGTTTATACTTTAATAACTGCATTGCAAGCATTCTTTATATGCTCCAGGTTCAAATTCTTTACCAGATACATGGTTTACAAATATTTTCTTCCCATCTGTGGCTGACCTTTCCATTTTCCTAGGGCTGTACTTTGATGAAATCCAATTATCATGTTTTTCCTTTGCAGTGCCCTCTTTGTGTGATATCTAAGAAATCCTGCCTAACCCAAGATCACAAAAATTTTCTACTAAGTTAATGTTCTTTTAACCTAAGGTCACATTTTCTTCTGTGTTTACTTTGCCACACTTGTTTGGGCTCATACTATGTAGACTTAAGTCTACATTGAGTACTAAGTTGGCTTTGTGTATGGTGTAAGGAAAGATTTGAGGTGAGTTTTTTCCCCCTATGATTATCCATTTCATTTCAGCACCATTTGATTAAAAAAATTCTTCTTTCTTCTATTAAATTCCTTTGGTAATTGAGCATATATGTGTTGATCTAGTTCTGGACCTTCCGTTTTGACCTCTTAATTTATGTAGCAATTATTATTCTGTCTTTATTTTTGTAGATGTATAGTAATTCTTGTAATGAAATAGTCTGAGTATTTTAGCTTTTTCTTTCTTTTTTTTTTCAAATTTTTTTGGCTGTTATAGGCTCTTTGCATTTTTATATATGTTTTAGAGTCACGTCGTCAATTTCTACAAAAAACTTACAGGAATTTTGATTGAAATTTCACTGAATCTATGGATGAATTTATGAAAATTGATCATTTTAAAAATATTGATTCTTTGGATACATAAACATGCCATATCGCTCCTTTTATTTAGATGATCTTTGATTTATCTCATCAATGTTTTATAATTTTCAATGCACAGGTTTTGCATATTCATTTCCATTATATGCTTTTTTATCCTATTACAAATGGCATTATCTTTTCAATTTCTAATTCTGAACATTGCAGCTAATATACAGGAATGCTGTTATTTTTATATTTTGGCCTTATAGGCTGCAATCTTGCTAAGCTCATTTATTATTCTCATAACATTTTCAGAAATTCTTTAAGATTCCCTAAGTAAAAGACAAGATTGTCTACCATAATGAGAATTTTACTTTTTCCTTTTCCAATCTGTATATATTTTATTCCTCTTTCTTGCCATAGTGCACTAGTCAGGGTCATAACTACAATGTTGATAGAAGTAGTGAGAGTGAATATGCTTTCCCTGCTCTCCTTGGGGAGAACAAATTCAGTCTTTTATTCTTAACATGATGTCAGCTGTAGTAATTTGGAGATGTCCTTTGTCATATTGCGGAAATGCTCTTCTACTTCTAGGTTGCTAAGGGTTTTTACCGTGAAAGGGTGTTGACACTTATCAAAAATTTGATTGTAATGTTTTGTTCTGTTTTCTTTTCTTGAAATGATTTTATGGTATCCCATTTTTGTTCATTAATGTGGTATGTATTATTGATTGATTTTGGATAAATGTAAAACCAATTTGGTTTTACTAGGAGCTCCAAGTAGTCATAATGTATTATCTTTTGTACATATTGCTGAATTTAATTTGCTATTTTTGGAAAGGTTTTGGTAGCTATACTATTAATTGTGCAATTTTCCTTTTTATTTGAAGAATACATAAATATATATGAGTTAGAAAGTATCCTCTGTCCACTTTCTAGAAGACTTTGTGTAGTCTTGGTATTATAGCTTTTTAAAATATTTGGTTGACTTCACCAATTAAGCCAGCTATACCTGGATTATTTTTGTGAGAAGAATTTTAATGATCAATTGAATGATAACAAGCTAATTGTGTCATCTATTTCTTTGTGGGGAAGCCTTGTATCTATTTTTGTTCTCTCAAAGAATTTGTCTCTTTCAAACATGGGAAAATTTGCATCAACTTGTTTATCCTAACAATTCCTTACCTATTTATCAATTTTAGGATCTATCCTTAGGTTCTCCCCTTCTTTTCTGGTATTATTTGTGCCTTTTCTTTTTCTGGATTGGCATGGCTTGAGGTTTGCCAATTTCATCCATCTTTGTAACGAATCAGATTTTACTAAGACTTTTTTGTTTATTCATTTCAATATCATTGATTTCTTTCTTATTTCCTCTTACAACTTACTTTGTGCTAAATTTGATCTTTGTTTTGGCCTTAAGGTAGAAGCATAAATCATAGATTTTTTAGACCATTTCTTTTCTTACGCAAGGATTTTAATGCTATGAATTCCTCTGTAAGTACTGCTTTAGCTGCATTCCTCAAATTTTGATATGTTATATTTTTGTTTGGCAAATTATTTTGCCCTTTCGTCACTGATGTATGGGATATATACCAATGTGTTATTATTTTCCAAATAATTGAGAATTTTTGTGAATATATTTCTGCTAGTTGTTTCTCAGTTACTTCTGCTGCAGTCAGAGAATACATTATATTTTTATAATTTCAATCTTCTTAATGCATTAAATTTTGTTCAATCCTTAAAATAGGGACAATTTGGTGAAAATTCTATGTGTGCTTTGTGCATGTTTGTATTCTGTTGTTTTGTGTGGAGTGATCTATAAATGTTAATTAAGTCAAGCTGGTTGGCAGTGTTGTCCAACCAGTCTATAGACTCACTAATTTTTTAATCTACATGTTCCATCAATTACTGAAAAAAAGAGTATTGACATTATCTATTTTTAAATTCAATTTTTCTATTTCTTCTTTCAGTTCTGTCAACTATATTATGTATATTGAAACCTTCCATACATGGTTAAGATTGCTGTGTCTCCTTAACAAATTGATTCCTTTATTATTAGAAAATCACCATTTTTACCACTGGTAATTTTTCTAATTATAAAATCCATTTCATCTACTGTTAATATAGTCACTCCAGACTAATTTTCATTAGTGTTTGGATGGTCCATTTTTTGTTCATCCTTCTACTTTTAACCTTTCTGTATTTATATTTAAGATAGGTTCTTAGAGACTGCATATAGTGGAAACCTCTTTGCTTTTTTCTCCCAATTGGACTATCTCTGCCACTTAATAGGCATGTTCCAACCATACATGTACTGAAATTATCGATTCAGTTCAGTAAATCTACCATCTTTATTTTTGTTTTCAATTTTTGCCATCTGTTCTTTATTTTCCCTGTCTTTTGGATTAATAGGGCATTACTATTATTATTATTCCATGTTACTTCATCTTTTGCTTGTTAATCCTATGGCTTTAAATTTTGAATGGCTGCTTTCGTGTTCACAATATACATCTTTACCTTATCATAATCCATATTAAAATATTACATATAATACAAGAATCTTATAGTATTATATTCTATTTCACCCTGCAATACTTTATGTTATAGACCTCACTATATACTGTTATCCCTTTTGCTCTAGATACTTATTTTTAAAGAAATTTAAAGATAAAAGAAATATCTGTTATACTTATCCACATATTTATCATTCTTGATATATATATGTGTTTGTGTGTATATATATATTTTTATTTATTTATTTATTTATTTTGGTAGAGACAGAGTCTCACTTTATTGCCCTTGGTAGAGTGCCGTGGCATCACACAGCTCACAGCAACCTCCAACTCCTGGGCTTAAGTGATTCTCTTGCCTCAGCCTCCCAAGTAGCTGAGCATTTTTGATATTTTTTATTTCTTGTGTAGATCTTAATTTTCATTTGTCATCATTTTCCTTCTATCTTTAAGAACTTTCTTGAGCATCTCTTATAATGTATGTCTAAAATAAGTTATTTTTAAGATATTTGCACCAAGTTTTGAATTTCACATTTAAATTTTTTTTTCTTTGAGCTTGCATAGTTTCTGTTAGCAGTTTGCAGTTCTTCTTAACCTTTTTTGCTCTATACACATTGTGATTTGTGTTTGCTGGTTTTAAGATTGTATATTTATTATGATTTAATTCAGGAATGCAATTGTCTGTATTTTAAAAAATATTTACTTGAATTTTTTTATTGAGTTTCTGAAACATGGGACTTTATCATTTTCAGCAATTTAACCCACAATTGAACAAATGTTATATTACTGGGCATTGTCCAATTGGTCACTGATGCTTTATTTTTTTAATTTTTCATGCTTTATTTTGGATTTTACCCCTTGTTTCCTACTTATCCCTTCAATTTCTCTGCTATTTTTCCTCACAGAGACAATTTGCCATTATTCTTATCTAGTATATGTTTTATTATAGATAATGTGTTTTTCATCTCATGAAGTTATAGTTCATTCATTTTTATATCTTTCATTTTTCTCTCTTCATGTTCATTTTTAATATCATGAAGCATATTTATAATAAATGTTTTAATGTCTTTTTCTCTGAATTTCATTATTAATTTCATTTCTGGATCTGATTTCATAGACTGATTTCCTTCATGTTATGGGCTATATTTTCTGTTTCTTCAAATGTCTAGTTGTCTAGTAGTTTCTTGAAAGCTATAGTTTCTTGAAGTTTATTGAAGGCTATTCATGTAGATTTTTTTAGGTTTCATTTTATTTTTGAGTAATAGATTTTATTGTATTTCTTTAAAGCCTTTTGGACCATTTCTTAATGATAATTAAATAATGGTAATTATAATTAAATAATGGTAATATAAATAATGGTATAAATATATATAAATATAAATAATGGTAATGATAATTAAATTAAATAATTAAATGGGCTAATTCAAGCCATTTGTCATATGGTTTTAAGCTTTGGGGGGGGCATGCCTAGAGTGATTTTATTCGAACTGTAAGTTAGCTCCACTCCTGGGTTTGCCATTTCTAGATATCTACTGAACACCTCAGGTAGTTAACAAGATCTCTTCATTGTAGTTTGATTTAGAGGGAATACAAAATTAATTAGTCCTGTGGGAGCTCTGGGAATTTTTGTCTTGTGGCTCCCAAGAAATAGCTACTCTTCTGGCCTTGCATAGATTCACCTTATGCATTGCAGGCTGGTGTTCAACCAAAGGCTCAGAGGATGACCCCTGTGCACATTTCTGGAGCTCTTTGTCTGGGTCGTTCCCTCCTCTCAGTCTTATGCCACGCAAAGTTAATTTCCTGGCCTTCTCAGCTCCAATCTCTGTCTCCTCAACTCTGCAAGATTATCAGATTACTTTTGGATTCCCCCTCCCATTCATGGCAGGGAATTTCCTCCGTGCAGAAAGTGCTTGCTCACCTATTTGCTTTCAGAAATTTTAGAAATATAAATATTTACATCTGTTGACAAAGTTAGATTGTCCTTTTAGTCGCCACAAATGGCATTCATGAAGTTCAATGCTATCCGAGGTGTTTGGTCAGGGGGTGCAAGGCATAGGAATTTCCATGAAGATTCTGCCTTAACACTGGAAATGCTCAACTAATTTTTTTAAAACTTGGTTTCTCAATTCCTTGATAAATTAGATTCACAAATAAGCTCTGTCTTGCTGAGAGTCACCAATACAGTGAATGGAAATGAATCATGACTACAGCACTTTTCCTGAAGTTCGTAGAGCTGGTGAGTATGCACCTTGTTCCTTGATAAAGTAATTGTGGCACAAAGAGAAGCGTCAGAAGTCACACAGTGACTTGTTGGGGCCAGGAACAATCTTGTCATCAATAGTTATATCTAAAGTTTTAAAATACTCACTGGCTATAATGCACACATGAAAAGTTTCTCAGAATGTTATTTTGCTGGTAGGCTTCCTGCAGGAGTCCTTTTTCATTAAAAATAATCAGGATGATTATATCTTCTTGATGCCAGTGACTCTATGCCAAGGAGTTCAGCCTTCACAGTGTGACAGTAACAGAGTTTGAAATTACTAGTGTACACATTATCTTAGTTTTTACTATAAAGTTAAAAAAAAAAACTCATCCAAGTCATCTTGTGTTTCATAAGCCTGTGAGAAGCAAAATGCTGACATTAATACCCAAATTTCACAGCTTACTTCTGAGAGCTGAATATTGGAGGATCTCAGACCACCACTGAGAAGTTTCTAATTATTTTGAGAGTCTTTAGAGGTACCTCCCAGGTGAGTTTCAGTCAGGATGGTCTCTGAGTGTAGGACAAGAAACAGACACCAACTTGTTCTCCAGTTTCCCATCATTCCTATCATCCCTGTGGAATAGGATGTAGCACCACCCTTGTCCTGAACTTCCTTCACACACACACTCCTCCTTGCACAGCAATTTATGAAAATAGATTTCCTGGGAGGAAGAAGTGATCTCTGCATACACTTAAATTGAACATCCTTCTAGAAATACTTAAATCAATAGCTTCAAGCCTGTCACTTGCACCCTGTGCATTCCTATAAGTGACAAAGTCTCTCTATGGAATTAATTCTTAAATAGGCAAGCTTATTTTTGAAACCTAACTTCCAGTTCATACCTCTTTCCCAAGGATCCTGCTGTACCATTTCTTCTACTTCACTCTCCACCCCAATATTGAGAACTGTCGTTCTCAAAATGAATGGCAAGGCCAAGCACTAAATGTAACATACAGCATTATCATAGGGGAAAGGAACAGGCTACCACTCAGTCATCACAATCTCATACACTCTTCTTTTGTTAAAAATACAAATAAATTACATAATGACCCTAATATAGTGTTGAATTGAAAAGAAATGATTCAGTTCCAACTTTGGCTTCAGTGCTGAAATATCAATTCTCTCAACCACATATAGCAGCTCAATCAAATAAGGCTTAGGACATTTTAGGTAGAATTGTAAAGGAAGAGAATGTTCCCTTCAAAATTTCTCAAAGCAATCGGGTGGCGCCTGTGGCTCAAAGGAGTATGGCACTGGCCCCATATGCCGGAGGTGGTGGGTTCAAACCTCAGCCCTGGCCAAAAACTACAAAAAAAAAAATATTTCCCAAAGCAGTGAAGTGAAATAGAATATAAATCATTATTAAAAGAATCAGACTTAATCATTAATTAAAGGCAATGGAGAGCATTACCCTTTAGGAAACCCAGAGAACAAATAAAACTTAAGCTGTGAAATAGTAGTTTTGAATCGAATATAATTCCCATAAAAAAAGAAGGGACAAAATTTAAATGCAAGAGATTTTATAGTAAAAGCCTATGTCTACTATTGTTGAAATGACACCAGGAATGAACCCCATGGTGTGATGAGCAGGTGTGCTTTGGGTTTATGCAGCTCCAGGCCAGGAGACAAATACATTTAGGGCATAAACTTTTGGTGGCATCATCCAGCACAAAGCTAATGACAGCCAGAAAGGAGCAAGAATGAGAAGATTAAGGCTTCATAAAAAGTCTCCCTTTCCTAGTCCGACTGTAATGACTCTGGAGAGATCAGACTGGTCAATGATTTTCAACATAATCAAATTATGGATTATTTTACAATGAGGTGAGATTAATTAAATGGTTTACTAAATGACTAAAAGAAATTTGCTCTGAAAGCACAACCTTCATCCGAGTAAGTGATATTTTGCTTAGAAATCTCTGATTACCCATAATTGTTAATAATTTAAAAATCAACAATACATTTTAATCACCACGAACTTTCTTCATATCAATCTGTGCTTACAAACATGTTTAAATTTTCTTGTGGTTTTGAATTTCAGACTTGCCATATTTTTAAGGAGATTCTGCAAATACTGATACCTGAAATAAACTTAAAATTTTAGAATAGCACTTGATTAATATGCTAATAAATGATCTGTATCCTAGTACTAATTTTCAAATCTGCAAATAGATAGATATGTTTTAGAACTTACTAGCATCTGTCCTTAGTTGCTATATATCTATATGTGTATGTGTATACTATATATATATTATATATATGTGTGTGTGTGTAGAAAATATACTAAGGTGTTCTTAAATAAGCACGCTTTCTTTTCAAAGCCTTTAAATGTAATTTTACTGGCAGTCCCATGATAGAGTATATCATCTCTAGAGGTCCATTGTGACATTTAATTCTACCATTCACATTATTTATTCAAATAAAGACAGTGCTTAGCGCTTACAATGGTCATCTCTGTTCGGTAAACCAGAAATAAACATATGCCCTGTGCACATGACCACTGTGCACATATACTATGCACAGCAATCTGGGTCTGTGTAAAAGAAAAACTGCAGGCTCATTCACCGCCAGTGATCACCACTAATTAAGAAAGCTACCTTCTCCTAGGCTTTTGGTCACTTTTAAAAATCATTCCCAGTTCTCTTAGCTATTTAAATCTTACTCAGGATGTCTCCCCAGTGCCCAAAGACTGTGGCTCAAAGCTAGATTTTATAGAAGAATGTGCAGCATGTCAAGTGATTCAGAGTGTAAACACACAGAATCTGGAGGCAACACAATAGACTGACCTTCTCATCAACCTCTCTTCCCTTCCCCTCTCTTTAACCATATAAAGTCAGGCAAAGTCAAAGCAGCAGAACAAAATAATAAATGAAAAATGACCCTCACTGCCTGTAGCTTTTCAGCGCCTTATTACCCACCCATCCCATCTTATGCATCAAAGAGCAAAGAAGAGAGAGCTGATAGAATAGCCAGGAAGAAAGGAAAAGAGAGATTATTTACCGGCCCTTTGAGATCTGGTTACCAGCCTGAAAAACAAGAACAGATGTATTTGCATGATTATAAAATAAAATGCCTTTCAAATAACTTAATCTTCAGGAATATTATAGTATATACATTTGTTTTTAATTCCCCGGGGATAGGCAACAGTCTGTGGGATGCTTTGTTTACCCATGGGTCTGAGGACAGAAGATTCTTACATACATCCCTGAGTGCCCGCTAGTGAGTAACACATGTGACCACCAAGAGGATTACAGTATTATCCTGCTATTGTTTGCTGCACTATATCCACTTCAATCTACAGGAAAATGAAAACAGAGATGGGCCCAAGAGATTATAAACAGGCTGTTGCCATTGAAGTCTGCTCTTCTGATGTTACTGTAGCCCAGGATGCAGGTTTATTTCTTCAGGTTCTATTAAAAACCCTCCATGAATGTGAAAAGAAATTAGTAGAGATGAAATGGCCCAACAGGCAATTACTGTCTTCTCTGTCCCAGAGAAGTAGATTCCAGCCACACAGATATAAAAATATAAAGTTTCCATCATCGCCAAAAGGTTCAAAGCCAAGAGGCAAAGTACAAGGGCTTTGGAAATGGTCACGGTTAGTGGCGGGTAGTAAAGAACTAAATGCAGCAGCTTGGACTAAATATGAATTTGGGGGAAAGGAGAAGAGCAGAGTGCAATGCTCTTCCACGCTGAGCTTCCCTAGGATGGACACAGACTTCATTTTCCATTTGGAACGAAAAAGAACCTGGAGCCACCCCAGCTGGATCATTCAAAAAGCCCTCAAAGTGTTGTGTCCACAGGGCCTACTTTTGCTCTGAACTGAATGACCCCGGGCCAGCTGTCAAAAGGCTGAGCTTCATCGAGTAGCAGAAGGCCATTGGGGGTCAGATATAAAAGCAAGCTGACTGGCTCATAGGGTTACAATAACGTCAGGCAAGGTCGGCTCACTTTTTCCATTCCAAGTCAGGGCTGGCCTGTAACAGTGATACGGCAATATTAATAACAACAGGGACAACCAACACCTTTCAGGGAAAGGTTTCAAAATGCTTTCCAAGGAAAGGTCTGCTATTAATTCCCCAAATGACAGATAAGAAAACTCGGGCAGAAAGATGGAGAATGATTAGACGCAGAGCACACATGTGAGTTGGGCAAAGCTGAAAAAAAGAACTGCCGGCCTCCCAGGTCATCATCTGGTCCTCAGAGCATTACACGGAGGCCCTGAAAAGCTGACCACTGTGTTCTCAGCAACTGCAGAGGCGGGGCGAGACTCTCTGTACTCAATGTATTATTTTAAAGCCTTTATATCCTATTAGCTTATCTTCTGATTTAAATAAAGAGGCTATCTTTACTCTGCCCGTTGTACTTTTTTTGTTTAATACACATTAAAACCTACTGCAAAATGCAGACTTAAGACAAGTGGGCAGAAATATTTACTTCTCCCACCAGCACAAGAAGATAGTTTAAGGTCTACACAAAGATATACTCATCCCAAAGGTGCAACTTCTCACGATTCCTTGGTAACTCAAACAACTAAAATTTCATTTGCTTGTGACTTACAATTTCAAGTAGGATGAATCTTACAAGCCTCTCACAATCTTACAAGTATATTCAACTGGTCAGATGTACTATTATTACCTTTCTGCATTATACTCTGAGATTATTTTGGAACCACATAATTATCCAATCCTTCTTTCTAAGCAAGTGACACGCATGGATTGGGCATTTCCTGACGTTAAAGAAGGTGTATAAACTCGTTAGTAAAATCCTGGAGTTTGAAGCAAAGCTCTGTTCTTTGTGAGCTCTCTGAACTTGGCAAGATCCTTAACCTTCCTGCCTAGCCTTCTCGTCAGTAAAATGGAAATGAGAAGAATCACCTGCTTCCTGTGACGGCTGGAGAATGACATGAGCCAACATATACAAAGGGCTTAAAAGAGGGCCCTGAGCATAGCGAGCAACTGTGTACATCCCTCTCTACCAAAGAACTTTCACTCTCCTAGAAAAGCACAGCACTCAAGCCCCACCTGTGGGAATCATAGCAAAATCAATATGTGGACAACAAAGTGATTCTGGCATAGCATTTGGCCTAATGACAATATGGCATAAAGATAGTTAAATAGAATAGTATTGTAGTAGTCAAGGAAGGCTTCTAGGAGGAAGGGGACAAATAGGGATAAATGCTTCCTTCATTCTCCTTGTTATTCATAGTCTCTCTTACACTGTATACTCATGAGAGTAGTGTACCTTAGAGAAATAATGGATGCAGAAGTAATTATACTTGTTAGGTAATTTTTAAAAAGATCAAGAAACCATCCAATGATCATCAACTATCTGATGAAAATCATTCTTACATCTCCACTAACTCCTATTTGTTATTGAAATAAGAATAACAATGACTATTAAATAAAAAGCCCCCTGCTTTCTTATAACTGTACCCTAAGACAGGTTTGTTGTTCTGCCTTGCCAGCTGAACTCCTTTTCAGCCTACTAAATCTTTGTCCAATCTCTCCTTTGCATTCATCAAATGTGGTTTTTCTTTCAAGTTCTAATTTATAATCTTTCAAGCACTGGATGCTAAAGTATTAGGAATTTGGAAATAAATAAGACACATCTCTTGTTCTCAGAGTTCTCCTAAACCAGTATATTTTAATTAATATGTTAATTTTTCTAATTATGAATTCTTATATAATTACATTTTCCAACTGAAAAATTCAAAAAAGGGTAAAAGCAAATTGATAAAACAATCCTAAGTTTACAATACAGGGATAACCGCTCTAATGTACTTTCTTCTTGTCTTTTTCACAAGGCAAATAAACAAGTACACATGCAATATAATCATAACTCTCCCCCATGTGCTGTTTTTAAAGCAGCCTTTCCTATCAATATAATGAAACACTTCTCAAGCCATTAAAACTTCTTGTAGAAGGTATTATTTTCAATGTTGTATAATATTGCATCACATGGATAGTCCATGAAATAATCACTTTAATATCATCTAAAGATGAAAATGAATCTCTGATTAATAGCAGACACTGTAAATCACTGTACAACCACAGAGATGGCATGCTGGGTAAGGAGGATCACTCCTCCGAGAAATGGGCCACCTTCACAGGGTCAGTAGCCATGGCCTGCATAACGTGGGCTGCGTTAAAATAAAGCAGGCCTCAGAGTCAGCCAGGATCTCTTACATGCCCTCTGACCTTCGTCCACTATCTTCTCATTCTGCTACCTTTTCTCCCAAGACTACAGTTTTACTAGTTATGTAGCTTTCCCATCTTCTGGGATTTATGGCAAAGAGAAGACCAGGTACACGTGAGTAGCTGGGGAAAAAACTAAATCTAAATTTTAAAAAATCTAAATTAAACTGAAAGTCCTCTTCTTGTAAACTAGCTCAAGATACAAGTAACACACAGGGCAGCTCTACTGACTGTACGTGCCACCCTTACTTACAGAACTCATGGCAGGTCCACCGTCTGCTTTTACAGTCACTTCCATCCACGGATATGGAATTAAGCGGTTACACAGAATCAGCTATCAAACTTGGCATCGCAGCCACATTTCCACACCTCCCAAGGCAGGCACGTTTCTCAAGAGCAGAATAGGAAACGTTCTTTACAAGTAATAAAAAGAACATGGGTTTATGTTCAATAAAATCTCAAACCACCATAGTTTTGCACACCTCTCATTAAGAAGCAAAGGGCTGTGCTCTCCTCATGTGGCTTTTCATTTCTACAACATAGTCATGTGGTAATCTGAATTTCTATAAAATAAAAAAATATTATTGGAACAAACTGACTACATATTTTATTGTATTTATGGGGGGGAAAGGAAGTGGTGGGGTTTTTTCTTCCTAAATTTCCAGCGTCCAAATATAGGTATATCACACTTCATAGAACATAAAGTCTTCCGAAAAGTTATTAATAGCCAAACATCTGTTTTACAGTTTTCCCATTGGCTTCTATTAGAAAATCAAATGTGGTCTGAAGAAAATTATAAAGACATAATAAAGTTACAAATAAGAATTTATCCTTGCACCACGACAATTTCTATTGCCACAACAATGCTACATGACAAATGACCCCACAACTCAGTGGCTGTAAGTTGTAAGCACTGTTTTGCTCCTAAGTCTGCAGGTCAGTGACTTGGGTAGACTCGACTGGGCTTGGCTGGGCCAAGCTGGAGAGTTCCAGGCTTAGCTGGGCTCACTTGCTTGTTGAGCGTTCACCCTGCTGTTGCTGAGGAGGGCGGCAGCAGCCAGGACAACTGGGATGATAGGACCTTTCCCCACGTGGCTGGCCTTCCAGCAGGCTAGCCTGGGCATGTTCTCATGGCAATTTCAGAGGAGCAAGAGGCAAGCAGCAACACACAATGGTTTTTTCCAGCTCAGCTTGTGCCAAGTCAGCTAACCAAGTCACTTTTAGCCAAAGCAAGCTGCAAGTCTCAGATTCCCAGGGAGGGAAATAGACTCCACCCCTATAATGAGAAAAACTGCAAAGTCACATAGCCAAAGGCCTAGCCATAGGACAGGGCAAAGAGCTGGAGTCTTTCATACATATAACCTACCACAACCTTATTTCTTTAAATAACAACAATAACCAAAATATATAATGTAATTCTGATTTTTGATGGGTAACTAGGTTTAGTAATCTAAAGTATTTGTGGCAAAGAAAAAGAATTCTTTCCATCCCTGGGTTTATGGCTGTAGACCCTATAAGGAAAGGCAGATTAGGCCGGGTGCTGTGGCTAATGCCTACAATCCAAGCATTCCGGGAGGCAGAGGCAGGTGGATCACTTGAGCTCAGGAGTTCAAGACTAGCCTGATCAAGAGCAAGAACCCGTGTCTACTAAAATTAGAAAACCTAGCCAGGTGTTCTGGCAGGTGCCTATAGTTTTAGCTCCTAGGGAGGCTGAGGCCAGAGGATGGCTTGAGCCCAGGAGTTTGAGGTTGCAGTGAGTAAGCTATGACACCACAGCACTCTACCCAGGGCAACAGAGTGAGATTCTGCCTCAAAAATAAATAAAATAAAATACAAAAGGAAAAAAAAAGAGAAAAAATACAGATTAACAAGAGAAAAACAAATTTATTTAATATAAGTTTTTGTGACCTAAAAGCCTTCATAAGGAAATGATGACCCAGAGAAATGAGAAAACTATGTATTTGCACGTGAGGTTTGATGAAGCAGATGTCATGGAGAGCTAGGGCTGGACACATGGGAGTCTGATGATAATAACAGGGCAGCAGGGGTCAGGGGCTCTGCATTTGGAGTCTTTTCTGTGTCTCTGTGTCTTCAGATACTAGGAAGTTCCTTTCCTCCAGGTGCAGGGAGGATACCTCTCCTATGGAGGAATAACGCTCTGATGGCCAGCTTCAGGAGAAAAGAGAAAGGAAAAGATGAGAGAGAATTTTCTACTTCCTCTGTTTTCTCAAATGCCATAGTGCTGAATTTGCTATCACATGCCTTCAACCCCATCAGTACTACAAAAAAGAAAAAGACAACAGCAAATAAATAGAACAAAGCACCCATTGAAAACTCAGGAGGCCTTTTTCCAAAACATTTCCTATGTAGCCTCCAGCAGCCCGCACTGCTGGACTACATGAGTCCCTTCTTAATAGCTAAGGTTTATGTGTAGAACAATTGATCTGAAGAAAGTAGAAAAGACACAAGGAAATAAAACAGACCTAGTAATTTCAGCTCCCTTATACTTCTTGAAATAAACCATAGGAGTATGTTTTACCTCTGGGTAAAAAGTGAAAACTTTCCCAAGCCCACTCCACCAGCCTGTTGAAGCTGAGCTTCAAATGTAGAATTAAAGGCCCACGTTGCTTCCATGCTGTTAGAGTGGCTCGAGGTAAGTAGTTGTCGAAATACTTGAAAAGAGGAAGTACAGTTTTAGCAAGAAAAGGAAGCTTTATTGAGAGAGAGAAAGATAGGTTTTCTAGAGTAAGAACAAGGTGTAGGCTTACAGAGCAAGATATGTTCACCACAGGGAGTGAAGGACCCCACATTGTTACAGCAAGACAAAGAAAGGGCAAAGAGGCAAAGGTTAGCCCAGGGGGGTCTCTTTCACACCACCTGGGGCAGGCCTACCTCATGGTTCAGAAGTCACCTTGGAACTAGAGTCTCCCTGCCCCTGTGGACTCCCAGGAGCCTCTCTGAGAACCCATGGGGATGTGGACCATGTGATAATTAGTCTAGGTCACCTTCAAGACCCTGTTGTACCTGCTGTGAGGCTAGAGAGTCTTCTACATCCTTCTGCAGTTGGCACACTAAAGTCTGATTGGTAGGCAGGTAGGACGGCCCCCTCCTCCCAGGTGTGAGCAACTGGGACAAACTAAGGTGGGAGGCAACAAGATGGAGGCCTGGGGACCCTGCCTTGTCCTCCTTTCCAGAAGATCCTGATTCCTAACTCCCTACCTGACAGTGCCACATCAGAAGCAAGCGCAGATAGGCCTGGACATAAGATGACTTGAGGGTGGTTTCACTGGGACATAACCCCTTGGTGAGTTGAAGAGCATCTGTACTCAAAGCCAAGTGAATACTGTTCCTTCTGTGGAAATTACTTTCCCCTCCTTCTCTATCTAGTTAACTCTTAACTTCTTTGAAGCTCAGTTCAAGGTTCAAGGTTCACTTATTTGGAGACACTATCTTGAGCTACCTGAGAGGTCAAACCCTCTTGTTCTCTTCTTCTGTCCTTCTAATAGCAGCCACAGTTTTATGGCTGTTTATGAACTACTTGACTGCTTGTCACTCTCCCCAGTGTCTGGGGAAGACGTGAGGGCAGAAACTCTGTCTTGTTCTGTTCTGCTGGACACAGTGTAGCTGCTGGCATTAAATAGCTCTCAATAATAAAGGGATAAATAAAAACTCAATAAACAGTAGAGCGTGTTTATTGGAAATATGTGATAATATTATGGATAACAGAGCATATACTTGCCCGATGACACCAAAAATGTCCTTCAGGGTGAAGTGGATAATCATTTCTCAATGAAGGAACTAATCTGAAATATGTGTTTTAATGTTTTTTGTATTGAGTATTCAATACGTGAAAGTTTTGGCACACAGAAACAATCGTATTTCATGTTTTTATTAAAACCAAAAATCAGTGTCAGAGATTTATCAAACAAATGTAGATCCTCTGATAAGATAAGCCTCTTTTTCCCCAGCATTTTCAGTTAGAGAGATGGATGAAAAGGACAAAGTCAAATGCTTCACTGAGGCACTCCGCAAGTGTTTGAATTTCCTGGAGACCATTTAGAACTGCGTGCATTCCCTCCTTACCACCACTTGCTGATGTTACAATATTTTCCAGAGGACAGGACTCTCCTGCTGCCCCTTTGTTTGCCAAAGCATGGATATATTTTGTTCTGGTTACAAACCAAAAGCATAAAGGGGCTTCTTTTTTTTTACTTATCCTGAAAGAATATATGTCAGATTAAGGTTTCTAGTTAATTCATAATGGAATCAGAAATTGCTTCAGAAAGGAAATCTTTGTGCTGCTTGTAATGGCAACACAGAATCCGTGCTCCATAACAGCAGAGCTCCTGAGGAATGCCTGATACATTTCACACACTGACCGGATTCAGCCCATGGTATTCTGCAGTCATCACCTCCTCTAATATTCTCAGAATATCAAAGTTTATGACACTAGATTAGATGCTATAATTCTCAAAACATTCAAACAGGAGGCTTTGTCATGATGGACTCAGAAACACCATGATAAAATTTTAAGACCAGACTTCATAAGTACAGTCCACATAGAAGCAAAAGTGAGCTGAGGCACAGGGGTTGCCATGTCCTTCAGGTCCCTTCGGCTGCAATGTCACTGACCTGTGTCACTAACACTGACTCACTGCCTTTTCAGAGGATGAGTTCACATATGACTATATGTAATTTACTAAGGAAAAAATGTCAAGATGGGCTTTCTTTCATAAGTACTTGGACTTACTCGGTAAATATATAATTATGAAGAAAGCACAGCGCTTAATAGCTGGGAAAGTACTAAAGTAATAATTCAATGTGAGCTTGGAAAATGAATGAAGAAAAGAGAAAGAGAGATAGGATGGAAGCATTTTAGAAACATGAATCTTCATCCTCCCCATTTGCCAACAAATTAATAATCTCTGATTCCTCCTCCTCAAACCACTTGTTCCCATTCTTCTGGTGCAGCCTTGAGGGACAGTGCGAAGCTTTCAGCAACATATGATGGCATCCCTGGGTGGGTCAAGCCATGGATCTTCATGAGAAGTTGCTTCTTTTTTGAGATGAGGGAGTATAAGATGGTCCCAGCAGCCTGCAGAGAGTATTTTGGCTCAGGGAACTCTCATCTCTCTCTCAGCAAGTTAGACCAGGTCCCTATGACCTGAACTGAGTTAAAGAGAAGGAAATGGATTTGGGAAGTATCTAGATGCCATGGCCATTTGGTTTTTTTTGGTAAGTTCCCTGGGGAGAACCCTGAGACATTTGTGGGAGGTTTTCAGACCTCATGTGTTTGTGGTGCCAGTTTGGGAGAGGGAGTTACGTGGTTGAGGGGAGCGAGGGAGCCTGGCTTGGACTGGGCTCATTTGCAATTCCCAGGAAACAAGGCAACGAGGCCACCATTGGGGAGTGTTTTAAACCTTCCAACCCTATGAGAGGGCAGTTGTTTGGAGCCCTATCACAGGGTATTTGGGGTGGCATCTGTCTCCTTTGGATTCCCACTTGTTTAGTAGGCCCTGGTATTTTGTGTTGAAAGTTGTCTATATAGTGTCTGGGTTTGATTGATTGTGAGTGTTGTTTCAATACAGGAGGCTCCATTTCTATAGCATCAGAAAATCCTTTGGGAAACATTTTGGCTGAATGGTCAACTTATAGCTACAAACCCACGTCTAAAGAGAATGGGTTTTGAAATCCAATGTGCATGCTCTAGTGTGAGGAGAAGTGGCTGTTAAATGAAAGCTTAAATTATACTGTCTTGGAACTATTTTGTCAAAGGTCACATAAATGAGATAAAGTCTCATATGTATTGGGTATGAAGTGTCCAATTTCTTTGTTTGATTCAAAGTCAGACATTTCATATTTAATGACCTAATAAAATCCTAAAGGCCTGGGATAAAGTTAATGGTATACTTTGTTTTAGTTAAATAATCAGATTCCCCTGGCAGGAGGGGAGACCAGGAGCATGGCCACTGCCACTCTGTAAGGTATATAGAGAGGGAGCACTCCAGACACAGTGGACAGGGCAGGGAGGCACCAGGGCCACATGCCAGGTCAGGAAGTGGTGCCTTTTCCAGCCCAAGTAGATCTCAGCCTGGTGCAACTGTGTACTGTGCTTAGCAGAATGCCTTTTCGGCTTAATGGATGTCTCTGATTTCCTCTTAACAATGATTCACCCTGAGAACATGCCTATCTTTTGGCATTTGCCTAGAACAGGAATGGGGTACTTAAGACATCTTAGGGCCATCCTGAAAATGAAGGTACTAGCCTTTTTTTATTTGTTAAAATTTTTCATATTAAATGTAAATCATAAAACGAACAAGTCCCTTGGGAAAGAGAATAAGGAGAAAAGAGCTGTTAGTTCTTCACAGAAAAGATGATGTTTGACTTAGGGCCTGAAGAATCAGTAGAGATTCAGCAGAGGGAAGGAAGGAGGGGAATAGGAGATAGCCCTGGAGGCAAAAGTATTGAATACAGAAGCATGACAGCTTGAAGTAGCAAGTGCACCCAGGAACCTATGGCGGAAGTGTCCCTGGAAGACACATGAAATTGGCAATGAGTTGGGAGAGTAGATAAAATCAAAGAAGGCCTTGGACAGGAGGCATACATGATGCAGATTCATTCTGGGGACAGTCAATTTCAAGCATGGGTGTTTAATTATATGGCTTTCTTTAAAAAAAAAAATACTACAACAATGTGGAAGATAGTCTTGGAAAAATCACAGGGAGAAAGATTAATGAGGAAATCCTTAAAATGGTCTCTAAGTCAGAGATGAGAAATATCTGAAATAGGGCAGTAGTGCTGGGATTGGAAAAGGCTTGACAGATTGAGAGATTTTTAAGTAAGGAAAACCTATAAAATCCAGTGACCAGATGGATATAAGAGATTAGATACTGACGGAAAGGCAGAAGTCTGTAATTATGTCCAGATTCCTGGGACGTGCACAAGAGAAGAGGAAAAGCAAACCTAGGGAGAAAGATAAATAATTTGGGTTTAAATGCATTGGATTTTTCTATGGGATGTACTGTCAGTAATTAATAGCAGGAAGCCAAAAAGCATTAAAAGTCTAGAGAGGTAAGGAAAAAAGCTTGACTGGAGATATTGATTTGCAGTCATCAACATTCAGGTAGCAGTAGATGCAGCGAGCGCTAAGAAGATTGCTATGGGAATATGGGGAATTCAAAAGAGAATGGATAAGTGAGATAGCCACGCACCACATAATGATGTTTCAGTCAATGAAGGGACACACAACATCATGACGGAGCTGAGGAATGCCTGTCACCTACTGACATCACAGCCATCATAATGTCATGACACAACACATTACTCACCTGTTTGTGATGATGCTGGTGCAAGCAAACCTCTCTGCTGCCGGTCATGCAAAAGTACAGGGCATCAGATTACGTACAGCACATAGTACTCGATCATGATGATAAGTGACAATGTTGCTGGTTTATGTATTGAATATACTGTACTTTGTATCATCACTTTGGACTACACTCTTATTTATATAAAAAATAAAGTTAGCTGTAAAACAGCTTTGGACAGGTCCTTCAGGGGGTCTTCCAGAAAAAGCAGTGTTACCATAGCAGGTGACAGCTCCAGGCATGTTGTTGCCCCTGAGGGCCTTCTGGTGGGACAAGATGTGGAGGTGGAAGACAGTGGTATTGATGATCCTGACCTTGGGTGAGCCGAGGCTCATGCTTGTGTTTGTGTGTTCGTTTTTAACAAAAATGGTTAAAAAGTTAAAAAAAATTGAAAACTTACAGAATAAAGATGTAAAGAAAGAAACTAGTTTTGTACAGCTGAGGCCTAGGATAGTTTTCTTTTCGTGTTTCTATACCTAATAGCACCTACCATAGAAAACACACGGAAGGTAACCATATAATGTTTCACTATGAAAATTGGTGAAGAAATTAATAGATTCTCAGGTTTTTTGTGAGCTTGCTTCTTCATTCTGACAATATAATTTTGAATTATATAAAGTCATAATATGTAAAAAGACTCCCTGTGGGTGCATGGGTGGGGGGGGCAAAGAGAGAGAAAGAAGAGAGGAGAGAATTTCCAAGTTTGAGACATTAATTCATTCATTCCATTGAACCACACTGTATGGTAGCCAACAGGAGAAAGTACTCCTAACAGGTCTGGGCAAGTTAAATTTGCTTAGTCTCCTCTTTTCTAATAACTTGCTTCAGCTGATCTGTATTTTTGCCATTCCAAGTCTGCCTCCATCTTTTATCAGTTCTCAGTGAATTTCCAGTCTTTGATTTGCTACTTTGGCAGAATATGAGAGATTCTAAATTTGGTTTCTGTGCTTATGTTTATTCACCAAAAATAAGTTTTAAAAAATTCTCTTACTATTAATGTCATGTGAAAATAGAACAAGCTATTACATGGGTCACCAATCTTGCTAAGCTAGGGAGGGATGAGTTTCATTGTGACTAGAAGGGGTCAAGATGTGGTTTCTTTAAGTCTATGTCTCTCAACTTCTGACAAATTTGAACTTACTGATATTGCCAACGTCTTCGCCTGATTAATATCACAGAAAAGTTAAATCACAGAATGGTCAGTTCCAGGTCAGTTCTCTGCTGCTCCAGAAAGAAACACAAGAATCAAATTCAAACTCTTATTTTCTCCCTTCCTCTATCCTTCATGTGCAAGTTTTGAAAATGTACTGTCTCCCAGGGTTATGGTGGGGACCAGCAGAGATGAACCAGGCTAATAATGCTTTTAAACGGTCACGCACTGTGGAGTATAAAATATCAGGCAAGGCTAGCCTGCCAGTCACCCTCACATCCATCGTGCCTGCAGTCACAACTTAGTGCCGAATAAGACATGGTCAAAGAGGGAGCAGGAACTTAACCTACAAGTGAGGTGAGGCAAGCTAAGGGGACGAACAGAAAAGCAGACCATAGAGGACCTGAGGGATACAACAACTCACCCGTGGCAACCTAGGCAAGCAGCTGGCGATGAGAAGTTGAGTGAGTAGGGAGACATGGCCTGATGGAGACTTATGCACATCCAGTCAGAGACGTGAAGACAGAGCTGTTTGGACAGACAGCCAGAGGTCACTGTGAGCTAAAGGGTAGATGACAGAGAGCAGAGGTGCCAGAGAGGGCATGCAAAGGCCTGAAACAATTTTGCCGAGGGCAGGAGCTTCTTAAATGTCTGCAGTTTACATCATGGCCGAATGCCACATTTGAATTGGAAGCACACAGCGAGGACCAGGCCAGCAGTGAGACTGTCACAAAGGATTTCTCTTGTTTCCTCCTAAAGACGTTAATGATTACGGTGTGGTTGAACTTCTTTAGAGCTTTTCCCAATTTTCCAAACAGACATATCAGGACAATGTTAGAGAGAGGGTGCTCCAGCGCCAGCGCCTTCATCTGAATCTGCGTGGGCTCCGCAGCTCCAGCAGCTCAGCCTGAGGACAGAGTCCTGCATCTGTCTTGGCTCAGGGGGACACATAGGGTGGACGGACAGAGCTCTGTAGGCACAGGGAGCTCAGGCTCAGCCTCTCAGCCTTTCATGGTTAGGCATTTTCACACTGCGAGAAAGAAAATGCAGTGTGTCGAAGGAACCTCCGGTCACAGATTTTTCCTGTACGAGTCACTAGAGAGTGACAAATCACAGGGCACGGCCTTAGCCATCCTACACTGACCCTAGTAAAGAAAAAGTACGTCTTAAGGCTTTCTCAGATCCTCCCTATCCCTGCTCTCATGCAGGGCCAGCTGGTATTATAAGTCCCTAAAGTCCCAGCTGGAAAGAAGGCTTGGAGACTCAACATGTAGCTTTAGTCATAGCCACAGTGAGAAAAAGTCAGAGACAAAATTAGAAATGGATGTTGTGCAAACTCACCCATACAGTCTGCCCAGGTAGACACAATTACCATTCCCAGGGCATAACTAAGGAAACTGGAACCTGGAGGCATTAGGAGGCTTTCACAAGATCTCACAATTCCTCAATGGAAGGGCCAGGGCTTGAACTTGAGCAACCTCTGTCAGGGTCCGTGCACTTACACTAGACTCTGCTGCCTCTTCAAATTAGTTCTCCTAGTTATTCTCTCTCGGTACTCTGAAACCTGCCCTGATGGCCATGATCAATGTTTACAATTATATATTTATGTCGTATGGTCATTTTTTTCAGGTCTGCCTGCCCAGTAATCTTAATGCAAGCTAAAGCATTTTTTTGTTGTTGTTTACCACTGCACATGCAGCCAGGTGCATGTGATCTCACATATGCCTGCCAATTAATAAGAATTGAGAAAGTAAATGAATTCAACATAACCTGTCATTGGATGCTAACCCATGCTACACAAGGACTTCAGTAGTTCCGAGTAGAAAAGAATCCATGAACTGAATAGAGGACAAGGAAGACGCCAAGAATATTTTTAGGCTAGGACTGAAGGGATAGATTTGGCCTTGAGCAGCTAAAAGTGAGATGATTAAGAAGAGATGAGTATGATTGTAAAATAGAAAATTGACTGACTTGATGAAAGTAGAGGATATATGTTAAAAATGGGCAGAAATTGAGGTAGTGAACAGTTTTGGAAGAGCCTTGAGTGAAGGGCAGAATAAATTATATTTCAATGTTAATAAAGTGGTAGAGATTTTTGTGAATGTAAGCAAAATGCTAAAAGTGATTCCTCTGGCAATTTTATGTAGGTTTGATTGGAGGCCTGAAGACAGTAGCTTAATTATCAGGAAATAGTGGAGAAGGCCAGATTAGACCACAGCAGTGGAAATGGGAGTAAAGATGGGGCAAAGATCATGGCAAGGCGGCCATCAGTAGAACCTGATGCTGTGAGGGCTGATGTAGAGAAGGCAACTCCAAGTTTTTGAGTTGGCTGACTGGTTGAGGGAAATTTAGAAATTCAGAGAAGGAGCTGTGTAAGGAAGAAAAACTATGAAGCCAAAGGGAATTGGAAGTGGATAACTACAGATTATGACAAAGACTGGACACACAGAATGTATTAGGAAAGAAATAGACTCAAACTTCAAGGCCATGTGGTTAACTCTGGGGAGGAGCAGTCAAAAGACTGTGATTCCTCCATTTCTTCCTTCTCTACCTCAGTCATAGCAACATCAGCCTGGGTTTCTGGATGACATGAAACAAAGCTTCTCCTACACCCAGATTGAATATCAGGTGTGGGCAGATAAACCTTTGTTGTGTTAAGCTACAAGACAGAAGGCCTAGCCTTCCTTGAGATTTATACTTTACATAGTCTAGTGCCTACAGTAAAGTACACTTCTCGGGGAAAGTCGAAATCTGAGGCAGGAAGAACTTAAGGGAGTGAAAAGCAATGTGCAAATCTTGTGAATGGGAAGGATGGAGTTGCCATTATGGTAAAGTTAAAATAATATTCTTGTCCCACGGATGAGCTATGAGTTCAAAACTTTGCTTCACCTTTGCTACTTCTTACCAATGCTTGTAAGGCACCTTTTTTAGGAAGGAATTTGACGGAAAATTCCATTATTGAATACTCCTACTAAATGTTTGTACACAAAAATGTGAAGTAATGCATGAATACAGAAAATGAAAATATGCACAAATTTGATAAGTTAAATGAATACTTCCTTTGGAATTGCTAATGCAATCTTCATAATTTTTTTCCTGCAATTAGTTTTCTGGATGTTTTTCTCAGCAAACACCATTAGCATCCTGTCTTACCAGTGATCAGTAAATATTTGTTGAGTGAATGAACGAGTTAATGTGTTTATAGATGAATGAACAAATAATAATGAGTAAATAACTGAAATAACTAGTTAAAACCAATTCAAGGGATAATGCTTATATTTTATTAATTCAGAGAGCAAAGAATATCTGTTTTTTGGTTTAAGTTTAGCAAGGACAGGAAATAACTGACGTCATCTTCTTGAGTTAGTGTATTAAGGGGAATTTTGCTATTTATGTGAATACTCTAATAGCTTAAGTGAGTTTTTGACTTATCTAATTGTGATGTTAAGAAAAAATCTTGTTTAACTTGAGTCAATAATACTCCCAGGGAAAGGGGTAATATAAATGAAGGTTAATGAGTATATGGATATTTATATTCTCAATATATTGATTTTTATGATTTAGTATGTTTTTAAAAGAGGAAGATGAAAAAATTTAGAAGAATTACGTATGTTGTCACAAAGGGTCGACATAAAGTTGGAGGAGAAAAATTATTCATCTGAATATCAGAAAGAATTTGCTGACAGTGAGAGATGTCAGATTGAGAAAGGGCGTAATCTGCTGAGTTATAATATTAGACCAGACAGAGAATTAAAACATCCATCACTGAAAATCATCCTTCACCTACAGGAGTGTAGACTAGCCAACATAATGGATAACAGTGATATATACCATGTGGGTACGAGCTGAAACCATTAATGGCAAGGACAAATACTTTCACTAACATCACCCGTGTGATACTATGACCCATGATTGACGTAAGTAGCAAAAGAAATCATAAAACTAAAAAAGCAAAACACACATTCTTGGGCTTGGGTCTATTCCTTGCCTCTTGCACACGTTTCTTGCTGGTATATAAAAATCAGATTTCCAACAAGCAAGCAAAGCTTTTAGGATATTCCTCTATTAGGATGAAATGTGATCTGAGAATTGTAAAACACAATGGGCAGTGGATCCTCTGTTAAATTTTGTAGAAGTTAGCACTACGAAATTAGCTATCCATGCTAATATGCTACCCCTTCTCTTTTTTACCAATGTTATTAATTCTGCAAATATATACTATGTATATGCCAGGCATTGGGCTAGAAACCAAATGCCCTTTCCTCTCTTGGAGCTAGGGGATGGCAACTGAGTAGTTAATGGAGTGGCCATGAAATAATTAATCAATAAATTATAATCTTCTATTCACTTGTCCATCTTCTGCATTGTACTGAGATAATTTTGAGTGAAAAACCAGCAGAATGCCTGACACATAGTAGACCTATAGGCATAACAAATCTGTGGAATGAGTAAGTGAATGAAATGAAGAATGAAGGAAGGAAGCCTAGTGGACAGGGAAGGATATGGATGATGAAGTTAAATGATTTTGGGCAAAGAACATGTTCTCAAGTTAACAGAATGCTACATCTTGCCAGTTCAAATTAGACCCAGAAATCAAAACTTCAGATAAATGATATTTCCACCAGAAGTGAACAGAAAAATGACCACTCTCCACCAAAGAACAAGCATATGCTCACACTTTAAGCTTAATTTCAGGAAACCAGTATTTTATTCCCGGCTTCACCCTGAAATTATCTCACATGGAGAAGTCACTTACCATTTGCATGCCTCATTTTTCCCTCTCACAAACATTAATAATCCTTCCTAGTCATAGATATACAGAATTAATTGAAACATGCAAAGAGCCTTAGGTGAAAAGTACTAATTTCTACATAAGCCCAATTGGCATATTCATCTTTCACTACAAAATATAATGCAATCTTAATATTAGGTGGACTCTGGAATGAGTTTGACAGAGTTATTCTTGCACAGAAAAGAAAAAAAAGAAACCACAGAGTCTAACTTCTTTCCCAATGGACTATGAATATTGGTCTTATAAAACCATGTGACTCTATGACTTAAAAATGGTAGAAAGAAGAGAGTCCTCAGTCATTTCCCAGACTCAATCTCCTACCTCAGAAAAACAGTGGGACTTCGGCCAAGCCACACAAACCAATCACAAAGAGATTGTTCTGTCCAAATCGTCTGAAATATAATTATAAACTCAAGAATAAAGTTAGTTCCCTCAACTTTGCCCCCAAATTTTGATTGTACATTGCAAAAATTACTCTGTGATCTGTATTTACAACATTTCTAATAACATCGTATGTATTGAAAGATGATGTCCATTTGAGGACCAGGTCTTCATCCTATACAGGAATCTGAAGCTATTGCAACCACAGAGGAATAAACAGGCTTGAGGAAATCAACAAAGGAAGTCAGAAGAGGTCATTGGTCTAGTCCACCAACCTAAGCAAGAAAACAACTAATCTCTCCAAGACAACATAATTTCAGCAGAATCTAATTGGCATCAACTTCATCGATATATTGGTAAAAATGGTAACAGCCAACATTTATTAAGTGCCTAATATGAGTCACAGCCCGCATTAAGCACTTTAGGCATCCTCCCATTTAATCCTCAAAGCAATCTTATAAAATCTTATAAAACAGATACAAGTCTTGTGCTCCATTTTGTGGATGAGAAATATGAAGTACTGAGACATCAGCTGGGGCTCTAGCTAATTTAATCAGAGATTGGGTAACTGAAAGAATGTGTGGTAGGGGTTAAAAAATCAGGCTTGAGAAGAGAGGAAGAAGGCAAAGCCCAGACCAGAGACTGCCACAAAAGGGAGGCTGACCCCGGTTTCCGAAGGCTTTACAGATTCCCAGTTGCAATGGTGCCAGAAAAATTCTCTGCCACTGCACCTCATATCATTTCTTCAGAGTCCTGAGTAGACTCTGTGTTTATGTTAAAATGTCCCTATATTGTTATAGTTGGAAAGAGCCAGGAAGAGGATATATCTATTCCACCCACTTGTATCCACTTTTGGCTTCTGTAGTAGGAAATATGGTCTTCCCTCTTCGAAAGAATCTTTATAGCTTCCCCAAAATAGGAAACCAGTTTGGAGCAGCCTACACTACTCCCAAAAGTTTACAGGCAAAAATATCTTTGTGCTGTACTTTTTTTTTTTTCCTTATAAACACATTCTAACTACTCATACTGCAACCTTTCTGATTACTCTGAGGCTAATACACAGAACAACATGACACTAAAAGACATAGGAAGCATTACTAATCACAGAAACCATGCTTCACCCAGCAAAAATACACGAGTTTGTAATCTCCATCTTTCTTTCAAAGGAATTAGCAAAAATTAATTCTCTCATTCTCTCTCTGTCCTTCCTATTCCTCAACCAAATGGTAATTTTCCAAGAATGAATTACAATATTGCTCCTACCTGCTCATTTCCATATTGGGGGATTACTTCTAACTTTAATGAATGATCCTCTAGCAAATCAATTATTCATTTTTTAAATATTTTATGTTCCCCACTCTATAGATTTATTATTAACTGTTGGAACTTATAAATGTTAACATGGGGTGATGCCATCATCCAGCTTCATCAATAATAGATTGTTTTATTTTTTAATGATTTTTTTGTGCTATTGATTGTAAATGGGTTTGACCCAAAGGGCCTTAAGCTTTTTCCATTAAAAATGAAAGTAAGCAAAAGCTCAATGTGAAATAACACTTTTAAAATGTATTCACGCTTAAGTGTACCTTGTTGATCTTCATGAAATAAGGCTGACGTTACCAGCCTCACGGATAGTAGAAAATGGTGCACAGGATGAATCTGTAGATAGGGTGTGAAAAATCCTTACAAACAATTTCTAGCCAGTAATTAGCAATAACAATGAAAAATGCCAAATTCTACTATCATCACTAACTTACTGTGTGTTTCTGCTAAAATAAATCCACATTGAAAGTCAAGTCTTAAAAAAAAAAACACACAACAGTATCATGTAATAAGAAAAAGTCCAGAAAACCACATAATAACTCATTGTATGTTTAAGGCTTTGAAATAAAGGAATATTAAGAAAGTAAAACATTTTGACCAGGGGGAAAGAATAAAATGTTTCATGCCTATGAATAGAAAAATAGTCCCATTTATTATTACCTGTATTACTGTGGCTAAGGGCTAATTTCAATCAGCCAAGGAAGCTAGTTATTCACCTCCAGTGTAAGTCTTTGTTCCCTTTTACCTTTATGTACAATAAAGGTAAAAAAAAAAATTACCTTTATTACCATGTGTATTTTTCTTTTTTTCAAGAGAAAGAGCAAGTGGTAAATTAAAATTTAGCAAACAAAACTTCCTTTCATTTATCCACAAAGCAGTAAATATTATGGAGCAGATATCTATGTGAAAGCCCTGGGGTGACCCAGGAGAATGGCATCACTATGACAGTCTCTCCTTAAAGAGTACTGATAGTATATTAGTGAAAATACAGTATATGAATAATTATGTGGATAGTAAAGATATAACCACAGTATTGAGATACCAGTAAGCGCTAAAAAAGTTTAGAGTAGGAAACATCTTAGTTCTGAGTAAGATTTCCAGTTCAATTTTCAAATTAAAATCAAATTCCACACTGTCTTGTGAATTGATATTTGCTCTCCTATGGAAACAATTTGGATCTGGGTTATGCATTAACTGGCAACTATAAAGTGTCAGAAATGATCAGTCTGGGGAGAGGGAAAATCACATAAATTCTAAGAGTATTAAAATCAGTTCTCAAGGGTGAAATCTTGTCCTACAAACCCTATATTATGACTTCACACCACTACTTTATGGCATGTAAATCTTAGGAAACTACAAAAGAAAGTAGTAAATTTCTTGATCTCATAAGATAGCCAGGTGTCCTTGGGCAGACCTTTCTATGTCTCATTTTTCCAACTGCAACATAAGGGAGTTAAACTCTGAATCTCAATGATCACGTTCAGATCTAATATCCTGAGATTCTAAGACTTCTTGCATGGGCCATTTTTCATATGAGCAGTTTTCCTTCTATGAATAACTGTTGTCAGGTTACCTGTTCCACATAAAGGATCCTACGGAAGTAATTGGATCCCCATGGAAAAACATTGCCCTATGTATGTCCCACAGCTCGTAAATAGTATGCTATGAGCATTTGTGGATCCTGTGCAAAGTAATAAAAGAATGCAATCTCCTTATTTTCCCAAAATAACCTGATTTTTCTTATTAGAGGTAGAGAGATTATACTCATTTGCAGGCTGCTGACATAGACTAGAGAACATAATCTTAAAAACATACCACTTCTTGATGAGAGTGGTACTTGTATACAAGTGACTGGATAGCTATCAAGATAATTCATTCCCATAGACAACAAACCTTCAAGCTGCCCACAAATTGCCTGAAAAATACTCGAACTCTGATCATTTTTGTTCTTTTTATTGTTGGTTGCTTAATTGATCTGGAAATCACCGAAAGGGCTAAACCCCACATTGAGTTGATGGTGTGGCACAACATAGCACAGTAAGACACGCAGTGGCCAGGTTTTTACAAGTAAATTTTCTTGACCTTCTATTTCAGGTCATGAAACATCTTTGCTCTCTTACGCTGCACATTACTAGAGGTAGGAACCCCTCCCAAATTTATTTTTTGTCTGTCACTCTGCCTGTAGCATTGCTACTTCTCAGACAGCTGATGCCCAATACATATATCCTGGATGATTCATCAGACTTAGACCTAAACAGAGGAGAAGCAACGAATGCCCCTGGTGATAATTCAATCTACATATATGATTTTCACGAATCTGACCCTTAAAGGTCTTAATCCTTTTGGTCATCCTTGAGATATTTTGACAATTTTGAAATTAGTGCTTTTTGCTTGTTGTTGTCATAACAATATTATGTTTATCAGCATTGTGTATCAGACACTGAAGTGTCTAAGGCTTGGAATGTTTCTACTGTTCAACTCAAAATAGGAAATTGATACCAAATAGAGGAACTTTGAATGTTGATGCAATGCCAGTGATCTCTGTCTGAACAAGTGATAGAGTCAATTCCTGATTTCCTCTATTCTCCTTCTATTGATATAACTTCATGAAAATTTTAGAAATTATGTTACATAAAAGGCAAATATATCACTTGACTTGACAGGATGGCAAAGAAATTTTGAAGCATGTTTTGAACTTTTTGTGCTTCTTATTGGTAGTGATTTAAGAGATTGAAAAAAAGCACAAAAGCACATGTTCCTCCTAATTCAATTCATACATCACAACCACAGGCCTGAAAACTCATCATCATTTTTCAGGGGACAGAAAACAAGCTCCATGTATTCATTCTAGGATTCCTCCACACCATAATAAAGTTATCTTCTTCCTCTGAATTAGTTGGTGTATCTATTGTGAGGGTTTTCAACCTATCATTTCAAGTTTCATG
>NW_003852421.1:18165380-18167249 GCF_000181295.1 Otolemur garnettii | reverse complement strand
TTTTTTTTTTTTTTTTTTTTTTTTTTGAGGAAAAGGAAAGAGAAATTTATCACTTTGCTGGAAAGAAGTAAAATGACAAATAATAGTCTGAAAAATCCAAAGACCTGCTTTTGAGCAAAAGCAAAGCGATTTTAAAAATTCCGATCCCACTATCCCATAATCTAACCTTGGGCCAAGACAATCTCATGGCCTCTGCCCAGATTCATCTCATCTAGAGCTAAAACAGCCGAGTTCCCTCCACCCAAATTAACCCCATCTTCAGCTAAGAAGACTGTGCCCTCCACCCAGATGATTTCCTTGAGCTATCTTCTGTGGCACAAAGAACAAGAGACATCCCCTGCCCATACTGACCCCCTGAATCAGGGAGGCAGGTTTCAGTTCCCAAAAAGTTGGAGAGACAGAAAATACTTTTGACATCTTTTGATCAGGCCATTCCCTGTGCAATATATTCCTCACTGTCAATTTTACTCTTCCATATCTATTACTTACCTTGGGGTGCTAAGAAGGGTCTCTCAGAAACCATTTCTTAGGGGCTGAACTCAAACCTGCTCCTACAAGGCTACCCTTATCCAGAGCAGGGCAAGCAGCAATGCCTTATTCCACTTGAGATGGGTTCCATGTAATTTTCATTCTAGGTATAGGGCTTTGCTTACTTGCTGAGCTGTCTCTACTACAAAGGAGGTTCCATTGTCATTCAGGTTCCTGCTGGAGGATGGGAAAAAAGAAGCTCATGGATGGCCACAGGATATTATGTAGCATACCCAGGTACAGATGGCTGGAAGCAAGGCTTTCCCATGGACACCGCCATGGAGCAGCCAAACATGGTAATTCCTTGAGGAGGAATGACCCACAGCATCCTTCACCAGCCCATAGCATTGCTCACCAGCCCACAGCAACCCTCACCAGCATGCCATTCTCCATCACCTTGGTCTATTTTCCTGGACTGCTGATTCCTGTCATCCCATTGTCCTTTGAGGCTTGTTGGTGTACATGTGTAGGAACTCAGCAAAGGCCCTGTCCTGGGCCAGCAGCTCCTGGTAAGAGACTATCTTGGAACTTCAGATACTCTCTCCATTTGCATAGGACAAGCCTCTACCGAGCCTGAAAAGATATCTGCTAATACTGAGCGAAACTGCCAACCATTGAAATTGAGATGATTAGATCACTGGTCAAAAACAACATTGGCAGTGAGGTTAGACAAACTCAGGCTTCATAATCAATTGATTAATGAATCTTACTTGCTTTATTTAATGAGAAAAGAGAAGGACAAGAAATAACCCTGGGAGTATTTGAACAATATAAAGTTGTTTTGCAGGGTAAAATAGCTATCTTCCCATTTTAACATGGCAATTTATTAACACCTCTGCTTCCTTCTCTCCCATTTTGATTAAGTTAACCTTCACTATGCCTTGAAACTGAATATATATGAGAAAGAACTCTGAGTTCCAATCAGATTGAGGCACGGATAAAAATGACACAAAGGGAAGGTACCCAGAACTCCAATCCCCGAAAGAAGGCATGAAGCGAAGATTTCTTCAGCTGTATGACATGCTAAAAGGGACTGAAACAATGTTCTCTTGCTCAAAACAAAAGACCCAGGTAAAAGGGTTGGCTACAGAAGTACCACCAAACCCTTGTGATGACCCCTCACAATGGCAGAAGTTCAAGGTCAAACCATTAATAACCAATACATACTAAAAATGAGTAACAAGCAAAACAGAGTAAATGCAGCACATATATATATATATATATTTATTTATTTATTTATTTATTTATTTTTGACAGAGCCTCAAGCTATCCCCCTGGGTAGAGTGCTATGGCATCACAGCTCACAGCAACCTCCAACTCCTGGGCTCAAGCTAGTCTCCT
>NW_003852421.1:18122716-18153489 GCF_000181295.1 Otolemur garnettii | reverse complement strand
GCCCCTTTGAATAGTCCTTGGGTGGTCTACCAGGTTTGAGGGGACCAAATCAGTTGTCCCAGTCAGCACCGTTTCAGGTGGAAGAGTTCAAATGTCTCTGGGAGCTAGATAAGAGGGGTCTGCTTGCAGTTCAGATATAACTTGCTCCAGTGCTCCACGAGGGCATAAGGGACCCACCTGGCAAATGGGTTAGTTTGGGAAGGTTAATACCTCCTTCCCCACCTTGCTTCCATAAGTTCTTCTAAAAGAACTGGGTTTCTGTTCCTAACAAGGTGGCAAAATGACATGGCAGTAGGCAGCCTCCTCTACCCATAATGCAACATTGGAAAAGCCACAGAATTAAGAAGGAGACTGATATGAAAGAGAAACTATCAAAGAAGCCTTCACAACCCTCTGAGGGCCACAGAAGGAGTCTGGGTTCTGGATATGCCTACAGCAGGAATGAAAGTAGAAATGAGAGACAAGGGGACGCAGCTGTGGGCAGACAGCATAGGGGTTACCAATCACTCTTGATGACCACCCTTGCATTGCTTTATGGATATCATCACCTACTCTGTTGCCTCTTCAGGATATAAATAATAAAATGAAATAAAGAATATAAAATAAAACTCACAGTCATATCAGCCTAGCACCAACCTAAAACAACAGGGTAACTTGAGAGCCATACTCTGGTACTGCTCAGGGGTGAATAAGAACAGATGTAAGCCTGAGAACTTCCAAATTCTGGTACTGCTCACAAGTGAATAAGAACAAATGTAAGCCCACTGGAGACGCTGAGATCTTCCAATTCAGACCTAAAATGAAATACATGGGGGACTAGAGGATGAAGACCCAGAGTCAGCACTTGGGAAAGAGCAGTGACTGAGTTGTGGTTATAAGGAAGTTTCTTAGAGCAAGATGCTATCACAGGAGGAGGAGAAGGAGTGATCCCTCTGAGTAAATTGCACTGCAAAAGAATCCTTTGCCTAAAGCATGTTCTTCTTCTGGAATATTTGTGGAGGGATACGATCTATTTTTTTGACAGAATTTTCCCCAATAGCACATTACTATTCCCTGGGTAAAATGGTTTCATGAGGAAAAACGATGAAACATTTATACCCAGATGCTGTTAAAAAAATCTATCAATTTTTAAAAAAAAAAAAGGAAAATGAAAAAGATTCATTATATTGGACAGAAGAAGAATTTAAAATAAGCATAATAAATTTCCTCAAGGAGATAAGAGAAGACATTGCAGATAAGATACAGAAATGGGTCATCATTTGGAAAAACCAATTAGGGATACTGGGCATGAAAAATGAAATGGTTGAAATAAAGAATTCAATAAGGCGTTCCAATAACAAAACAAACACAGGCAAAGAAAACTGTTAGAGAGCTAAAATGTCAAGGTAAGTAACTCCTCAGAAAAGCTCTCAGAAAGAATGACAGGATAGGATTTCAATAATCAAAATTAACATATAGAATACAGGTAAGAATATAGAAAGAGAAATGTATTCCCTGTAACAGGAATTCCCAAATTTAAAAAAGAAAAATCAAAAATGAAAACATATTTAATAAGCTAGAAAATAAGATTTCCCAAATTTATCATTGAATATCATTCTCCAACTAAAAGTGCTCACAGAATGCCACCAAATAAACATATAAACAAACATAAGAAAAACCTCCACAACTAAGTACATTTCAGAGGCTTTTAAGAAAGCAAGAGTGGGGCGGTACCAGTAGCTCAGCTGAGATGCCACAGCACTCTACCCAGGGCAACAGCTTAAGACTCTGTCTCAAAAAAAAAAAAAAAAGGAAGTAAGAGTGAATAGAAAATTCTAAAACCTTCCCCAAACTGAGATCAGATCACTTACAAAGGACAAAATTAGATTGAAATAAGGTTTCAAAAGCAACTTAGGACATAAAGAGGCATTAAACTAATACATTCATATTCAAAGTGCTGAGGGACAAAAGCTTCAAGCCCAGAATTATATAAACAGTTAAATCATTTAAATAATAGAGTAAAAGAAGTCCCAAGTCCTCAGAAGATTTAACATATTTCTAAAAACAAAATGAAAACTATAATTCATATGAAAAATGAGTTTAAGAAAATAAGTATTAGCCATCTGTATGCCTTTGGGGGAGGAAGATGTCTATTCAGGTTCTTTGTCCATTTTTAAATCAGGTTTTTGGTTTTTGCTATTGAGTTGTATGAGTTCCTGATATATTTAGGATACTAACCCCTTATCAGATAGATGCTTCGCACATATTTTCTCCTATTGTATAGGTTGTCTTTTTATTTTATTGATTGTTTCCTTTGCTGTGCACAAACTTTTTAGTTTGATATAGTCCCACTCATTTATTTTTCTTTTTGTTGTTTGTGCTTTTCCAAAAAGGCATACAAATGGCCGAATGGTATGTGAAAAAGTGCTCGGCATCACTGATCATCAGAGAAATGCAAATTAAAGCCACCATGAGATATTATCTTACATCTGCTAGGACAGCTATTATCAAAAAGTCAAAGATAATAGGTATTAATGAGTATGTAGAGAAAGGGTGTCCTTATGCACTGTTGGTAGGATGTAAATTAGTATAGCCATTATGAAAAAAATATATTGAGGTTCCTCAAAAATTTATGAATAGAGTTGTCATATGATCTAACAATTCCACTTCTGAGCATATACTCAAACGAAATGAAATCACTAATTCAAAGAGATGATGGAACACCCATGTTAACTGCAACACTATTTATAATAGCCAGGATAATGGAATCAATTTAAGTGTCTATCAGTGAACAAATGGACAAAGAACGTGTAGTAAATATTTACAATGAAATATTATGTATTCTTTAAAAAACAGAAATCCTTCCATTTGCAACCACATGGATGAAACTAGAATATATTACACTAAGTGAATTAACCCATATGCAGAAAGAGAAATTCTACATTATATCACTTATATGAAAAATTCTAAAAAGGGCGAACATATAAAAGCAGAGAGGAGAATGGTGGTTGTCAGGCATTGGGGGCTGGGAGAAATAGGAAATGGGTTAAAAAATGATGAATACTTTTGGCTTTAAGATGAGTAAGTTCTAGAGATATAGGGTAGAGCAGGGTGATCATAGGTAATAATAATATACTATATATTTGTAATTTGCCAAGTGTGGCCAGGCACAGTGGCTCATGCCTGTAATCTTAACTTTCTGGGAGGCTAAAGAGGGTGGAGTGCTTGAACTCAGGAGTTCAAGACCAGCCTGAGCAAGAGTGACACCCCATCTCTACTAAAAATAGAAAAAAAAAAAAAAAAAAACTAGCCAAGCATCATGATGGACACCTATAGTCCCAGCTACTCAGGACACTGAAGCAAGAGGATCACTTGAGTCCAAGAGTTTGAGGCTACTGTGAGCTATGGTGACAACACAGAACTCTGGACAACAGAGTGAGACTCTGTCTCATTTTAAAAAAGAAAAAAGAAGAAGAAGAAGAAAGAAAGAAATTTGCCAATAGTTAAGTCTTATGTATTCTCACCACAAAAAAAGGTGACTAGGAAAGGTGATGGTTGTGTAAATTATGTTAAGTAGCTTGGTTATGCTAATTATTTCACATCTATACCTATCAAAACACCACACTGTACACCTTCAATGTATATAATTTTTATTTGTCTATTAGGCTTTGGTAAAGGAGGGGGCTATGGAATAAGGGGAAAATGAAAATAAATTAAAGAGTAAGAAATAATACGGCTGTCAAAATAAGCAAATAAAGACAATAACCAAAGTATATTGTTAATCTAGAAATAAACTCTAGAAATATAAATGTGGAGAGTAATGGGGAAAAGTACAATGAGGTGAAGAAGTGCTGAGATGTGTATTTTGTTTGGGGAAGATACATAGATTAGTGTGTTTAAGAAATTGAGACTGGGTTTTAATGAGCTTTGTGTAAGCACTAGGAGACAAAGAGTAGAATATATAACTTCCAAAGCAAAAAAAAAAAAAAAAATGTAATCTGTCCAGTGGAATGAAAGAAATGAGAATAAGGAAAAATAATAAATAAGTATGCTCAAAAGAAAATACCAAATAAGGTGGGGGGGGAAAGCTAATGTGAGTATTTAGGAAATAATAAGTTATACTCTGAAAAAATAAAGAGTTTCAGGTCTAATTAAAAATAAAACAATAAAAAGGATAAAATAGCCATCACAGAGGCTAGTTGAGTGCTGCAGCTGTCACCTATAATCCCAGCTACTTGGGAGGCTGAGGCAGGAGAATTGCTTGAGCTCAGGAGCTTGAGGTTACAGTGAACTATGATCAGACCACAGCTCTCCAGCCTTCATGATAGAGCCAGACCTTATCATTTTTAAAAAAAGTATTTTTGTTTAAAGGGAAAAATACCAAGAACAATATACACACAGACAAAACAGATAAAGCTTTCTACTGTGTTAACTTTATTAAGTCCATTTACACTATACACAATATAGAATTATAGGGAGGGATTTACCAACCAGTAAGATTTTGAATAATAGCAATACTATAAACAACCATAAGTGTAAACTAATTTGAAGACCTAATAAATATTTCTGAAAAAAAGCTGACAATATCAAGGGATGGATGTTATAATTAGCTTGGTTTAAGAATTACACAATCTACACAAATATGAAAATCTTATGTGTCCTCCATAGATGGTACAATTTTTGTGTCTATAAAAAGCACCAAATGTACTAAAAAGAAATAAAAAGTATAGTAATACCAATAATCATTGAAGAATGAAAAATATTGTTCATCAAAGACTTCTCTACTAATCATAGACATGCATAATAAACTACAGCTAAAAATATGCCCACAAAATGGATGAAGTGGTGATTTCTGGGAAGGGAACCTGGTAACTGAGGAACAGAGTGAGGAAACTGCTTGTTGTTTTGTATGTTTCAGAATTTTGACCCATGTACATGTTTGACCATGAATAATAAATTACTCTTTAATAATTCATTCAAGTCAAGACTATGTCAGTCATGACTGAACGAACTAAAATGTCTGGAATGTGAAAAATATATCCACTAAATGTATCTTATAAGCATAAATGTATTCCTTATAAATTATAAGCATTCGAAAAGAAAAGTAAATACAAATTCTAGCCTCCTCCAGGACACACCATTCTCAGAAGTCAACAAAAGAAGAGGTGCAAAGACCAGCATGATTTTACTCCTTCTGTGTTCTGAGAGTAACTGCAGGAGAAATAAAAATAAGCCCAACATCAAATCAAAGGATTTAAGACAGATCACAACTGAGGCAGGCAGAAAGAAATACAAAATAACTATAGAGGAATGTAATAATTCCATGATTAAATAAGTTAAAAACTTATAATCATCTACAAAGGGATTAGCACACTGTGGACCTATGAACCAAATCCAACAAGCAGCCCATGTCCATAAACTTCTACAGGAACCCAGCAAGACTTACTCATCTCCATACTGTCTAGGTCTGCAACATTAGCAGAAGTGAAAAATGTGACGGATACCCCATGGCCTGCAAGCCTGAAGTATTTACTATCTGTCCCTTTATACAAAAGTTTGCTGATCTCTGATTTAGAAGATGGGGAGGGGAGCAGGGAGGTAGCACTACCTAGGACAATTCGTATGATATAGAAGTATATGAAAAAAATCTACAAATATTCATTACAATATACAAGAATAAAGACTGGCAGGAAATACAGCAACCAGCTAATAGCAGCTGTGTTTGGATGGTAATAACATGACTGCTCTGTCTTTCTCTCCTATATTTTTATATTTGGGGGGAAATGTGGCTGCAATATATTTGTATTACTTATATTTTTATCGTGTGCTATGAATTTTCTGAAATTAATTTTTCTGTGAAAGCAAGATGGCCACAAAACCATAAAAAGGCAGTGTAAAAACCTCAAAAGATATGAAAATGTAAGAGGGTCCTTATCTAACAAAAGCAATGAATGTAACCTGCTTCTGTGTACCCTCAATGAATCCCCAACAATAAAAAAAAAATTAAAATATGGAAGATTTTACATATGTCTACAACACGGCAAGCTTGCCTGAACAAAACTGGTCATTTAAATTCCATGAAAAAAATTTGGAAAATCTCATAACCTGTGAGAGGCCTGTTTACGATCACGAACACACAGAGTCACGAGGAGACCTTCCATTTGCATAAAATACCCTGGTCTACAGACGCTATCATGTTTGATCACAGACTAAGAAGCTAGATAAACTTTATATGCTTTCAAATGGAGGTTGAGAAATGAAGCAACATTGCCAGGATCAGAGAGATTTCAAATTCCGAAGTAGGCAGAGGGAGCAAAATTGCGTTAAGATCTTTATTATGTCAGTGACTACACTGTTTCTCTGTAGAAATAAACAGAAGCTTTTTAGTTCTTCATAAAGTGACCAAAACTATAAACACTTGATTTTTTTTCAAAACTTCAAAATGTTTTTCCCCATTGGTTTGTTGAAATGATACTGAGCTAAATGATTTTGTAGTCCTCTTTCGGCCTTCAATATTTTCAATCAAGCTAAGTATTATGAACGCAGGATGCTCTGACCGTGACACTGGTTACTAAAGTGCTCTGATGTCATTTTTTGAAATGAAAAACTTATCCATCATCCCTTCAGAAATTAAATAAAGTGTGTAGACCATGAGTAAGAGAAGTTCGAGGGAAAGTGATAATTTTTGTTACATCTTCTTTTCGGTGTCATGCTAAGATAATGTTTTATTTAACGACTGGCCACTTTGTAATAGTGCTGAAATAGGACAGAAAATGTCATTTTTCAGCATGATAACACTGCCTCGATATTAGCCATCCTCTCCTCACGCTGACTGGAAGCTCTATATGGAGCAGGTGGCTGCTTTCCAGAATGTCTTAATTCTCAAGTTCTAAAGACCAAGGGGAATCTCTACCAGACTTTATCCTGGGACAAAGACTCCTTTATTCTACTCTCTAAGATTCATAAGCACAGGAAACATTACCATGAACTAGACTTTCAATATCAATAAGAAAGTTTAATTATGTCACTGGAAATACTTCTTATTGTCACAAGAAAAATGTTAAACCCCATTAAAAAAAAATAATGAATAGCTCCTTCCATTTGCTTTTTCATTATTTGTTTTCCACAGGCAGCCTAGTGTACTGCGACACTGTCCACGAGACCGTCACAAACTCTTGTGCTGAAGACACCCTAGCGGCCATGGAGAGCCAGGACAAATGCTCCAGGGCTCTGGGCTTGTGGCTCTTAACCTTCCCCTTCATTAGAAAAATGTCTTTACCATCTCTAATCTCTACAATTCATGGTCAATTTTCTAATTCTTACTGTGTATTTATAGCAAATAATAAATTTTTAAAAATTACTTAAGATTGAGTTTAATTGCTGTTCAAAGAAGATGATGCTCTGGTCTTCAGCAGCCCCAAGTATCCAGTGATGAGTTTACATTTAACCCCAAGGTTAATTGAATTCCATGTTGGGAAACAAGACCAGTGTGATGGAATATCAGCTCTTCAGCAAGAAATGCAAAAATAGCCATGGGGTGACTTCTGCAGCCTGCTCCGGGTCAACTTCCCCAATGTTAACAAAGCTGCAAGTCCCCAAAATGCTTCCAGTGCCTCACCGCCCCAGGCTCTCCATCCTCCGCACCCGCACCCTTGTGGCACCTGGACCTGAAATGCTCCCCCCACACCCCTTGCTCCTAGTCCAAGAGATCAAACTCCAGTTTATCCTCCAATTCTCCCTGGAGACTTATCTCTCTGTGAAATATTTGCTGGCAGGATGATCAGGAACTACATCTAATAGACAGGGATTTATAATAGAAATTCGACTTTCCATTCTACTGCTGCACCTTCCTCCACCGTCATAACTATTATATCAAATTGCATTTGTCTGAATGCACGTTTGCCCCTGTTCACTTTAAGACCCTTGCTGGTAGTCCACTCACAATTCTTTTAATCTCCTAACACAGAGTCTAGAATAAAAAGTAGGATCCCCTTAAGTATAGGGAATGAATGACTCAAGGAAGCAAGTTAAGTATTGCTTCTGTGGAACTTTAGATACCTCGGTCAGGTCAAAGAGTGGAAAAGTCCTTCATCCTAGAACTTGTTAGCCGCATCAGGAAGAACAGAAACTAAGAAAATGACCATAACCACACTATTGGCAGGTACTGAATTTTCTCAGCCTTTTCTGGGATAAAAACAATGAATTCATTCCTCTAGGGCAATGTTTTCAAACTATTTTATTCCACAGCACACTTGAACTTACAGTTAAACTTCCATCACACACTTAAATTGTGTTGATCTAAAAATAAGAGTATACTTACTGTGTTTTGAACTTCTTTCAAAAATAATTTAACTAAAGATCTTTAAATATGTTCACAGCACACCTAAAATCCTCTCATGGCGGGCCATGGCACACTGGGTGAAATCACTGTCCTAGAGGAACAAAGAAGGCAAAAGTCCACGAAGTATCTCACTTGTCTTTCACTTTGAATTGAGTCACTCTCCAAACACGACTGACAGGCAAAGGGGCTCCAAGTGTGACGTGGCAGGCTGTAGTATTAAATAGTATCTAGTCTCCACATAATTTTCAGCCTTGTGTACCACAATTCAACACAGAAGATCTGTATAGATCCACAATAACCCATACAATCAAAGCTCAACTTACTCAGGAAATTTGGCCTCAAAATAAAAATGGTGTCATTGCTGCCTTGCTCAGAATTCCATAAGAAGTTGACATTTTTAGGTATTGTTGGTATTTGGGGGATTTTGTACATATCGATTGAATATAATAGAAAGATTGATATTGTAGGCCTAATTGATACCATAAAAATCCCCCATTTTATAGATTAAAAAAAAACCAAAGCCTGCTAATATAATGATTAAGTCCAAGGCACTTATTTATAAAGAGCAGTAGGCGTAGGACCCAGGTCTCCTGCAGCACTTACTTTTGTTTTATTTTATTTTTCAAATTAATGTGAGTGTACAAGTGTTTAGGTTATAATGGTCTCAGTTTAAGGTAAAGTTCAAGTTGAAGTTGAGCCCTTCACCCAGGGGTTGTGCTGAACATCCTCACATTGTGCACATTAGGTGCGATCCCGCCAATCACCTGCCCTTCTCCTGGCAATCGCCCTCCCTCTCTCCCTCCCCTCCTCCTTCTCTCCCCCTTCCCTCCTTCTGCCCTTTTAAAGACAACATGCAATTCTTCTCTTTTACTTAGGTTTAACCTCCCTCTTAAAATTTTGATCTTAAATAAGTCAGTTAAACTCATTTGCAATATTTTTATACTACAAATTTTAGTTACAAAATAATTTCTACACTAAAATTATTATGTTCAATAATGAATAAGAAATTCCCCCCCCCAAAATTTTTCTTCTCATATATAATATTTAACAAGCAAAATGGGGTTAGGCATGGTGGTTGGCTCATGCCTTTAATCCCAGCATTTTGGGAGGCTGAGGTTGGGAAGATTACTTGAGAACACAAGTTAGAGAACTGTCTGGTCAACATAGTGAGGCCATGTCTCTACAAAAAAAAATTAGGGAAAAAAAACAAAACATAGAAAGGATTTCTCCAGCAGATTTTCTAGAGTTTTACATTGAAGACATTTAATGGACTCCCAGAAACCTCCCGTCTGTTAGTTTGACTGCCACTGGGGTGATGAAGGGAGGAACTGGACAGGGACATTTGTTTGGTCTTCATCAGGACAACAAGGTATGAAATTACTGGTACCAACAAACAAATCACAGTTAATTCTCAATCTAACAGACCGGCAATGATGACTCATGAAATACTCACCAGTTTACACACTACTCTTTTTTTCAGAGCTAACCCTCTTATAAATTAGGTCATTGTAACTCAGGAAAACAAAGATTCTCATCTGCAGTAGCAGTGTGTCTCATAGGGGTCACCAGGACATGTGTGGAAAGGAGCAGGTTTCTGGTTGTTAGAATGCCTTGAGAGTCAATTGCCAGCAGCAGATCAAACATTCTGCGATAATTAGGCATTTCACCAAAGAAGTCTCTTTATACCTAAATGTCACAAGGACTTTCCCTGAGAAACAATGAGTCAAAAAGAAAGCAAATCTGATCCTCTGGACAGCCTAACAAAGTATCAGTATCCAAAGGTGTCATCATTTCATGATACTGAACTGAGCAGCCAGTTAATACAGCAGAAATCTCACAATGGCCTACAATCTGTGATTATCAATATTCCTAATTAATTTTCTTATTGTATAGGGGATGTCTAGCAAATTTGTTTTTTTTCTTTTTTTTGTCTTCAGGAATAAGATAACGAGAGAAAAACTTAAGAGGGCTAATCACTAAAAGTATTGTTTTTAAAAAATACAAAACTTAATCTTGCTTTCTTTGGCTATTGTTAACTAAAAAAATATTATGCTGAACTTTGTTTTATCAAGAAATGCTGGCTTGGCATCTGTGGCTCAAGTGGCTAAGGCGCCAGCCACATACACCTAAGGTGGTGTGTTCGAATCCAGCCTAGGCCCACCAAACAACAATGACAGCTGCAACCAAAAAAATAGCCAGGCATTGTGGTGGGCGCCTGTGGTCCCAGCTACTTGGGAGGCTGAGGCAGGAGACTCACTTGAGCTCAGGAGTTGGAGGTTGCTGTGAGCTGTGATGCCACAGCACTCTACCCAGGGGGACAGCTTGAGGCTCTGTCTCAAAAAAAAAAAAAATGCTTGAGCTGATGTGATGTAAGCACCAGTGATGTTCTAAGAATAAATAAACCAGTAAAAAGTATGCTAGTGAAGATAAAAAAAGTAAAGTAGTGCACTCAGAAGAGGATGACTGCAGTATGCCTATTGCTTCTGCAGGATACTTTAGTAAAAGCAAAGTCAGATCTCAGGCAAGCTTCTGAGGTAAGGGGCCCAGGGGAAAAATCATAGATAGGTTATTATCATCACATCCATCACTCGCCAAAGCCATCCCCCCAAAAGATCGTCAAGCCAATTAGGATCCAATTAGTGTTTTCCAGCAGATTTGGGCAAGCAAATAAAACATAAAGCCCAATCCAGGCAAGCTACAGGGGAACCCATTCAGGACCCCTTCCATTGTGTTGGAAGCTTTCTTGTCATCTTCTTTTTCATTTTTTTCTTAGAACTGAATGTAAATTTGTGCCATTGAACAGCAACATCTCACATATCCCCTCCCTCATTCCCTGCTAACATCAGTGTGTTGTTTACTTCAATACCTTGGCTATCTTAGAAGTCATATTGAATGAAGTAAAAGTGAAAGCATCTCCACTCAGAACAGGAACTAGACAAAGATGCCCATGGTCGCCACAGCTCTTCAACATAGTGCTGGAAGTCCTAGCCATTGCAATCAGACAAGAGGAGATCAAGGGTATTCGAATGGGTCAAACTCTCCAGCTTTCCTATCGTCTAATAAACTTTCGCTCTTTCATTTCTGCTTGCCTTTGTTCCATGAATTCATTCTTTGATTCTGGAGACCAAGAACCCGGCAAGGAGAAGAAAACTCTGGTATAAGTTGTCCTCAGGAAAAGGAAGGATAATTGATGGTAGCACTGTTTTCCTTCTTTACATTGCATTCCAAAACATGGACCTTACGTTTAGAACTTAGGTGTTAAGAAGGCTTGAGTTGATGAACTTGAGTGGCTGAGGTAGGAAGAGTTGGGACAATCTGGAGGTTTTGAATGCTTGTTTTGTTTTGTTTTGCCTCATCATTTAGTAATTTCCTTGAATTTCATGCCAGCTCTAGGACTTAAAGAATAAAAATAATACATCCTTGAAAAATGAAAAGCCTTCTATTTTCAAATTAACTGAAAACAGATGGCCATCCATCCCTATGATGCAAACATTTAAATGTGAGACTGAGAATCAGAAATGACTAAATCAGGTAGAATGCAAAATTCTTTTCCAGATCACAAGTGCTTTTTCTTTAGTCTTCCTTAAATGATCTTTCATTATAAATTACTACCATATCCAAGTTATTTTCTATTACTGACTCAGGAGCTACATGAAAAACTTGTACTCTTAACTAAAACACGAGAAATTCATTAATATGAATTTTACTGTCAAGAAATGTCAAATTTGGGTATCGATAATATTACAGAATTTTTTTTTGCATGTTTGTCCCTCTTGGAAACAAAAACTGCTATTCCAATTGGAAGATAATACCAATATGAGAAAGAAAATACTGTATATCTGAAGATGTTTTGGCTTTTAGATACCCCATGATGTCCATAGAGCCACGATTGAACATCCACATGCAAAACTTTTATAGACCTATTTTATGTGAAATGTGCTAGAGCTAAAGTTTCTATAAATTCATGAAAACCCCCACCTGCACTTTTGATTCAGCTTCAGTTATGTGTCCATTTGAAGAGAGAGAAATCAGAGGTTCTTCGTCATATTTTTAAAATGGATACTATACATGCTTTCACTTTTAAAAAGTGGACTTTATTTTTTAGAACAGTGTTAGGTTCACAGTAAAAATTGAAAGGAAGGTACAGAGTTTTCTCATATGGCTCCTTCCCTGCCCCGAAACATACCCTTCTGCCCCCAGTATCAACCTTTGCCAACGGAGTGGTACCTACTTTACACTGATGAACCTGCATTGATGCATTGTGATTACCCAGGGTCATAGTTTACATTAGGGTTCACTTTTGGTATTGTACATTCTGTGAGCTTTGACAAGTAAGTAATGACTCATATCCACCATTACAGTATCGTACAGAGCATTTTTACTGTCCTAAAACATCTCTGAATTTGTCACTTTGATGCTGAGCTTTGATAAGGACACATCTGTTGCTATTAAAAATATGATAAGGTACTCACTTTAAGTAAAAGATATGTTAATTAAATACAGGCTTAAGAACCATGTTAGATGACATATTATTTATTTAATGTTAATTTACATGTGGTAATATACTTCTCATTCAAATTGTCTTTAAATTCAAATCTTACATGGAGATAGCAAATTAACAAGGATATAAATACTGTGTTACGTGTAATAGCTATTACTAAAAAGTATTTTCCATTTGGGGATGATAGTGTCAATGAAAGTGTATTCTTATTGCCAAAAAAAAGCCATTTTTTGTTATTTTTATTCTTGTATTCTATACAAGTATAGGTATCATCAAACGTATTCTCAAGGAGTATTTCACAGGACACAAGCTCCAGGATATGTTCTCTTTAGAAAGGATTCTGTGGTCCAATGTATTTGAGAAAAGATGCATACTGTAGTTTCCTTTTGGAGATTTAGATCAGCCATTTAAAAATGCTATGAAGTTCTATACCAAATAACGTGTCTAATGTCACTTAATCCAACACTTTGCAAACTTATTTAATCATGTAACACTTTGCTTCAAGGATTTTAATTAAGAATTACATAGACAGGCTGGACCACAATTCTCTGGGGTGTTTCTATATAAAAAAAAAAAAAAAACAGGATCTAGTAAAACAAAACAGACTAATAAAATAACTCATGTTACAATTAATATTTAAAAGAAATATAATGCCTGGGTGATTTATTGTTTCCCAGCTTCCTTTTCCTATATGATATTTTAGAATTATAGTTGGTGTTCTAAAATAATGAATCTGAACCAACCTGTTCCACACTCAGTGGAGATCTATGAACATTCCATTTGCTATTAATAGCTACAATGAATTTGTTGTAGTATGCATTCCAAAATAATGAGGAAAGGACTCAGGAACAATAACCTCAAATTCTACTTACCTTACTATATATTGACATATATACAGTTTATGTCACCTCACATGCATTTTCTTTAAGAAAGAATCTATTGAACTAAATAAGAGTATAAAACAACTGTGGGACTTAGAAGATTCTAGATCCCAATTAGCATTTTTGAAATAAAGGTGATGATACAATATACTTCATTTACAAGCAAACTTGAATTTAGGTACACTACAACTGGATGAAGAACTCTGTGAAATGATGGAAAAAATCATATGAAATGTGGAAAAATTGTGATGTGGATTTAGGCCTATCTTTTGCATTTAATAATTGTGGGATAATAAGAAAAATTAACTAAATCATGCATTTCTAATTTCATCATCTCTGTATTGGAAATGATGCTACAGACCTTGAATGACTCATAAGAAAATGAAGTTACACAGTACGAAGAGCACCTAGTTACAGACCTAGCATTTAATAATGTATCAAAATTAATAAATTTACAACAAATTCAAAAGAAACCAATTTCCTATTACACAAATCACCAGAAAGCAGACTTTCATTCATGCTATTAATTATACTAAGTAGGTGCCTAAGTATATTTAATCTAAAATACAAGCAATGCTCACAGAGAAAGAATGATCGATATATTCCCAACTTTTTTTTTTTTTTTTTTGCAGGTTTTGGTTGGGGCTGGGTTTGAACTCGCCATCTCTGGCATATGGGGCCAGCGCCTTACTCCTTTGAGCCACAGGTGCCACCCCCCAACTTTTAAATAATGCTTTCTTTTCCAAAACGTAACTATTCACTTTTAACCCCAAAAGAAATTTTCTATGGGTTAACATAGAGTCTTATCCTAATTTTCTAGTGTGATATTAAATACATATTAATTTTCACAAACAAGTGAAAAAATAAGTTCATGATTGTCTACAATGTTTATAACCAAAGCACTTATCTGTGCTTATGCAAAGAATTTAAAAGCATACAAGTCACTATTTTCCTGGGTTTCTTCTCCTCACACACCCTGCCCTTCCCAATTCATGAACATATTTCAACTGCTAATAAAAATGGATGCAGAGTCTGGCAGAGACAACCAAGCCTCCATCATAGGATGGTAGCTACATAAGTACAACCTGTTTCTCAGCATCACACCGTGGGAACTGATTGTAAAGACTGTAGTGAGTTTTTTGACATGGTATGAAATAAAGAGAATGGCTTTTTATATATAGTGGTTGACCTTTTTGATATCTTTTATGAATAATTCATTTAGTAAATAAATGTTATAGTTACAAGGCAAATAAAAGCCATCTATAAGCAGCAACACTGATCAATTACCTATGACCCTTGAACAACACCATGTTGAAATGTGTGGGCCCACTTACATGTGGATTTTCTTCTGCCTCTGCCACTTCTGAGACATCAAGACCAACCCCTCTTCCTCCTCCTCCTCCTTAGCCTACTCAGTGTGAACACACCAAGGATGAAGACCTTCATGACAATGATTGACTTAAATGAATGGTAAACATATTCTCTCTTCCTTATGATTCTGTGATCTTCTTAATAACATTTTTCTTTTCTCTACCTTCCTTTACTTAAGAATACAATAAGTAATACCTATAACATGCAAAATATGTGTTAATTGACATGATATCAGTAAGGCTTCCAATCAATTGTAGGCTATTAGTAGTTAAGTTATGGGAGTATCAAAATTATACCTAGATTTCTGACTGTGTAAAGTATTGGCACACCTAATCTCCACAAATATTGAATAGTCAACTGTAAAATTTTGGTTGAGTGTGTGTGTGCACACAGTAAAAATGTACCATATCAATTTATTTTTTGTTTATTTTTAACTCATGTCTAGCATTTATACTTTATCCATATTATCATTTTCCTCTAGAAACACTGTTTCATTTCCATCTATTGATCCCAACCAATCTTTCTGGGTTTTTTGGACAAAATTCTTGCTGACCCTGAATATTTTAAAAATCTTTGCCTATGTGAAAAACAAACAAAAGCAAAACTGCTTGACTGCTGTCTCTGTTTTATTTCAGTACCAGTAATGTTGAACGCATTTCAACATCATTATTAGCATTTTTCATTTTGTGAATTTTTATATCATATTTACCCATTGTTTATTAGAATTTTGTCATTTATAACTTTTCACTCTTTAGTTTTAGAAATATTCCCTTTTTAAAAAGATAATTTCAAAAAAACATATAAATATTCTTTATGTATGAAGAATACGTGTTTTGCATGAAACACAATTAAAAATACTTCCATTTGCTCAGTAGCATGTTTCTTTCCAGAAACACTGTTATCAGCACTTATAATTTTTTAACAACAGTTATTTAATTCACTTCACACTACTGGAGTGTTTAAAGTAATGTCATACGAGTATCAGTAACCAATATAGTGGCTTTCATCTCATGAACATTTCATTACTGTATTTTTTGTTCTTCATAGTTTAGGACTTCCTAATTCAATAGAAACTTTAAAATATGCCATACACAGATGAAATAAGGTAATTTGAATTGAAATAAAAATTGTAAACTGGAAAAAGGGGGGAAAATGCTTTAAACATTAGGTATATTTTTACTGAGTCTAATTATCCTCACAAGTAAGGCAAATCAATGAAAATACAGTGTTCCAATCATTTTAATATCTTATTTTTTAGATGTAAAGCTATTAATTTGTCTAGGATAGCAATTTTTTTCCAAGAACTTCATTCTGAAGCAGCAGTTCTCAACCTGTGGGTCACAACCCCTTTGGGGGTCAAACGATCCTTTCACGGGGGTCACCTAAGACCATCCTGCATATCAGATATTTACACTACGATTCATAACAGTAGCAAAATTACAGTTATGAAGTAGCAATGAAAATAATTTTGTGATTGGGGGTCACCACAACATGAGGAACTGTATTTAGGAAGGTTGAGAACCAATGTTCTAAAGGACCATATGGATTTGGAGGTGATTTCTTCCACTCATTCACTTCACACCACTGGAGTGTTTAATATGCTCAGACTCTCTGACCCTCAGCTGTGAGATGAATCTTCTCTGAGCAAATGGCTCTGCTTCATGACTTCCCCTACTTCAATCTCTTTCTTGGTCTGCTTTCCCTAAAGTAGAAAACCCAGAACAAAACTATGTTTGAATAATATTTATGCTTCTCTTGGTTGCAAAAAGTAGGAAATAATTCAAGGTACATTTTTTTAAATGATTTACTGGGAGATACTGGAGTATATTATGGAAGCCAAGAAGGCATTAAATAAGCAGTCTTCAGAAATGACAAAATCAAAGCAATCCCCAAATGCCTCATACCAGGATTTTGTGCATCTTCCACAACAGAATCACTAGATAAGATTTTTTTAAGTATGGAACTCAGGCCGGGTCCCATACTGAGCCAGCCAGAGTCTCTGAGTCCAAGGCCTACCGAGCAGAAAGTCATAAGAGTGGGGGTTATTTTATTTTATTTTAAATTTTCTGAGGTTAGATTTGTGACCTAAGATGTGATCAATTTTGGAGGATGATCCATGGGCTGATGAGAAGAATGTGTATTCAGTTTTGTTAGGATTAAATGTTGTGTAGATGTCTGTTAGATGCAAATGCTGAATGGTTAGGTTTAAGTCTAAAATTTCTTTGCTTAGCTTCTTTTTGGAGAATCTATCCAACACTGCCAAAGGAGTGTTAAAATCTCTGACAATTATGGTGCTAGAGGAAATCAAGTTACTCATGTATGTTAGAGTCTGTCTGATAAATTGAGGCACATTCTGGTTGGGTGCATAAATGTTGACAATTGAAATGTCATCATGTTGAGTGTTGCCCTTAACAAATATGAAATGGCCATCCTTCTTCCTTATGTTGTGTTTGATCCTGCAATTCCTCTTCTAGGTGTATATCCAAAGGACCAAAAATCATTTGGCAATAAAGATATTTGCACCAGATTGTTTACTGCAGCTCAATTCATATTTGCCAAGTCATGGAACAAGCCCAAGTTCCCATCAACCCACGAATGGATTAATAAATTGTGGTATATGTATACCATGGAATACTATGCAGCATTAAAAAATGAAGACTTTACCTCTTTTATGTTTACATGGATGGAGCTGGAAAATATTCTTCTCAGTAAAGTATATTAGGAATGGGAAAAAATATCCAATGTACTCAGTACTACAGTGAAAACAATTTACAATCACTCACTCACATATTCATGTGAAAAATGAAACACAACTATAGCCTAGGATGAAGGAGGGAAGGGAGGGAGAAAGGAAGGGAGAGGTGTGGGTCAATAGAGGGAGGGTTGGTAGGGGGACCACTCCTATGGAGCATATTGCAAGTACAAGTTGGATCTATCAGGTGTATCAAATGTCTTAATCCTGTAATTGGGTAAAAGTGGTGAAGTCTATGTTGTTTAGTAGGATAAAAGCATTCCAATTTGTACAAATAATCAACACATTAATCCCATAATGGCATAAATATATTTATGATCTATGTACAAATGACTGAATAAAAAAAAATAGTGGAGGCTATTTTGTTGTGCAGTCAGTGTGGAGCTGCTTTATTTAAGATAACAATGCTGCAAACAAAGGCCACCTCAGGTGATGCCCTCGGTTCAGACTGCAGTGCATCCAGGAACAGGAGGTGACCAGTCTAACTTGAGTAAAAGATATACCTCTGGCTAGATGAGCCATGGCCTTAGAGGAGGTTGGTGACCCAGAGCATGGCTGCAGGGTGGGGGACCAATTGTTCTGGTCGCCCTGGAAGTTTCCCAGGATGTGAGACTTTTCAGTAAAAAAAAAAAAAAAAAAAAAAAAGGGACAGCCCCAAACAAATGGGGACAGTTGGCCACCTTTCCACAGAGCCACTCCTGCGAGTCAGGGTAAGGAAGAGCTCTCTAGAAGGAGACGGAAGGTGAAGAAGGCCAATAGCACATCTTTTAAGAATGTGCAACCTTTGTATTTGCAGCATCCATACACTAATTGAAGTATTTTATGACGGGTTTTTGTGAAAAGGAGAGTATAGAAAGGACTAGGAGCACGGCGATTTACTCTGCTATACGACATAAATTAAAAGTTTAAACCAATGCCATCACATTTAATGTAGTACATCTCAAGAACACATAAAACTGAGGTAAGTTTGGTAAGTTAGAGCACAGAAATACTTTTATGAGTTTAGTATACCCAGCAGCAAAAATTTTAAATATATACAGTGCAAGAAATAACTTTTCCTGTATAAATCCTACAGTAATGCTCTAAGATATTTTAAATCAAGTTCATAACTAAAAATCACAAAGGTAGAAAGGCAGAATGTGTCTGATATGTCATCTCTGACAGCCAAATGTCATCTTTTGCCACATTTTAAAATGAAAACATTACAAAAAGTAGGACATTTTAACTTAAAAATAACATGCGATTTCCAGTGTCTCTTTCCATTTTTGCTAGTCAGACTTGGCCAAACGACTTTTAATTTTAACCTTAATTGTCTTTAATTCAGTAAAGTAAGGGACTGTATGGTCAGGAGGTGGGAAGAGGAGAGGAACGCTCACACAGGAGATTTTTTTCTGACTGTAATAGCACATCAGGAAAAAAGATCCCAACAACCTCTTAAATTATATATTCTATGGAAAATGTAAATCATGATTCAATACAGTGAACATTCTGGAAATATACTGCACAGCTTTTAAGAAAAGTGGTAAGATCGAGCAATCCCCAGGACTTTCAAACCAAAATAAATAATGCCAACCATACAAGGCATTTGGGAACACAGAACGTCATCTGTTTTATACAAGAATGCTGGGGAAGTTGAAAAGCTCCCTTCAGCAGGACAAAGGAGAAGATTACAGCAGATTGAAGGCTGGAAGTTTAACACTGACTCAAGATCCATTCTGCAAAGGAAAACCAGTGTCCTGGGAGGGTTGTGGACCCAGGAACCAATCAGTATAATACTGGACCAAAAATTGCCATCCCACTGACAAGAACCACAACTACGAAACTCCCTTGAAACACGCAGACGTTACTGCCTGTGATACGCATCTTGAGAAACTCATTCCAAGAAATAATGTTGCTGCCCGAGTGTGCAAGCAGCCAGGTTTCATGGCTTCAGTGGCCCCAAAGTGACCATATCACGTGGGTAATAAATGTTAAAATCTCTAAGCTTAACTACAAATGAAGAAACACAAAGATATAAAGGGCAGTGTTCATCTTCAGCCTAAGGGACATGGCGACTCTGTTGAGCTACTGTCTCTCAGCAGCACACGCCAGCTGCTAAACCCGCTTTCTCACAGAAAACCAAAGAGCCAAGTTATTAGAGAAATGACAAGGTCTTTCAACATTTCCACCTCTGGACATGAGGCTTCTTGTCAGAGAAATCATTTGCATTCTTGTGCTGAAGAATTCCTCTCATCTCTCTTCCCTTTTCTTTTTGTTTCTAACCTGGTACTAAGCCTGGTTCCTGGAAAGCTTACTGCACGAGATCAGCACTGCACCACATCCAAGACAGCGCTGCTGGGTGACAGCCAGGTCACCACCTGCTAAAACCTCTGTGCTCTGAGTGGCACATGTCGCTGACCACCTGAGGGCCATGCCAGATGAAAGAAAGGATCCAATAGTCTTTACAGAGGTTTTGCAGAAACCGTGCTGCTGAATGCAAAGTTTTGTTTCCCTGGGTTTTTGTTGTTGTTGTGGTTTTGTAAGCAGACACACAACATCTTTGGCACAAGCACTGGTCGTCAGGGTGACGGCATCTCTAAGCTCAGTCTCAACAGTCCTCTGTTTCATAGCTCTAGCAGCTCGGATTTAGGTTTTAAGCCCATCACATATTACTATATCCCAAAGGGCTTGGGGGCCCGTGGATCCATAAGTAACATTTTTAAAACAGGAAAGTAAGGCAAAATTACTTTTCCTCTTTCACATTTATTATTAGGTCAAAAAAAGGGGGGGGACTGTTGAAGTCTTAGCACTCTTGCTCAGAAAAGCCCATCAACTATCTTGCATGGCTGACCTAAAAATGTCCAGTGTGTCCTGCCCTTCACCCCATCCCAAATCCTCCACGGCTCAGGTCTGAAAGCTGGTAAGGAAGAGGATGGCATCATCAAATGACTGCATTCTCCATTTGCTTAGACACTTACCTGAGTCTGTGGTTCCCACTGGTCAGTATCTTTAAAATACTGTCTTCAGATGACCAGAAATCAACAAGGTTAAATTTTAAAAAATCTACTTACATCCCAGAGAAAGGAAATTGAAGCTGAAGAATCAAATCAGCATGGTCATTATGACACATCACACTTTTCTTAATTGACTATGTTTCCAAGGGCTACCTAAATACTTAGGACAGCTATAAACCCACAGCCTCATAATCTGGTAGTTAAACAGCCTTTTCAGAAGGCTCCATGAAGTATATTCAGGGGCTGAAGTCTGGCTGACAAAATACTTGAAAACATTTTCGAAGACTGATGTACCATTCCTAAACTGCAGAGATGTGGTCTGTGACGGTCAGACTCACCCACCAAGAGGTTCAGGAAAGCAGCTATTTTCAGAACAATGAAAGGAACTGGGGTAAATTAGAGAAGTAGAAAAAATGCATGAGGAAAGGATTAGAAGGGAAATAATTATTTTAAAAAGTCCAGTATCTGCCTCCTAGGATCACAGGTCAGTATGACCCAGAGTGAGCCCACTTCGATGACCTTGTCCTTTTTTAATTTTTCAAATGCATGAGGGCCAAACCTTTAGAGCCGGCAGGACCTCAGGAGCTGGCTGTGTCTGTTTGGCCAAGTGGTGACTCACCTTCGTGAGCAAAGGGAGGGTTTAGTTGCCATGGATCTCTGACCTAAGCAAGATGACTCTGGGAGGAATCAGGCAGGTGCACTGGTCCCTTGCCTTTGTCTTATTTCATGAACATAAACTGCTCTTCCAAGTGGGGAAACACAAACCCCTACACCAGCAGAATTCTCTTCATTTTTCACGCTTGATATTGGATAAGGCCCACTAAATATCAGTAAACTCCCCAGTGCTCCTGGTGAAGTTTAAAACTATAAAATCAGACTCCCTTTTAATAAGGCTCCCAATACACTCTCACTGAGCACCAGGACACCACAATTCCACCTTTTCCCTCAAGGAAACAATAAGCCTGAGATGCAAGTCTGACACCCAATTTCAATTATCCAGAAGATTTTAAAAGAATCTGTACTTATTAATGAATTTGAATGGGATCAAATCCACCTCCACTGCTTACACTCTATATAGGTGTCTATTAATATGAAAGTGGCTGTAAATGAGGTCAAAAATTCTTTCTTTCCATTCTCAGCCTGAAAAATGTCACCACCTATGTCCCTTCAAAGTGAGATTTGTTTGTTTTATCGTTTTTAGGGAAATTCTCACTTCATACATACATCTCATTATCAATGCCAGGGGATGCCGATGTCATCTGGAATGAGAGTCATTCCCTGGCTCTCAGATTTCTTTCAGAATGACAGATTCCCCAAGTCTGCAGCACCACTGCTGTATACCTGATGAAAACTCAACAGCTCCAGCAAACCGAAACTGTGATTTCCTGTACCAAACATATTGAACCAGAGCCCTCTGTCATCACCTGCTATTGCGGGGACAGATCCTCATCCTGTGCGTGTCCATGGGGATTGTCATCGTGCTGAACTCTGTAAGAAAATTCAAAAAATTCACCACCTTATTTTCAAGGTGTGAACATGTCCCATCATTATCCATTAGACACTGCGCTCTAGCAGAGCATCTGGTGCCAACCACGACAGAGGGCATTGTCATCGCAATTCTGGACATAACGGCAGCCACCACCAACCCACCCCAGGAGAGAAAGAAAAGACTACAGGGGCCAACATGTGTTGCAAAAGTTATTAGAATTCTGCCTTTCACCCATCGCTTACCTGCAGTAGTAAGGAACCTCTGTAAGGCTACAAAGGAACTTTGCAGAAAAGGGAACTTCTACACGCAGAAAAGACTGAAGTTTAACTGTCTTCCTTCTTCAAATTTGTACCCCTGTAAGATTAACAAAATAAAATCTATTAGAGTGAATTAAGTAAAATGTGAATAATATTATCCAATATAATTGACATTACTGCATTATTTCTTTTACTTTTCAGATGAGCCAACAAAGGTATGGCTAATACCAACCAAATTTAAAATTCAGGGAGGATTCAGTGAGGACAAATGACCATCGAACACCAACACACATTGAATACAACCAGTTTTTTTTCTGTCTCATTCTGTCATACTTTCAGGTCTCAGCCCTTGACGAGTTGCTTTGGAGAAATTTAAAAATCAGTAACCCTTTTTATCCCTTGAAAAAGTTTAACCCAATTAAATGTACGACTATATGTAAAAATTGAATTTTCAAAATGTAATCAACATTGGCATATTGATGCCAAAGATTAGAACTAAATAGTCAATAATCAACATATACATTATGCATAAACTAGAATTGTATTTGTACTCTATATTACCATATAAATATGGCATAAATAGAGAACACTACAGACCTCAACTAAGGACGCTAGAAGACTAATTAAAAGAGAAAATAGCAGATTGGTTTGTATTTGCATGTGTTGGGGTACATATCTTTCCCACCTTCTGAAGGAATAAATTTTAAATTGTTTTCCTCATTTTTTAAAAATTATTCTTACTGACCTTTTTTCCGTGGCTCACCTATGAGCAAATCAAAGGCAAAAAAGGTGAGAACTCAAAACAGTGCACAGTATAAGAAAGAGGGAAGAGTAGCCATCAGTACAGAGGAATTTAGAGATAGTTTACTCAAGACCACACAAGCAAAAACATGGAAAAAATGTACAACTTCCCAAAAAAGCAAAATTGACTCCAGAAGTGATAAAATAACCAAAGTTCCAATAAAAATAAAATAAATAGAGGAATTGCTCAAAGATTTACTCTACCCTCCTTATGAAAAGCACCAGATCGCATGCTCTTAGGGGGATTTTAGTGTCTTATTCTGCTCCGACTTCTACAGCAGGATACCATAGACTGGGCAGTTGATTAGCAACAAGATCATTTATCACGATTCTGAAGGCTGGGAAGCTTACTATCAAGGCAGCAGATTTGGTGTCGGGTGAGGGCCATCTTCTCACTGTGTCCTCACATGGGCAATCTGTCCTCATGATCCAGTCACTTACCAAATATCCCCCTCCTAATACATGACATTGAGAATTAGGATTTCAGCACATGAATTTTGACATATACACAACACATGAATTAGACATAAACATTCAGTCCATTGCATTTACCACATTTTTAATACAGCTGATTCTAATGCTACCTAATTGCTTTTTAGCATAGAAGGGGAAGAAAGGTACCTATAACATGGTCGTTAAAACCCAGTAAAGACAACAGAAGAAAGGAACTTTTATACCAGCCTTACTTGTGAACATAAGTCCTGAGTGAACAACTCTAGTTACTTTAGAGAGGCAAAGCAGACTTAGGAGAATTTGATCCGGTTAGAAGGCAACCTCTCAAAGAACACAAAGACGCTACAACAAAAATGCCCCTACCACCACCAATCACAGTGCTTCAGGCCCATTAATTACCAAAGATCAAACCTCCAAGAACTGTTTTACAAAATGCAGACGATAGATCTGTCTGTATTTTGAGACAGAGAAACGCACATTACAGATGCAGACTCCAGAACTTCACCCCACACAAGCTGAATCAGAATCATTCAGTGTCGAGGCCCAGGAATCCGACTTTTAACAAAGTACCTCAACAGCTTCTTCCGGCCAAAAAAAAATTGAAAGCCATTACAGTGCCTAAATAGCATGTCTGCTCATGGTTTCTACCATGTATAATACCATAGTACTTGTAATACTAACTTTATCAAGTGAAGATTTGAATTATCAGTTAACCAAGAAATGTTATTTTTATTTGACCAGAATTTGTTGGGCTATTTATCTTATAATTCTATCCTAGTGTGTTTTGTGTTGGCTAATTTTCAATATAAGGCTTATAAGAACTTAAAATATTTGCTTAATAAGCTTATTTCCTTTAGAAACTGCCTTCAATAGCCTTTTTCCTGTTGTATCATACCATCATGGTAGAATCTGAACTGACCATTCATTCGATAACAATAAATATTTACATAGTGTCTGGCATGTGTGTGATTTACACTAGGTTCTATTTAAAATAAGGCATTGTTTCTTCATCCACCACATTCTACCACACTCTGTTTTCTTCTTCTATACAATTATGAGAATTTCAATAACAGTCGCACACACTCCAACGGTAACAAAATAACCCTTTAGTTAGTTTTAACATCTGACCTTAAACTGAAGACAGCTACATTAGCTATAGCTAATTTCCCAGAAGGATGCAGGCAAGAACCTTAAGTTCATTTTGCTTATACTGTACAAAGATTTTCTGGATTTGCTTTTCGGTAGATTATACAAAATCAAGTTATATTTGTACAGAAATGGAATTTTACCAGCCAGTTTTTATAGACAAAATTCATTTTTCTATAGAAGCAATTCCTTAGTTTCGCTCAGCCCATTTTTTCATAAGAAAGTACAATCCTTCTTAATGTGCAGACTTGCATTAACTCAATCAGTCATTCAACATTGCCATTACACATGGCAGTGCAGAGTAGTTGGGAGAGAGTAGAAAACAAAAAGTTCTACCTTCACTTCATGGCGCTTACATTGTTTTTATTTTATTAGTATATGAGTAATTCTGGTTAGTGATAGCGTGAGGAATAGTAGCAAATCTATTAATATTGTTTAGAACATAATCCTCATTGCTAAGGCACTTGGTGAAGACTGTTTAACCTGTATCATGATAACCGTACATTGAAACAATGAAGAGAAGGCTTCTTCTCCTTTCTTTCACTTTGAGTAAGAAATAAAATTCTGGATTTCATCATACCGTGAATTATGGATATTCTTTAGAGGCTGTTTTTCATTATTTTCTCACTCACCAACTTCTGAAATCCCCACCCCAACATTCCATGCAGGACCAATATATCACAGCTGTCACTGAATCCATCTCTTGATTTAGAACACTGTGCAGATTTTAATGACATCTTTAAGAGAGCATTCGAAAATACCAGTGCCTGCTCCCAATTATCTATAGCTCTTAAAAGTATTGCCATTTTCAGATTCAAAGCTTTATATAGTAACACCTAATAAAAACACTGACAGCATGTTTACCAAAGCTGGAGAAAAATAACATGGGTATAAATTAGGCCATTTTTCACTTCTATTATGCTCATTTTGATCATGAGCTATAGCTATTGGTTAAAATCTTTTCAGTGCTCATGTTACCCATTCTTTAAGCTCCTGATTAAGCCTCCGTCTTCAATAACTCCAGCTAACATCTCCGTACACATATTTACCTTTTGACTATATGTATTTAATGCTTCCTTTAATTAATGTCTTATAATGTTTTCTCAGTGTTAAGAATTATCAAAAAGCATATTGTAAAAAGTACATAGTACTTTTTAGTATATAGTTCTATATATAGTTCTATATATATATATATACATAGTATATATAGAACTATATAAAGAGCATGAAAAAGTATTATATGCATTATCCACTATACATATGAAATCCTTCTACATAGATACAAATACTAACAGTTGCGAAGATATCCACCAAAATGTGAACAGTAATCTCATCTGAATTGTGTGACTCTAGGTGTGTGTGCGTTTTCTAATATTCTATAAGCAATGCCTTTTTCTGATTGAAAATAGCATGGGCTATTTTTATTAACTGGATAATACATCTCAATGACATTATATTCTGCTTGTGGGCAGGGTGTGTATTGTATGTAGCTCCAAAGCATCTTGCAATAATAAAATTGCAGAGGATATAAATTCTCAGTAAGAACTTAGAGTTGTGGGAATAGAATGGACCTAGAACAGATCATTGAAATACCCTCAATGTCAATACACCACACAGTAACTTGATCAGCGCCTCACTAGGAAATCTGCCATTTTAAGAAATTAAACTGGCGATTTCCATTTGGGAGAGGTACTGTCCACTCCACTGGGGGATGGTTGAAATGTTTTAAATGAGGTTTTTATTGTCCAATCATGGAGTAAGGCACACATGGTATTTAGGGAGTGCTGGCCAGGGATGCTTAATATCCTACAACTTTTAACACACAGTCATAGAAAGAATCATCTCACTCAAAATACCAGCAGTCCACTTTGGAGAAAGTTGATTAGATTGATCATTTATTTATTTCTACTCACTAAAAAATCAGGGGTTTATGATTTCATATTATATCATTTGTTCCATAGAGTATGTGACAAATTAAGGATGGCCTCCATTTTTTTTTTTTTTTTACACTCTTCCCATAAAGAGGAGTGTTCCCTCAGGCAGATTTGGCCAAATGTGATCTTAAGCCCGTTCTTGGACCTAGTCTTTAATAAAATGGGTACTTTGATCCTAATCTCTTAGACTCCTGCAACCATGTAAAATGTAAGACTTGTCTGAGGCCACCCTGCCCTGAAGAGCCCAAATGACAAAGCAAGGCCTCGGACGATGAGCCATCATGTGGACAGAGATAGATCCAGGAACATGGAGGAGCCAGATATGTGAGTAAAGAAGCTGTCCTTGAGGCAGAGCCTCCAGCCCCAGACCATCTCATGCAGATCAGAGAGCACAGCTGAGTCCTGCCTACATCCTGGCCCTTACAAATTTGTGAGCAAAATAAAGTGACTGTTTTAAGCCACTGAAGCGTGTCCTTTTATTGCAAGTCCATCTCCTTTGCTTTCTAGAAATTCAAAATGGAAGATGTGTTGGATTTTAAGGTGTTTCTAGTGAACGTGTGAACATAACTGCCTTTGCAACAAGCAAACAAACCTCAAATCTCTAAACAGAATGCTGGGAACTATTTCAGGTGTTATTTTTCCTGTTGAAAGTTATCCTATTTTTGATTCAGTAAGCAGCTATAATTATCTACCAAACTCCAGCTAAACTAAAACAGACATAAACCAGCCAGCACTATAATGATTGTGACTCCATTGTGACATTAATTAATTTAATTAGATTCTATGACATAAAGTTTGTCATACACATGTCTCTGCTACTGAACTGAAAACCCCTTAAGGGTAGAACATTTTCTGTGTCCTTCCCTAACACACAGTGTCATGCATATGGTATGTGTTCAGTGAACATCTGTGAATATTTACAGTGTAGACTACCATTAGAAATTAGTTATTTAGGTTAAACTCAGCATCACCGCCTTCTAGACTTCTGCATTAAAGCCCTAATGCTCTTGACATAAATTCTAGTATGCCATGGACTCCTAGTCCTTGAAAATTGATGTCATCTACTCAAATGACATCATTTTACAGATAAGGAAAGAGGCAAGTGACTTATTCTTTCTTTTTGCAGTTATTTCTTGTAAAATAAAGCCATTGTCAACTTAAAATGTTTCCTCTAACAGACTAGTAGCAGGTAGACCTACTCCACCAGAAGGTGTTAGAACTTCTGTGAGTGGAAGGCCTCAGGTGTAGGAAGCAGGCCAAAAAGGTAGCTGCAGAAGTTTAAAAGAAAGTCCAGTTATGTCTGAATCCATTCAGAGTATGAGCCAATGTGCCCCACATCACTCATGAAATTGGAAGGAAAAAATAGAGGAAGGCACAGATGTGCAGGGACTAAATGACTGTAAAAGGCAGTAGGACTGTTTTACTGATTTGCGTGGAGTGCATCATAAAACCAGAGATCTCTACGCTGAGACTCTTTATTAACAGCTTTTTGTTGTACTGTGAATTATTACAAGATAATGCATGCAAGATGCTGGCTTGATATTTGTTCTCCCACTTTTCAAATGAATTTAACTGTCAAAAATTGGGAGCAAATCAGGACAGGAAAAGCTGTCATCCAATTCAAATAGTAAACTCTCTTCATCATCACATTTCCCTGGTGTGTTTTTTTAGGAAAAACAGATTGGGAAGGTTTATCAAAAAAAAAAAAAAAAAGAAAAGAAAAGAAAGAAAGAAAGAAAGAAAAACAACAACTAACCATGAAAGTGCAGGAGTATATTTTCTTGAAAATTCCAGAAAAACTTAAACTAGGTTTTCAACCACAAATTATACTCAGGGATATCTGTGGCATAAAAATCAGAGGACAGGTTAACAGTGTACCTTTCTCCATTTTGAAGCCAAAATGGCCTTGAAGAGCTATTCTTAAAAACACACAAGGAAGGATAATGTCACTTTAATTGATCTGCACCCCTATGCATAACAAAACAGCCAAAAGAAAGTGTTTGGCTCTATATGGAGACTTGGGTAAGGCAACCTTTTCATTGCCTTAATTAAGGCCTAAGACCTAGCCTTTGAAGATGCCACGATGCCACTATAGACAGGAAACTATAATGAGTCTGCTCGTAGATTCAAGGCAGGAATCATCATGGATTGACCACCTACTATGTTCCAAATAGCACCAAACATGAACATTCTCCCTCATTCTTACCATAACTCCACAAGCAGATATTGTTTCTACTTTGTTGTTTTTGGTTTTGGTGGAGATTCTTTTGTTGGTTGGTTGGTTGGTGGCTTTTCGTTTGTTTGTTTCGTTTTTGAGACAGGTCTCACTCTATTGCCCAGGCTGGAATATGGTAACACAGTCCTAGGTCACCGTAACTTTGAACTCTTGGGCTCTAGTAATCCTCCTCATCCCTCAGCCTCTCCCATAGCTAGAATTACAGATGCATGCCACTATGCTCTGCTTGTTCTTACTTTCAAATATTAGAAAGAAATCCATTCTTATGAAGGTCAAGTGTCTCTCTCAAGGTCACATGACTCACGAGTGGTAAAATCAAGTTTTATTTGATTTAAATAAATTATATCAAATTTTAAATCATAATTTTATTATGAATCAAGCATACACAAATACATCCTTCCACCAGTTTTATAAAGCAGATGCTATTATCACCATTTTAATTATGAAGTAACTGAGACTCAGAAAGTAAATTATGAAGCTCGAGGGAATAAAATTTATAAGAGACAATTTAGGAATGGTATCAGAGTTCATGGATATCTACTTCAACACTTTAGTTTTTTTCTACGGTGACATCTTGTCTTCAATATATATCTTATTCACATTATTTTACCTTTTGACTGAATGTGACTAGCACCAATGTGAGACTGAAAAAGTCTACCATCCACAAAATCTCTCATTCTCAGCTCCAGACTTGATGTTTACAGCCCACTTTATCCCCAGTGATGAAAGACAAGGAGCTCAGAGGGAGTAGGACCAGGGCAGCTTCTGCATCCTTTCAGTATCAGCTAAAATAGGCTGTGTTCACACTGTATAAACCTCTACCCCATGATCCTAGTAGATTAGTAAAACAAATGCAAAGTGTTACAGTGACTCCAGGCCATTCTCCAAGGCGGTGTCCTCTATACAGTGATGCAATGATCCAAACAGCTTTGATCTTGAATCTTTCCCAACTCAGTATGAGTCCTCTACATCTTCCACGGCAGAGGAAGAAATTGGTCAAACAATCCTTTTCTGGGTTTTTATAGTCTCAGCCTATGACTGTCATGTGTTTCTTCCTTTCATATTTCATTAGATAGTATCAATAATATGCTCCCACCTAACTCAGAGGTGCTTGGAAGTATGGTTTGCTATGTACCCCAAGGGGGAGAAAAATAAATCAAAATTGGTGAATACATAGCATTATCTATGCCACACTGTCCTTATGAAGAGGATGTAGACTACATAAGAAAATAGCAAGTGCTTAAGGAATTAGCAAGTGAGACCACAGATTTAGAGCTGGAATAATGTCTTCTAGATGGAGAGACATAAAGATTAGATAGATAGACAGATGAAAGATAGAGAGAGAGAGAGATACAACTAAAAAGAGGAGGAAAGAGAAATTATAGATATCAGGGAAGAAAATTAGTATGATCATTTATTTATTTTTTTATTAAATCATAGTTGTGCACATTATTGCAATCATGGCATACAATTTGGTGTTTTCATATACAATTTGAAATATTTTCATCAAACTGGTTAACATAGCCTTCATGTCATTTTCTTAGTTATTGTGTTAAGATGTTTATATTCTATTTTTAGAAAGAGACACTTGTACCCTTGTAAGATAAACCATAGAGGTGATCCCACCAATCACCCTCCC
>NW_003852421.1:18120716-18122089 GCF_000181295.1 Otolemur garnettii | reverse complement strand
TCTAATGATTAAGGATGGTGAGCATTTTTTCATATATCTGTAGGCCATGTGCCTATCTTCTTCAGAGAATTTTCTCTTCAAGTCCCTTACTCACCCTGAGATGGAATAACTTGTTCTCTTCTTGCTTATACATTTGAGTTCTCTGTGGATTCTGGTTATTAAACCTTTGTCGGAGACATAACCAGCAAATATCTTCACCCATTCTGAGGGCTGTCTGCCTGCTTTACTTACTGTGTTTTTGGCTGTGTGGAAGCTTTTTAATTTGATGATGTCCCAGTAGTGTATTTTTGATGTTGCTTAAATTGCCCGGGGGGTCCTCTTCATAACATTTTTGCCCAGGCCAATTTCTTCAAGTGTTTCCCTGCACTTTCTTCTAGTATTTTTATAGTTTCATGTCTTAAGTTTAAATCTTTAATCCAGAGAGAGTCAATATTAATTAGTGGTGAAAGGTGTGGATCCAGTTTCATTCTGCAGGTTGCCAGCCTGTTTGTCCAGCACCATTTGTTAAATAGGGAATCTTTTATCCACTCAATGTTTTTAATTGGCTTGGCAAAGATCAGGTAACAGTAAGTAGTTGGATTCATCTCTTAGCTCTCTATTCTGTTCCATATATCTCTACCTCTCTGTTTTTGTGCCAGTACCATGCTGTTTTGATCACTATCGATTTATAGTATTGTTTGAGGTCTGGTAGGGTGATTCCTCCTGCTTTGTTTTTATTTCTGACTAATGTCTTGAGGTTTTTTCTCATTCCATATAAAATGAAGTATTATTTTTTCAAGATCTTTAAAGTATGACAGTGGAGCTTTAATGGGGATTGCATTAAAATTATATATTACTTTGGGTAATATGGACATTTTAACAATGTTGATTCTTCCCAGCCATGAGTATGGTATGTTTTTCCATTTGTTAACATTTTTAGCTATTTCTTTTCTTAGAATTTCATAGTTCTCTTTATAGAGGTCTTTCACATCCTTTGTTAGATAAACTCCCAAATATTTCATCTTCTTTGGCACTACTGTGAACAGAATGGAGTCTTGACTGTTTTTTCAGCTTGGCTGCTGTTGGTATATATAAAGGCTACTGATTTATGAGTGTTGATTTTGTAACCTGAGACGCTGCTGTATTCTAAAAGTTTTGTAGTAGAATCCCTGGTGTTTTCCAGATATACTATCGTATCATCTGCAAAGAATGAAAGTTTAATCTCTTCTGACCATATATGGATACCCTTGATTACCTTTTCTTCCCTGATTGCGATAGCTAAAACTTCCATTACAATGTTAAAGAGCAATGGAGACAATGGGCAACTTTGCCTCATTCCTGATCTGAGTGGAAATGATTTCAATTTAACTCCATTCAATACAATATTGGCTGTG
>NW_003852421.1:17954983-18120215 GCF_000181295.1 Otolemur garnettii | reverse complement strand
GGTCAATTTCCTTCAGATTTTCAGATTTCTGAGAATAAATATTCTTGTAATATTCATTAAGGATTTTTTGAATTTCTAAGGGATCTGTTGTTATTTCATCTTTACCATTTCTGATTGATGAGATTAGAGATTTTACTCTATTTTTCTTGGTTAGGTGGGCCAAAGGTTTATCTATTTTATTGACTGTTTCAAAAAAACAACTTTTTGATTTATTGATCTGTTGTATAATCTTTTTGTTTTCAATTTTGTTTAATTCTGCTCTAATTTTGGTTATTTCTGTTCTTCTGCTGGGTTTGGGATTGGAGTGTTCTTTCTTTTCCAGTTGCTTGAGATGTCCCATTAAGTTAACTTCCTCTCTTTCCATTCTCTTGAAGAAGGCTTGCAGTGCTATAAATTTCCCTTTTAGGACTGCCTTTGCAGTATCCCAGAGGTTCTGATAACTCATATCATCAGTATCTTTTTGTTCTAAAAAATTTGGTAATTTCCTTCTTAATCTCATCTCTAACCCACCTATCATTCAGCATAGGGTTATTTAGTTTCCATGTTTTTGTATGAGTCTGCAGATTCCTGTTGTTACTGAGTTCAACTTTTATTCCATCATGGTCCAAGAACATGCATGGAATAATTTCTATTCTTTGAAATTTGCTGAGGTTAGACTTATGACCTAAGATGTAGTCAATTCTGGAGTATGTTCCATGGGCTGATGAGAAAAATGTGTATTCAGTTTTGTTAGGATGAAATGTTCTGTAGATGTCTGTTACATCCAAAAGTTGAACAGTTAAGTTTAAGTTTAAAATTTCTTTGCTAAGTTTCTTTTTGGAGGATCTATCCAACACTGCTAAAAGAGTGTTAAAATCTCTGACTATGATGGAGATGGGAGAGATCAAGTTGTTCATGCCTGTTAGAGTGTCTCTTATAAATTGAGGTGCATTCTGGTTGGGTGCATAGATATTAATAATTGAGATCTCATCATATTGAGTATCATCCTTAACAAATATAAAGTGACCATCTTTATCCTTGCTTACTTTTGTTGCTTTAGAACCTATTGTATCTGTGTATAAAATTGCAACACCTCCTTTTTTCTGCTATCCATTTGCCTGGAATATAGATGACCATCCCTTCACCCTGAGTCTATATTTATCTTTTGAGGTAAGATAAGATTCTTGTATACAACAGATGTCAGGTCTGAGTTTCTGTAGCCAATCAGCCAATCTGTGCCTTTTTAGAGGACAATTTAAGCTATTTGCATTGATTGAAATTATTGATAAGCCTGGTAAAATTGAAAGTCCAATGGACATTTTTAATCCTTTTGCCACTGTGGAAGTTGGAATTTGATCAAAAGTTTCTGAGTGAGTTTACTTTTGTGGTGGAGGATTGCACTGGTCATTATGGAGGATAGGTCTGAGAATTTCCTGGAGAGCTGGTTTACTTATGGCAAATTTCTTCAACATGTGGATGTCATTAAAGTATTTAATTTCTCCATCATAGATAAAACTCAGTTTAGCTGGATATAGGATACTGGGTTGGAAGTTGTTTTGTTTTAGGAGATTAAAAGTCAATGACTACCCTCTTCTAGCCAGAAAGTTTTCAGCAGAGAGATCTGCAGTCATTCTAATATTCTTCCCCTTGTAGGTTATGGTTTTCTTACATCTGGCTGCTTTAACTTTAGTGAAGTTAATTATGATGTGCCTAGGGGATGTCTTATTCAGGTTGAATTGTACTGGGGTTCTGAAACTGTCTGCTATCTGAATTTCAGAATCTCTTGGCATGTCTGGAAAGTTCTCTTGTATAATTTCATGAAGAAGAGCCTCTGTGTTTTGTGAAGCAAGTTCATTTCCTTCAGAGATTCCTATAAGGTGAATATTAGTTTTCTTCTAATTATCCCTGAACTCTCTGAGAGAATGATCTGTTTTTGCTTGCCATTTCTCTTCATCTTTGAGTGCTTCGGCGTGTTCAAAAGCTTTGTCTTCAGTGTCAGAGATCCTTCTTTCTGCCTGCCCCACTCTGTTAGCAAGGGATTCTACTGAATTTTTCAGATCCTTGAGGGCTATAAACTCTTGCTTCAATATGTCAAAATCTTTGGTCATTTTATCTTTGAAATCATTGAATTATTAAGATATCTTTTTAATAATTCCTTGAAATTCTAATTCCCTTCCCTCCTTTCCTCCATTCTGTTGATCTTATTTGCTATCCAGATTCTGAATGCAATTTCTGACATCTCAGACATCTGTTTATAGATGGGGTCTTCAGTTGCATCTGCCATGTCCTTCCTGGGGGAGTTGATCTACTCTGGTTATTCATGTTGTCAGAGTTTCTCTGCTGATTCCACCCCATGCTTAATTTACACTGTGTGGCTTTTCTCCTAGAGCTTTACCAAGGACCTGTTCAGTGCTACGGCCTGAGAAACTGGAAGCTTCCTTGGTTTGGTGGGGCTAAGTCACTCTGTCTTATTTTCAACTGGTCTCTGTTCTACCCTAGTAAATCAGTTACTCTGAGTTGAAGTCTCAGCTGTGGAGAAATACCAGCAATTAAGTCACCCTGCCCCCACAGACAACAATTGGAAAATGAAAATCACACCTTCCCACAACCACACACAACCAGGGTAGCACTTTGGATAGTCCTTGAGTGATTGGCCTACTCCAAGAGGTCCAGATCAATTGTCCCAGTCAGCACTGGTCTCAGGTGGGGGAGTTCAAAGTGTCTCTGGCAACGAGATAGCAGAGGTCTGCTGGCAGCTCAGGTATGACAAGCTCTGGTGCTCTATGAGGTCAGAAGGACCAACCTGGCAAATAAATTAGTCTGGGAAAGTTGATACCTCCTTCCCCACCTTTCACATCTGACACCCAGTCACTGGTAACCCCAATGGGGCTGAGGCTATGACCCAGTTCCCCCCAAAGAGCAAATGCCCCAGGGATTTACACCTGCCTGAGTCAGAGAGAAATCTATGTCTCCTCAGCCAGGTCTCTGTTCTAGGCCACTATCTGGCAGGGGAAGGTGAGGCTTGATAACCTCAATTCTTAATGGAAGCGGGGCAGTTCACTCAGTTCAAGCCACGCCCCTGATTGATGTTGCTGGCAGAACAGCAGAACTTTGCAGAGTTTGTTTCTGTTCTTGTTGTCACATGCTGCTTGAAGTAACAGAAACTACAACTCTGTTCCAGGCAGTGGCAAGCAGTTGGAGCTCACACTGAGCTGTCAATTTCTGCCTCTGCCTGCCCGCCTTTGTCTCAGCTAAGATCCCCTGGGGACCAGGCTCAGCCTCACTAATGCGGAGCTCTGACACAGCCCCTCCCTGGAAGTCTGCCTGCTGTGTGCTTATTCTAGTCCCCGTGCTCCTTTATTCACGTCCCAGATCCGTCTGCCAGTACCTGCCACCAGAAAAGGTGCCTGGCTTCCTCTGGTTGCCTAGAGAAACAGGGCGTGTCTGTCTGGTATAGCCTCCCAAGGGGCATGAGCCTTATTGTTGCCGTTGCTGCTGTTGTTCTATGCCTAGGGGCACCGCCACTGCTCCTGAATGCTTCCCTCTCTGATGACCAGCCTTTCCCTACTCCTCTGCCACCGAATCAGCACAGCTGAGCAAGGGCCCTTCCCCTGTTCACATCTCTCAAGAAAATGCCCAAGATTCTGGACTCCAAGCCTCCAGGTGAGAGTGGAGGGGAGTGCTGAAAGTTCAGAGTTGCAGGTAGAGAGTATATACAGTTTTATACAGTTTTATGCCTGGCTGAAGAGTGCCATGGCACCCTAGTACACGTAGGAGGTCCAGTTTATTAGAGGGTCTCTCCCATGGGATGGAATGGGAGGACGTTTGGACTCTGCTCACTTGTTTGTATGGAGTTTACTGCAAGCCCTTCTCATGGTGGAGGGGACTCCTGTCCACTTGGCAATGGATTCAGTACCTTTTGTTTGTATCTTTGGGGTCGCATCTCACCTCAACAGGGATGTTATGCATTCTTCAACCTTCTCTCTTGGCTAAGCTCCAGACCATCAGCTTACTTGCTAAACTTCTGTCTTTTAACTCTCCTTCTGGACGGGAGCCTCTGTGGAAAGCTGGCTGCAGTCCACCATCTTACCTCCACCCAGTATGATCATTTAACAAAGGAAAGTGTATGTATAAACAAGGAAAGTAACCGTAGACATTTATTTAAATGTCAAAAGTGACAGAAAAATTTAGGCCTACCTTTCTTCAGAGCAAGGGTCCACATGTCATTTCAATCATTGATTTTACAGTTCAGTTTCTCAAATTCCACTTAGTGTCTCCGTTCTTCTTTGCATTGAACAAGGTTCTATGTCCAGTCTTAAGAAGTCCAGAGATGGCCTCAGCCTCTGAAAGATGAGAAAAACAGGCATGGCTAAAATAAAAGGACAATGTCCTCCATGATGGGGTTGCAAAGTAAACTACAAAAACCACTAGCAAGCTTAGTGGCCTAGCAAGAACCACTAAGTTCTCCCCAAAGAAATGTACTATTTTCTTAGCGTTTTGTGTAGTATCCGGCACTTGGTACATTTCTCCTGGCCACTCTCCTTAATTTCTGCTTAATTTCTTCACTCAGCCTTTCACTGGTTTATAAGTCTTGCGTGAACTGCTCCAGGGCAGAATAATCCAGAATGAGGAAAATAGATAACATAGAAGCTTTTCAATCCCATTCATCACATATGTCAGCTCCAAGAACATACAAAACCTTATTTAAGATGAGCTGTTTTCAGCCCACCTGCCCTTGCAGCTAAGTGATGCCTGCCAAGACTGCCAGCCTCTGTGTCTGGGAAACCATCTCTCCCTCACTTTGTCCTAACGAACTCTCTTGGATGTGAAACACAAAGGCAGGGTAAGACAGAAATGTACTGATTAATTTCAACATGCCTTTCAGAAGTCACATTCTATGCTGAGCAAAGTGATTTTCAGCTGACTTTATCTTATTAGTAAGGACTCTGGGGAAATTTTGTGGGGCAAATCCTTTTCTGCATTACCAAGCCGAGGAAACAGTTTCCATCTTTAAAGCCCTGAAAGCATATGCTATTTTTTTTCTTCCAGATTCTAAACCTGGCTTCAGAAAAAGTTCTACTTGGAGAGATCTCATTAATTTCCATGGTCTGATTTATCCACAATTTGGTGATTCATTTATTTTTGCCAGTTTCTTCCTTAATGTAAAAAAAAAAAAAAAAAAAAGAAAGAAGAAGAAAACCACTATTGACCACTTTCCTCCCAAATCAACATTTTGGGGGCAAAAATAAATTCTATTCTCTTGTCATTAACTATAGGTCAAATCATGCTGTACTATTTCCTTTTTTAGAGCACAGGAAGACAGGTAGGCATTGAAAGTGTTCTCCCTAAAGAAGCTAAATCACAAGTTTGGTCAATTAATTGCATCATTTTTGAGGGTTTCTTAGTTATTAAAGTGTCCCATTTTCTAACAGAAAAATAATTGGGAAGTGAACCTTTTGGAAATTTTTCATCCCTATTTTAGTGGGGTGGAAGGAAGGTAGCCAGGGGTGGGGAAAGTAAAGTAGGCACTCTCCAAGCACCCAATTTTGTAGTTTTTCCTCTTTTACAATAATAATTCAAATTCATCTGACTTCCAAGCCTTCATGGTTAAAGAAAGATTATAACTAGAAAGTCAGACATAAAATGTCCTCAGGTCCTTTCTTATATTCCTTATTAAATTCAAAAAAGCAACTTTTTCTGAAAGTCCGTAATTTCCCCTCTACTTCTCCTCTTCCCACACTGTATCTTAATCATCACGGCATGGAACAAAGATTTTTGTCAATGCCTACTTTTTAATTGTTTTTTAAAAAAACATTTATTTTAACAGATAAATTAAAAGTGCACAAGTTCATGGTATACAGCATGACACTTTGATCTGCACAGACCTTGTTGAATGGCCAGATGAAGCCAATGAACATTCTGTTACATACAAACTTGACATTTTCTTTTGTGGTGAGGACACTGAAAATTTACTCTTAGCAGTTTTCTAGCATACCATACCTTATTTTAAATGACAGTCACCTAGTTGTCCAATTGATCCCTTGGACTCAGTCCTCGGGATTAACTGAAATTTTGAATCCCTTGACCAACATCTGCCCAATTTCCCCCTATTCCCAGGCCTCAGTCCCTGGTAACCACCTTTCCAGACTTTTATTCTATGAATTCAACTTGTTTCGGGTACACATAAAAATGAGCTCATGTCGTAGTATTTGTCTTTCGGTGTCTAGCCTATTTCTCTTAACATAATGTTCTCCACGTTCATCTACATTGGGGCAAATGACAGGACGTCCTTTTTTTGAGACTGAATAGTGTGTATATAGCAGTGTACATGTAAACACCCCATTTTCTTTGCCCATTCATCTGTTAACGGACACATATGTTAATTCCATATCTTGGCTATTGATAATCTTCCTAATTATATGAAAGATGCATTACAAAATACAATGCTTATATCCAAATAATAACTTTGTTGACATTACATTTTCTTCTGATGTCTTTGCCACCAAGCCTCATATCAGATTTTGTAAATTAACATAGTGATATCATTGTTTATCTTTTATTCATTTTCCTGTTTATAATTCTCCACCCACCTCGACTTCAGAGAGGAAAGAAAAAAATGAAGTAATATATTATTTGATTTTGTAATTGCTTGTTTTATTTTAATCTTGACATGCACAGAGAGGCTACTTCAATCACTAATTACAATGATTATTCTGAACTTTTTTATTTTCAGTACATAAAGAAACACGTGCAGGTTCTTACAGCTTTCTCTGAAGTTGTTCAAGCATCCTGCTGTGACCCTAAGACAATTTTAACTTCAGTGCTATCCCTGAAAGGCTGGTCCCAGTCAGGCTCAGCCTCTTTTGTCTAGGTCACTTGTGACTACAATTACCTTGTCTTGTGTGATACAAACGCAGAGCCAGGAGAATTTCTATGAAGCCTCATGGCAGTTTCTTCCCTTCCCCTTCCTGCCAGATCCTTCTCCTTTGGAGCCCTGTGCCCTTCAGCACACTAAGCAAACCCGGGCACAGATGGATTATAGTTCATTCCCTCTGGCTCCAGACAAATGGAAGGTATGGGGAAAGCCCAGTGGTGGCTTATGTCTGCATGGAGGTTCTGATGTTTCTCAGTTACACTAAGGACTCACCCTGAGGTGTCATGTTTAGTTCAGTTAGACGACTGTTTCCTGTCTGCTACCTTCCAAGTACACAAAGTCTAAATCTTGCCTTCCAGGTGTAAGCAATGTCATAAGAGCTAAATGCTCTTCACCAGGCTTCTCCACACCGATGACATATCGTGAAAGAGGGAAAACCCTGGTGCTCTGAGAGCAGACACCTAATGAGCAGGGTGGTACTTAGGGAGTCTCCTGCATGTGATAGCTAAGTCACCTCAGGAAGAATGAGTGGGGATCCCAATAAAAACAGTGAGAAAGGATGCTCCTGGCAGAGGGAGCAATACTGCCCAATAGACAGGAAGGATGAGAGATCTTGGTGCATTTGCTCTAACTTTATATGTTATTCTTTAGGGGAGGCACAGTCAAAACAGGAAGAGTTGTGCATGGTCTGCTAAATATTTTGTGTTTGCTCTCCATTCAAAGGAAAACCATGGAAGAATTTTGAGCAAGGAATGAAATAATCAAGAATTGCCTGAGCTTGAGGATGGACAGATTAATTCTACGACCGGTTTTTAATAGACTACTCTGCGTCAGGCACTCTCAAGGACCCAGACATATAAATAAGCCAGATCCCTTCTTGCCTTTAAGTTGCTTCCAGTTCAGTAACCATACAGCTAAAGTTAAAAAAAAAAAAAAAAGATGAAGGAAAGAAGGCACGGAAATTGAGCACAGTGGGGTCTGACTTAGGCAATGGGGTGAGTAGTAGAGGTGCTATTTATAGAAACAGGGCACAGAAGAAAGAAGGTAATAAGTTCAGTTTGGAAAATCTTTCCTTTAAAATGCCTGCCAAGTAGCTAAGAGGAAATGTGCAACAAATAGCTGGAGCTCAGGCCAAACCCAGACCCAGATCGGGGCCTCCTTCTGTACAGCCATGGGCATTGCTCCTGTGTGCTGACCCTGAGAGCACAGGGAGCAGACTCAGGCAGCCCCCTCCACTCATGTTCTCTTATTTTATAGTGCTTGACTCCTGGCTGGTGACCACCCATCTCTTCCATCTCTGCCACCTGACCCAGTCCAGTGGGCCCTACCCCTCAAACTGGAGAACATCTCCCTCTGCTTACAGTGATGGTGTGCAGAGCATGCCCCCCACCCAGAACAACCCACCCGACAAACAGGATGGCAGCACAGCAAGAGATTTCTTTCTCACGTAGAAGTGCCTACATAACATCTTCAATTTTGCTCTTGGGCTGCTAAGCCTGAATCATTTCCTATCTGGCCCTTTACACACAGAGAGAGAACCCAACAAACAAGAAAATGCTGACCATGGCACAGTAGTTCACACCTATAGTCCCAAAAACTTGGCAGGCTGAGATAGAAGGATCACTTGAACCTGGGAGTTCAAGACCAGCATGGGCAACATAGTGAGACTCTGTCTCTGGGGCAGTGTTTTTCAATCTTTTTTTTTTTTTTTTATCTCCCAGCACACTTGAACCTATCATTAAACTTCTGCAGTACACATAAATTATGTTGATTCAAAAATAAAGAGAAAAAAAAGGAATATATGTACTATGCTTTGAACTTTTTCCAAAAAATAATTTAATTAGTGATCTTTAAAAGTTTTCGTGGCACACCTAAGAGTCTCTCATGGTGCTGTAGCACACACCAGTTGAAAATCACTGCTCTAGAGGAAAAAAAAAAAAATCTGCCCACCCCAGGTTTAAACTAAATCTCAATAATAAAATAACTAATCTTTGTCCGTTGTGCCCTGAGAATTCAATTCAGGTAAACAAACATATTCACAGCCTTTTCAGAAGATGTAGGCTGAAATATTTATTGAGAACTGAAAACTTACATTACATTCCACAGAAATTCTTTACTCCACCCTCCCTGGCCTTTTTATCTGAAGAAAAACAAAAGCTAATTAATCAGAATAACCAAATATCCTCTTGAAGATCCTGGTACACAATTTGTTCTGGGTTTGTCATACTCTGGGTCGTCTCTTCTCTGTTTCATCAAGGCATTGTTTTCCATTCAAGTGGACTTTTAAATCTTACGAGGTTAGGCTCTGACCTCACGATAAAGGAAATTAAGGCACTTTGTAGCAATCAAACAACAACTGAAAAGTTAAAAATGAATTGGCTACACTGTTGGTTATTTGTTTTCTACAATTCCAGACACCCGGTACAGCCAATTTGGTGACATGAAAAGATGAGTTGCACCGGTTGGCTCCCACACCTGGGTTTAAAACAAAACAAAACAACTTTTCCTGGCATCACACAAGCCAAGTTGTGCAGATGAAGACGTGAAAGAGTCTGAGAAGCAAGTAGGAAGTAATTAAGTGCTATTAGCAGCAAATGGAATCTAATTTGACCGAATGGCCAAGTGTGGCGTGGTCTTTTGAAAACATTTCCAAATACAGGAACCAAATTTGATCCTTTAAGACCTCCTTCTCTTTAAGATGCATGTTTATTCAAAGAACAGATGGGGAGAAAAGTCAGAAAAAGACTTTGGTCGACCCACATAAAACAGCATATTTGAGTGTGGGCATGAAGGGAGATGAGTTTTGGAAGGATTTTTCTGCGTTTGATGTGTGGAGATAGACTTGAGAAGTGGGAAAGCACTGACTTTATTTAATGTCTCCCAGGGAGGAGTTTCAGAATGCTCTTAAAAAAAGAAAGCTCCCTTAGTAAGCACATATTTCTATGCTCTCACATCTTTGGTATTTTTTCAGTATAATAAAAGGGGAAGTTTCCAAGACTAGAGTTTTTTGGGTACTATGGACAGGAAGAAAATTTAGAAATGGCTATAAACCACCACCCACAAATTAAGCTTTTTTTAGGGATTGGAAATTTTGAATACTTTGTCTTTGGATGAGGTCATGCCTTTGTGTGTGTTATACGTCCTTCTAGTCACCGAGACCACAATGGAAATCAGCAGAGAGCACCACATTGAAAATCAGTTTGATACTGACAGCATTTACAACCTGCCTGCCTAATCCCGTAGGTCCCCACTGTCCTAAGAAAACCATGCTTCTCTTGAGATGCCTAAGCTGTCATTGCATGTCAGGGAAACGCAAGTATAAACAGGTACTTAAATATAAGTATAAGCTTTGCTGGCTCCTGAAAGCAAATTGAGCTTTTGAACCTGATGAGGTGTGCCCCTTTGAAATGTTGGCAATCCAGAGCCCAACACAAATAAGAAACAACAGGGGAAGACTCTGGATGAGGAATCATAATGGAAAGGAATTGCCTTCTGGTTGCTAGCATTTCCATATGGACACAAGCAGCAAAACAACAAGAGATCAAAGAGCCATCCAAAGAAGAAGGGAGTGTTCGGTCTCATAATTGTGCATGTGTGTGAACACACAGCTTCCGCAAGGATAATAGCAGAAACATGTTTGCACAAGGAGGTCCGATGTGAGCCAACTAATGGGGGTGCCTGGCTGAACCTCAATATGCAAAAATGGACTCTTCATTTGTAAAAGGTGCTACCCATTAATGGGACCTCGAATCTGTAAAAACAGTTAACGGAGGCACGAGGGAGAAATGGTCTCCGAGAATAAAAATACTGTATGCTCCCAAACTTGAACACAATGACTCCATTGACCCACTTTGCAGCCAAAGCCTAAAACAAAAGAAATGTTGCCCACCATGACATTGAATGAGAAGATGAGATGGGAATGAGCATTTCATTTTCCAGCCATTAAAATGCCGGCACTAAAGATGGAATTTCTGCTGCATCTTTCCTACTTTGTGTCTTTTACTAGGGACAATTTCATTTTTTTGGACCCAGAGAATAGCTTCTCTATACATTTTGTACTCTGGTGAAACCACTGATTTTCCTATTTAAGAAGGTGAGTGAGGCAGCCTCACTCTACATTTGTTAAACTCTGTCCCAACTGAAAAGTTTCAGACAATTTAATATATATGGCAAATGATACATTATTAGCCACTATTAACACATAGGAGAATAGTAACATAATAAACAGAAGAAATGATATTAGAAAATGGAAACAAAAGCTTGATACAGCTCAAAATATATAATCACTCAAGAGAGCATTAGTCCAAATAACCTATTTTTTTTTCCAGCTCATTCAATTCAATGACCTCTACTATGGTTTGAATGTGTCCCCCAAAGTTCATGTGTTGGAAACTTAATCCCCAATGCAGCAGTGTTGAGAAGTCTGACCGCTAACAGGCAATTAGGTCCTGAGGGCTCTGCCATAAATGGATTAATGTCATCACAAGAGTGGGTTTGTTATAAAGCAAGTTCAGCCCACTCTTGCTCTCTCTCTGGGCATGTGACACTTTCTGCCATTTCTGATGGAGCCAGCAGGTCTTCACCACATGCACACCTCAATCTTGAACTTCCCAGCCTCCAGAACTGTGAACCAATAAATCGCTCTTCTTTGTAAATTAACCAGTCTCAGGTATTCTGTTGTAGCAGCACAAAACAGACTAAGACAACTTCTTTGGGAAAGGGAACAGAATGGGCTTTAAAGGAGTCCTTCCTGCATTCAGAAGACACAACGACTAAGATACACCCTTAAATACTTAATTATGTTATTAGATTTAATGGTTGCAATTACACACAACTGTACAGACCCAAAGTGCTTTGTAACCTTTCATTAGTCCATCTTCCCAAGTCTGGCTCCATTTTCAGATGAGAACACTGAGGCACATAAATTGTGATTTGCCCTCTAGTGGCCAGTGAAGTCAGGAGCTCAGTTCAGAGTGCAGCCTGGTAAGTCTCCAGGGCAGAACCAAGAAGACATGGGCACTACACTTAGGGTTCACCTTTCATTCTGCAGCTCAGCTCACTGGAATTTTTTTTTTTGATGGGAGAAGATGCAAATAACATTTTATCACCAGATGTAGGGCTTCTTTATTAATCAACTTTTTGTGGGTTTTCCCTTTTGATGTAACTACAAGCCATATATTACACAGTTTTCTCCTCTTGCTATAAGCCCCATCTCCCAGTTCTCGTATTCATTTATTCTTATTTAGGCACTCAGTGTTCCCTTTTAGAGTAATGTTTCCACAGAATTTGGAAAATTATTTTGATCAAGAGTGAAAGTGAGTGTGAGAGAAGGAAAGAGTGTGCCTGTGTTAGGGTAAGTGCAGTTAAAAATAGCATCTGATTAAAGAACTCCAGATTAAGCAGTCTTGTCAACCTTAAAAATGTCATTTAAATCACCATTTTAATAGAAAGTTTTAAGAAAGAGAGAACGAGTCCTGGTGGGCCTTTTCATGTGCCTATCTCTGGCTCACCCTCCAGCTGCTCTGCAGGGAGACAAGGTAAGCGAGCAGCTCACTGCAAGCCCCGCGGAGCTGCGTCCCAGCTGCCAATATCCTCACAGGGTCACTGAGCAGGCATATAGCTCATTCCATTTGTAACCATGAGAAACAGAGTCTCCCAGGGAAAATAGGCACTCCTTGTATGTTCAGCCCTGTGCACTGGTCTAGGTGAATCACTGTCCAGGAGGGAGAGGGAAAGGGATGTGTCCTGACACTTTATTTCCTTGGAGACATCAGAACATCATTTGAGAGCTAGTACACTGCCTTTAGCAGACCACTAATCTGACCCAGCCCAGAAAGATGTGATGCTTTTAGGAGCTTTCCATTAAGGGCATCTGAATTCTATTGCTAAGGCTTCCACAAAACTATCAAAAAGAAATGCTTTGATGTGCGTCCCCTCCAAACGCCGCGCACAATTCAGAAACCCCTCACCCAGCCCCTTCTGCCCCCTTGTCCTCCCCTGTCCTGTCCTCCCCTCCTCCCACCGCCGTGGAGCCTGGCCACACTGTCTGCCTTCCTGCTCATATGAACCGCAGTTGCTGAAAAAATGAAGCCAAAAGAAACAGCCAATAAAAACAGAAACAGCTGTAACAATTTTGCACAGCATGGTCTTGATTTCCTTGAGTTTTTTTTATTTTTTTTTTTTACTTTTGCCTTTTTTATTTCCCCTCCCTCTCTCTTTTTCTCTTTTTCTCTCTTCGGTTCCTTTTTCCATCTACAACGCCTCCAGTGTCGAGGCCTGAAATGGAGCAAGAAATATTTTCCTCTTCTGCAAGCCCTTTGTGATTCAGAAATAATGTTGGAGTCCATTTTGAATAACCAGTTCCAAAACAAACAGAGCGAGGAAGGGGGGAGACGAGGGGGACGATCTGAGAATCTTGCCACCAAAGACAGGTGCAAAGATTAAAAAAAAAAAAATAGACCCAGCTCTCAAATTTGCTCCTTTTCAGACTGCCGTTGTCAGCGGGTGTGCCTGTTGTTAGCTGAGCCCACAGAAGCAGTTCGTTGCTTTTCAGCTCAGAGTGTTTGAACTTGCCTTTCTAAATGGGCCCTGTCCTGAAGTCTTTACTGGACTGTTGTTTACAGTTGCCTGGCTTCACCTTCATCTCCCCAAACACTCAGGCATGGAAAGGTAGCTTGTAAATGCATAAAGCTACCGGCGGAGTGATATTAGTGGTCACAGAGAAGAAAAAGAGAAAGAATGACTCAAAGTACTGAGCAAATATAAAAGGAAAGACTCACAGCAGATTGTGATCTGTATCCTCTTTCCAGTCTGAACAGGCTCAGGAGCCTTAGGAATGTTTACCTTCTTCAGAACCCATAATGAATCAAGGCCACATGCCACCATCTTCCCTAGGTGCTGTGTCCCAAACCCAGGGCTAGCTTAAATACTTGCAATGGGGGGCAGGGCTCTCTGATGTGTTATAAAAGCCTCATTTCTTTTGACTCTTTTAATGTATTGGGTGTCTACGTTGTTCTGTTTCCCTCCAGCTGCTTCCTCTCTTTCTCCGTGTCCTGGGACCAGCCCCGGTCTGAAGCTGAGCTGGATCTGGGCTAAGCATCACCGGGAACTGGTTGAAATAAAAGCTCTTTCATGGTGGCACAGCCCTGTTTTTCAGATGGTGTCAAGCAGATCTGTAGTTTATTATTAATAATAGCACATGCGTGACACCACGTCTTCAAAGGGCTGTGCAGACATTAATTCTTTTGTGATGTGAAAAAAAGGAACAGCAGCGTCTTTTTAAAGCGAATCTCCTAGTCTTCTGGAGAGGGGTTAGAAAACATAGTCTCAGCCAGAGATGAATGAATCAAACCCCAGAGGTCTGGAATCTGGGTCCAATTGAGGAGCACTTTGAAAAAAAAAATCAGGAGTTTTACCTAAGCTATATAGCATGTTCCAAATTCTACACTCTTTCAAACACACATGGAAGTCTTTCTAAGACAAGCTGTGGTATCTTTGTTCCAGGAATAAAACAAACAGAATAAAAGACGGAAAAGTAGAGCAGAATAAACGTGGCTTTTCTACACTGTTGAAATTCGATCTGAGATCTCTAGGAGAGACAGAGAATTATTCTCACCAGTTTGGCAAAATCTGTCTTTTGACTTCTTTTAATAAGTGATTTCTTTGTCAAAGTCACAATCTGCGATTAAAAAGTGGCAATTACTATCCCATTTGGCAGAATGTGGGAATGGAATCCAGAGGCCCCATCTGCCACTGGACTTCCAAAATTAGCCTTTCTGTTTTTCTTTCAGTTTTCCTTCCATTTGAAAAGCTTTGGGGTTTGTTTTTGCCCGGTTCTTTAAAAATATAGAACACATATACTTCTATAAGAATAAATGCAATATACCGGGTGAACATGAAGTTCATGTGCAATTTAAAATAGTCTAACATGATAAATTGCACACGATCTTTATGTCCACCCTGTATGTCATTTATAAAGCATAATGAAACTAATTTATAAAGCATAATTAAAACTAATAAAACTGCTTTCTTACCTATGAAGTGGTATACGATTGACAACCTGGCAGTAACTGTGTGGTCCTTTTGTACTTCACTCCTGCCTCCCTAACGGGCCCTGAATCCTGTCATTACTATTCTTGAGGTGGATTGATTATATTAATAGCCCTGATTATTGGCCTCCCAAATGACCTTTGCCCTGTAACATTACTGACCCCTTTCCTTTCCCAGGTCTAACCAGGTGACTGGCTTTTGCTTGCTGGAAGTAGATGAGTTGCAAACAGAGCCTGGGGAGCCCAGGCAGGTTTTGTTTGCCCCCTCCCAGAATCCTGCTCACTTGCTTGTTCTTTTTCCCCCAGGCCTTACCCTGAGAACATGGCCAGGTTAGACAGCTGGATGGTGACAGGCATGTGAAGCAGAGCTGTGTCACACTCTATCAAAGTCATTCCATATCAGCCAATAGCCAAGCAGTGAACATGTGTCAACCACGATTAGCAGAATCACCTGGCCGACCCTACACTCCCCGTGGAAGCATCAGTGAGCCCAGCCAAGATCAGCCAAGCACCAGCTCAAGACAAACACAGCTGACTTGTGCACTAGATAAATGACACCTGTTTCTTTCTTCAGCCACTGAGTTTTGGGATGGTTGTTTGCAGCATTATTTTGACAATACATTATTTTTATACTTCCCTTCTTCTTTTAAAAAGAAAAATCACAAATGCATATAACCCTGAGAAATGTTAGCCTGGCCTTTTCTTCTGTCTTTTTTGTCTTTAAAATATTGTATCACAAGCTTTGTGACCTGTTTTTTTAATGTATTATTATGTTGCTTGCTTTCATTTATGTACTTGTGTGCAGTTACAGTGAATGGTTTTCACTGTTATATAGCCTGTTTGTGAATATACATTATTTTCTCCATTCTTCTGTAGACAGATACTTGACTTTCCTGTTGATGGATATGTGTATTGTTTTCAGTTTGGATTAGCTCACTCAATTAGCTCACTCAAATATGTCTCCAAATACACATTCCCAAGATTTCCTGGAGATACTTAGGAGTAGAACAGTAGGAGTATGAACTATGAGAATGCTCTCGGCTCGGTGCCTATGGCTCAAGTGGCTAAGGCACCAGCTACATACACCTAAGGTGGCAGGTTCAAATCCAGCCGGGGCCCACCAAACAACAATGATGGCTGCAACCAAAAAAAAAAAAAAAAAAAAAGCCGGGCATTGTGGCCGGCGCCTGTGGTCCCAGCTACTTGGGAGGCAGAAGCAGGAGACTCTCTTGAGCCCAGGAGTTGGAGGTTGCTGTGAGCTGTGATGCCATGGCACTCTACCCAGGCGGACAGCTTGAGGCTCTGTCTCAAAAAAAAAAAAAAGAGAACGCTCTCATTCTGAAGCTAGTATAAATTTTCTTTTAAATTCACAGTAGTAATTTGCACACCTTCCAATATATATCTTCCAAGGCCCACCCACATTTGCCTCAGGCCATCATAAATGAAGAAGCAGGCAGGAGCCCTTGTGGGAGGATTTGATGGTTGAGGCCTGGAAGACATATATCACCTCTGGTCACACGTCATGGCTCTAACTCAACCATGTGGTCACTCACTGGAAATGTGACTGGGAAATGTAGTCTAAGAAAGGGAGATGACCAGAGCATCTAATCAGTCTCTGACATAGCTTCTAATCCTTCTGATATGGAAACATTAGCTTCTTATAGATCAACACACCACAGTCTACAAAGCTACAAAGAACACTCATGGAACATTTCCTATTTTCACACTGTCTTTTCAAACTCCCTTGGGAAATTAGAACACTATTAGAACACTATTATCATTATCCTCATTTGAAAAACTAGGGCTCAGAGTGGTTAAATGACTTGCCCAAGGTCACAAAGTTAGTAATTTGCTAGAGCCAGAATATAATCTCAACACTTTTTCCCCAAAGTCTTGTCCTATTTCTAGTATAATTAACCTTTCTTTCTCAACATATTCATTCACTCACCAACTGAAATTAATTTTTGTGTAAGTCCTACATAGCAATTGCACTGCGGTTCCTTCCAAAAACACAAAGTGAATGTCACAAGGATCCTGCCCTTGGAAAAGTCCCACAATTTTGAGTTTTCTTCCCACTTTCACCTGCCATCTCCATTTGCTCACCCATGCTCACAGCTCAATCCACTCACGCTAAGTTCACCAATAACTTCCAATTCAACAGATACGGTGGCTATGGTTCAGTTCTCATCTTATTTGAACATGGTCAAATCATTCCTGATTGTTGACCCTTCTTTCCTTGTAATGCATTCTTCCCTTAATTCCCATAATCTCACATATTTCTGATTTTTCTCCAACTTCTCTGTTAATTCTGTTAAATCATCTTTGCTGTCTTGTCTTCTTCTAAACAGTCTTTTAATATTGAGGACACCTAACCCTGCCAGATAAAATTAGATGTTTCTTTAATGACCCAAATGAAATACTAGCTTCTTGATGAATTTTTACCTAACCCCTCAGATAGAATAAAATATCTTCTATACTCTTCAAAACCCTTACTCTCATCTCTTTCATAGCACTAACCATGTTCTACCTTATATTGTGTGTCTGGTTCAGAAATCTTACCAGCTGACCTAAATGCCTTTAAGGTTCAATCCTGGCATGACTTTTCTTCTCACTCTGTATTTTCATTTTCATGCTAAAAGTCTTGTCATGTGCTCTTCCCTCTATCTGAAAGACTCCTTATCTTTTACTTGGTTAATTTACAATCATCTGGGTAAAAATTACTTCCAAAGGAAGCCTTCCCTGATCCTGACAAGAGCTGAGTTCTCCTGGTAATTAATGCACATATTTGGCATCCTTTACTTTTCCCTCTCAACACTTGTCATGATTGTTGTGCAACATTTAACTGGTGAAATCTCCTTCATTTCTCTTTATTATATTCAAAGTTTAGTTCCAAGATTATAATGTCAACATTTATACCCTTTGCTACTATATGTTCTTTGCATACAGCAGGCCCACCTTAGAGGTTTGTTCAGTGAAATAATTTTATCGCTGAAGAGAAAAATCCCAATAAATTTTTGGATCCTGCTTTAAGCATTTACTGACAATTTACTTCTTTTATACTTCAGCCCTTGTGCCTGATTATGTGGACATAATTACAGAAATGTAAATGCATTGCTTCTAAACATCACCTCATTAGATTTAACCCACTCATTGGATTTACTTTATCCCTCCCACTTTCATGTCATCTAATCAATTGATAATCAAGTCATTGACAAAAGGGTTTATTAGGACAAGGATAGAGACAAAGCTCTAAAACCTGCCATTTAACACTACTTTCAACCACAGAGTTGCAATCTTGTACCACAGAAGTTCAACTTGTTAGTCATAGTGTCCTTATCTTGGCTTCTATTTCAAGTAATCTAGACACCAAATATCCTTACAATGTTAATTGAAATCTAATCTCTCGTTTAAGGTCCAAAAAAATATCACCTCCTTAGTGAATTTTTGCCTAATTTCTCTAGCTAGAAACACATCTTTCTTCTCTGTATTTCCCTGTTTTGTTCCTACCATTTTTATTGCACTGACCATGGTCTAGTTTGCATAATAGCTCACTGTTTGCATGGCACCAATTCCCACTACTTGAATTCAGTTACTTTAGGGCAAGAAAGGCTATACTTTTTGCTTTGAACTTAGTATTGACTGACTATGACCACCATGCCAGGAGCTGCATCAACTATTTTATATATACCATCTCATTTAATTCTTATTTGAGATATGTCTTATAATTATGAGCATTTCAGAAGTAAGGAAATTGAATCTCAGCGAAGTTGTTTTCCTTTATATATCTTGCCTGTATATACATCTTGCCTATATATTGATCCTTGCTCATATGTAGTAGCATATATCAAATGAGTGATTGTCAAAGTGAAACATAGAATTGATATAGATGGTAATTTATATGGGCAGTCCGCTCTCTTTGGGACTATGCTCCCAAAATAATATTAATACCTTGGATTAGATAACTGGACTAAATCTGAACTGCTATTCAAGAAATGAAAGTTCCCTAATGCACTATTAATTTTCTCTGTCAAAGAGAGTATGCATTCAATATTGCTTTAGGCAAATAGGGACATAACAGATGTGTTATTTGGACACACTTTTACAGGAAACAAAATTATGCAAAGTATGCTTCTTCTATACACTTCAAGACTCATTTTTAAACTGGTAAACTTTTTCAAGGTGACATACTGACATTCTGAAATAACTTCTTTTCTTAGAGTATGTTGACCACAACTCAGAATTTAAATGGAAGGCCAAGGAGACTAAAAACATATTCCATAACAGCAGTTATTATTTCTACCCAAGATTTTTCTCCCTAAAAGTAATCTAGACAAATGCACTGTGAGATGGAGCAGATGATGAGAAGAGTAAGTGACTCAAATAGAGAAATTACACAAGAAATATTTTTCTACCTGAGAAAGTTGCCCTAGGGGTCATGTTTTATATAGAGATTTGTACAATCTTTGGAAAAGTGAAGGATTTTTAATCCCATTTCCTTTTATAAATGAGAAAGCTTATGCTTAAAGAAGTGAAAATAATGATTCTACATCAAAAAGTAATTACCTTAGGACACAGACTTTCTCCATTTCTAATGCCCTGTCCCTTGTCATGCTCTTAAAAAGTGTTATCTATAAATCCACGACTTCCTAGGTAGGACAATTCAGACTTCTGGGGGTAGCTCATGTCCTTGTTGGCCTATAATATGTTTATCTCTTACATGACAATATTATTTCAGTTATAAAGATAAGGCCTCCTTTGGGTCAGGGGTCACATTTTTCCATTTGTGGTTCCTACTTCAAGCTGGACCAATAACTTTCCTCCAGGAAGTCTTGACTAGAAAGAATCTTTAGCAAAGATGCAGCATAATGTAGTGAGTTTTGAGTAACATGTCCTCACTATCAATCCTGCCCCTGTTCATACTGTCTTCAAAACGCCTCAGTTTCTTAAACTCTCTGAGCCTCAATTTCTTCATCTTTTAAATGGGAGACATAATAGCTACTGTGCATTGTTGTAGTAGGGATGAAATGAGAATGGTGCATGAATAATGTTTACTGTACGAATGAGTCTCCATGATTCATAGCAATTTGCTATTATTGTTCTTGAGTCTTGGCTAGAAGTTCCCATTAGGTTCTCTGAACTGTCAGTCTTCTGTAGATACTCTTATCAAAATATGTCCTTTGCAGAATAGAGGGACGCAATCTACTGGGAATATATGTGGAATAGTGTATTTCTGGTAAATTATCTTCACACAAAGAATGTGATAGCCTATTCCTAGTAAATAATCTTCACACAAACAATTCCCAAAATGACAAGGGACATTTAGGGAAATGGAAAATTGTTCCATACATTTTCACCATGCAGATTCTGTTTTTACTGTTTCCTTTATTCTAGTAGGCTACCTCTGGCTCACATTCACTGACAACCTTGACATTATGCCTATGTGTCTTGACTCATTTTAGAATTCTTCAGAAAAAGAGAAACAATAGGACACACACACACTTATCTGCACACACAGGGTGGGGAGATTTTAAGGAATTGTCTCATTGACTCACATGATTATGAGAGCCAGCAGATGTGAAATTTGTGGAACAGGTCGACAGGCTGGAGATAAGAGTGCATGTTTCATTCTTGAATCAAATCTGCAGACTGGAAATTCAGGCAGGGTTTTTTATGTTGTCCTCTTGAGGATGAACTGCTTTTACCTCAACCATCAAGGAGGCTGCAATCTCAGGACATTTCAGCCAGTGGCTGTTGGTCCTCTTGCAGCAAGCTCAGGGTACCTTGGCTTTTAATCAGCACCACAGGACTCTCAACACAGATGAGGAATTGAGTTACCTGAGATAAGTGCGTCTCATCACTGCTGTGATTAAATGGGAAAAAGAAACTGCAGTTTTTGCTCTTAAGACCTTCAGCTGACAGAATGAGGTCTACCCACAGCACAGGGGATAATCAGCTTTTCTTAAAGTCTAGTGATTTAAATGTTAATTCAATCTTTTTAAAAAAAAAAAAAAACAAGAAAGAAATTTCACGGCATCTAGACTAGTGTTGGACCAAACAACTGGGCAGCATGGCCTAAGCCAAATAGACACATACATTTATTATCACAACCCTCAGCTTAGAGCACCCAGCAAACACAGGCAGCTAGGGTAAAGTGAGTGTATAAAGATTTACAAAATCATGTCAGAAAATCATAAAAGGAACCCATGTGCCATTTAATTTGAAATTGGATATCTCTGGTCCCTCTACCACCTTCATAACTAGAAGGGAAAACAGAAGTGACAAATATTTTCCCACTTATCATAGGATACTGACTTATCTGGGGTAACCCAGTTTCTTTTCTATGTTGAGTCCTTTATGGTGCTGATTGGCAGCCAAGGTATTCTAAGGCCAGCTGCAGGAGGACCAACAGCCACTGGTGGAAGTGTTCTGAAACTGTAGCCTCCCCAATGGACTCTACCACAATATATCAGCATTTTTAGATTCTATCTTGATGATCAACTTGAGTAATTCTCCTCCACATGTGCCTCTACTTGGAAAACAGGATTTAACTGTGCCTTTCCAAGACAAATTATCACAAAATCCATGTGGACCAATACAGTCATCAACCTCTACGGATATAAAAAAAAGTATAGAGAGAACAGTCCACAAAACCACAATCAATTCTGACGACCACTTTGCAAGTTCAAAGACCACTCTTGGATTTGTTAATTAGCTAAGATTCACAGAACCCTCTGAAAGCTGTTATGCTCGTAATTACAGTTTATTACAGATAAAGGATAGGGATTAAAATCAGTAAAGGGGAAAAGCATATAAGGACAAAGTTCAAGAAAGTACAAACTGTGACCTTCCAGCTGTTCTCTACCCACACTATCACCAAAAGCATTATTTTCCCAGAATCAATGTATGACTATATGTGCAGAGTATTTTTAAACAGGAGAGCTCACAGAAACCTCAGTGTCCAGAGATTTTACTGGGACTCCTTCACCGAGGCATTATTGATTGCCCACACCACTGATGTCAGTTTACAACCTGTCTAGAGATACAGCAGATATTTTGCAACCCACAGTCTTCACCCTAAATCACATTGCTTCTATCTGGACAGCCTGAAGCCTACCGGTAACAATGACACTTTTATTCAATAGAATATTCCAGGGCTTTAGAGATTACCTCTCAGGAGACAAGGGCAAAAGCCAAACTTTATTTAGGAAAAGTTAAATTGAGATGGGGTCTCACCCTTGCTCAGACTGGTTTCAAACTCCTGAGCTTAGGAGATCCACCTGCCTCAGCTTCCTAGAGAGCTAGAATTACAGGCATAAGCCATTGCACCAGGCCATGGCATTATTTTTAACGGCATTTTATGGATATGGAAGTGAGGCTTTCCTAGAGTTACAGAGATAGTGAGTAGTGAAGATGGATTATAAACAAGGGCTACATGTGCCCAGAATCTGTTTTATAACCACCATACTGTGGGTATACAGCCTCTTCCATTTGAAATAGATGTTCCCAGGCATATGCACAGCCAAAGAGGCCAAAATTATTGAAAGACAACAGTCTACTCCTACCATTCCAATACACAATATATATGAATTCAGAATGTTACAACATGCAACTCTTCTCACTTAACAGAAGTAAATATAAGGTAGAAAGGCATGAAGATTTACTATGAGCTCATGGTGCCTTGATCAAAGAAGGCTTAGTCAACAACAGTATTTCAAATGTCTTTTTGTCTGGCATCCCAGAGGTCTGTACACCCTGGGGCACCAAACAATAATAAGATTCTGGATGAGTGAAAAGCATGCCTTTCTTTATAAACAGGATGAGGGCATTTCTGAAAGGGAAGGTAAGAAGGAAGACCTGCTTGAGTCTTCAAACACAAATGTTTTCTTAGAGAGAAAAATTTAGAGAAGAGAACACATAGATGTTGAAAGTCTAAGAACTGTTTTCCTCAAAAATCTCCATGTGAGTATACCCTCTCGGAGTCTTCATGTTCCCCAGGATGCCTCAGTAACTGGTCTGAATGATCCAATTGCTTAAACTAGTTTTTTAAATTTTAGTAAGCTTCCCTTAACCAGTGGCATTTATGATAATTAATAAATAAGCTCCAGGAATGTGAGTCCTACAAGTAGCATGGAAGAAATAAGGAATTTAATCTAAAGTCCAAGTGAAGAAAGTTTGACATTGGGAAAGAGTGAAAGTTTAATTTTTCTAAGGAATTAAGATGTAGACCTAATGATGCCATAAGACACAGCTTCCCCCAACCTGGGCAGGGAAGGTGATGTAGTCTACCTGCAGGTATCACAGTGGGGGAATGTCAGCCCACTGCCCTTTTGAGATGGACAGGGCAAGATCTCCACTGTGACCAGGGGTATCAAAAAGATGACATCAGCAACAGCAGCACAAATGACAGGACTATGGAGGAAATTCCAATCAATGAGCAACATGAGCCATGAGACAGTTCTAAGCAGCCAAAGGTGCCCTTAGTGGGAAAATATTTGTGAGTTCCTTGTTAGTTCAGCTTTGATTAAAAGAAAAATGCTTGGAAGAAGGAGGAAGAGAATATAAGGTCTTTCCAGAAAGCCAACTGGTGAGCAAAAGCCATAAAAATCACCTTTGGGCTCCAGAGTCCTTTTTATGATCCTAGTGTTCTCCCACTCCTCAGGTGGTGACCTCGGAAACATCAGTTAAAATTGTTATTCTAAGAAAATCATAAAAGATGTCCTCCCATCTTACTGCCTTTACATTTTATAAATGACTAATTTGAAATTGAACATGTAAAATGACTTTATGCAGAAGATTATTTTGTCATCATCTGCAAATAAATTATCTTTTAAAAAACTTAACTAAAACATTGTCAATACTTTATTGTGCCTACGTTCTAAATATAGCCCAATGATATATTCTGAGTTGAACTAGAAAAGCATCAAGGTCTTATCAATATAATTAGTTGAAAAGTCAAAATTTTCATTAACCAGTTAATGCCATCCCTGCGAAAACAAACAAAAACATTCTAGGTTTGGGGGCTTGCTGTGTGTGTGTGTGTGTGTGTGTGTTTGTGTGTGTGTGTTGGTTGATTCCACCAGATTGACGAAAGCGTTTAACTATTTGGTTTTGCCATACCTATTGTCAAAGCTACTTAATATATTATGGTCCCTCAAATTTGGGGGCTTACATGAATTAAAAGAAGTATATATACTTTTTTTTTCCATTTTTTTTGGCCAGGGGCCAGGGGCCAGGGTTTGAACCCACCACCTCCAGTATATGGGGCTGGTGCCCTACTCCTTTGAGCCACAGGCACCACCTGAAGCATATACACTTTCTCCTGGTACTGTTGTATAAAGTAACTTTTCAGACTTTTAGACTAGAGGAGAAAAGTAACTCTCCATTATCCAGAATGAAAGGTCCCACAGCACAGGAAACACCCAGTTCGGATAAAGTGAAAAATAAAACTAAAACATTATTCAACTCTCAAAAGCAGAGTTATATATTTAGCCTTCTTTTCCTTGGCATTTACAGTTAACACGTGATCAAAGTTTGTTTACATATAAATATGTGGAGGGGCAAGCTTGGGCAGGGTGAGGGATTAGGCATTGAGGTGAGGGATAAAGGACTGAGAATAGGAGAATGTTTCAGCCGTTAGCCAAAACAAAAGAATTTGCCTTTGTTTCCAACTCCATGGCCTCCTTTAGCTATGACATAGCATAACTAGAAGATTGAACTTAAAAAAACAAATAAATAAATATAAGAAGGCAGGATGGTTTTGTTTCTACAAATGTCTTGAACAAAGCATGTGTTTCTGTTTAATACTGGATAAGCTCCAACTGATGTCTAGATCCCTGTCAAAATGTTTACTTTTCTGTGGGATTTTTTTTTCCAAGTGGGGCATTGTGAAGCCACAGTGAAGCTCTGGACTTCAAAGTTGCTGCCAGCTTGCCTGGAAAAGCCATTGTTTTACCCTCTTCCCCAGCCCTCTTCAAATGAAGTTTTAATTTTTAAACAATCATTATGCCTGAAAATGATCAATCTTGGTATAAAACCAATAGAAAATTTGATGAAGAATTGAAGGAAATTTCACCAAAGTAAATACCAAGAGATGATGAACACTGAAAGATTGATATTTTTTCCCCCAATTGGGATATTTTGCATGATATTCCAGTGTCGTGTAAAATAACAACAAAATCTGTTTTATTTTGAAGCAATTCTAAACTACCAACTTAAGAGCACAAAACAACCTCAGAGGAAAGTTTGAAAATTAAAAAAAAAAATGTTACCTTATACTTCTTTGGATATTTTATTCAACTCTATAGGCCTCAATAAGGTAAAATACATATGCCATGAATTATAAATATGTCAAGGTAATAAATGAATAAACCTGAACAGTTTTATCTTACATCTTTACTAGAAAATTTAAGCACATAATAAAAGCCATATACTATAATGCAAGAGACTACAGAATAAGCACAAAAGTAGAAAAATGTGTCTAGAGATAACAGCTATTTAGTTAAAAGGAAAAAAGAATTTTATAAAAATAATCTAAAACTAAAGCCTTTGATAATCAGCATAAAAAGGATTTGATTTCTTCCTTTTCAATTTTTATAATTCTTTGGATTATTTTTATCCACCTTCTGAGTAAAATACCCACTTTTCCATTTCCAATGGAGTGCTAAAACTGGATCACAAGATCTGAGTTCTGGTTCTTCCCCCAGCACTTTCTCACTCTAGGTTCAACAAATCACCCCAAAATGCAATGATTTAAAACAACAATTAATCACCTTTTCATGATTTTGCAGATGTTGGGTGAGTTCTAGCCCCTTGCCTTACTTGCTGGGATGGCTGGTCTTCAATGATTCCATCCTACTCTGAAGCTTCAGCTGGTCTTCCATGAGGTCATTCTGGAAGGTTCATTAGGTGGCAGAATGATTCCCCACAGAAAGAAATGACAAGTGCAGTGCACAAGCCTTTAAATAGCGTCTGTTGGCATCACATTTGTTCTATTGTTCTATTATTGTTCTATTGCCTCAAAACAATCATAAGACTAATCTCGCATGCGGGGCAAGATGACTGACTAGAGATATTGCTTGCCAGACTGTCCTAGAAAGAGGGAAGGGTTTAGGATAGGGGAAACAGGAGAGGAGAAGCAGCATAGGTGAACTTTAGTGAGAGAAGTGCTGGGGCCTGCCAGGGACCTCACAGAGGAAAGCTATGAAGCAGACAATAAAGAGGATAAAGGAAAAAAATATATGGCAAGGACCAAACCAATGGAGGCTTAGAACCCAACAAAAAGGTAAGAGGGTATCCCTCTCACAATCCTTCAGTGATCAGCAGGCTACCAAGTTACTGAGAAGGTTCCTCCTTCACAAACCCAAACATTGTGGAAACCACAGACTAGTGGGGAGAACTTGCATGACCCCAGAACTTGGACACTCTGAGTGGAATTCCCAACCAAGGAGACTGACATGAGAGATACAGAAACTAGAAAGCAAATTTTCTTCTGTTTGGACACTTAGTTCTCCTCCCCCACCCATTGCAGCTGGGAAAGTAGTTTGAGTCAAGAATTTGGTAGGCACCCTCCCTTCCTACAACTGGCGCTTCCTCCAGTCTGAAGTTTCCACAATGACTAGAGCCCATGCCTCTCCCCTTGGGGTCCTGCAGGAGACTTGGGTATCTGATCTGGGAGCTCTTAGCTCACCAGCATTTCTCAGAGACACATTCCAGCAGGTCAGGCACAGGCCAGACTCCATGACTCTAGGACTAGAGCAGGTAGCTGTGGGATATGGGCTTTTGAAGCTGGACCTGGGAGACAAGTTGGCCCACTTGGGCAGAACTGATGGGAGAAAACTGTGGGGCCTGAGACATGGCAAACTGTGAAAATGCCTACCACCTCCATGAGAAAGCCATGCTTTTGGCTAGTGTAGGTCCTCTAATGAGGAGGATGCCACTCCATGGCACCATAACAACCAAGTACAACCCATGCAGGACCCAAGATCAGGGGCAAAGTAAGAGGGGTGGGTCTCATTCCCCCACAGCCTGTCTGGGAAATGCAGGACCTCCCTCACACGTATCCTTTCAGGTTTGGAAAGCCAGTTTTAACTCTCCTCCCAGCAGCTCCCCCCTAGCAGCTTGAGAGATGACCCCTGAAACCTGCCAAGACTTTGCTAAGCACTACATACTTGCACAACCTAACTGCACCCAATCTTATCCTTCTACCCACCTCTGCTATGTGGGAATTCAAGCAATCTCCTAGGAGCTACAAGTCTCCTCCCATAACCTGGAGCATTTAAGTGCTCCCCCTGAGGGACTAGAGCTTATCCATGCACAAAAGAACATCTCTGTAATTGACTCTTTCCTGTCAGCATCAACTACTAACAGAACAACTCTATAGCTCAATGTAGCTACCACCACAATCAAGTAGGACATGACTGATTCTCACTCACAAGTATTACTCACCATCACAGAGACAAAGCTGGGGTTCCCAATATTATTCACACTGCTTTAAAGACAGCAAGATAGAACCCAAGGGGATGCTGCTTTTTAGGAAAGAAAAGTTACAAGCAGTTCAATCAGTGAGGAGTCTTCCTCCTCCACTGCAGGGCTATGGGCTGATTGGAGAACTACTCAGAGTCTTCACTGGCAAGCAAGTTTATCAGAGAGCTAGTGCCTGCTAATCCCAGGTTTCTGCAACCGATGCCATCCTGATCATTCTGGTGCACAAAACCAGGTCTGCACAGGACCCAGCTTCCCAGCAATATCTTTTGCACCCCCTGCCCCCATTGAGTTGGGGAGAAAACAGATGCTCCCTCTGTAGTGCCCTGTGACTGGAAGCCAAGTATACCTCCTCCCCAGAGTGGTAGCCCAACAGAACAGGAGCCCCAGACAGCATAGGTATCATTTAAAAAGGCTGGAGTGATAAGTGGGTTCTATAAGTAGGGGGAGAACAACCTGGGGAGAACAACCTGGGGTGAACAGCAATGCCAGCCAACTTACATGGATGCTAGGCCTTTAAGAGTGTATGACAGGGCATCAGCAGTCCCCACCATCATCAAACAGCCCATGTAACAGTGGCTCTGCCCCCCTAAATTCTCAGGGCCAGCTCTGAAGCTCTTGCTGTACCTGAGTCCAAGGCTCTACCCCTGTAGCTCTAGGGCCCCTGCAAAAGAGACTCCACTCCTGAGAGTCCAGAATTGTGCCTGGACCCCAAGACTCCACTGATGAGTCACCACCACTACCACTGGGCCATCAGAACCTCCCCAAGGCAAAACTTCACTTCAGGACTCCAGTGCCCTAAACAGCCATCATTTCTGGACTCAGTTTAAGAGAGTCCCCAGCAAATGATAACAGATGCACTGCAATCCTATTAATCTAAAACTGAGAGAGTAGCTAGATGAGAAGAAATCAGCAAGAGAACCCTGACACTATGAAAAAAAAAAAAAAAGAAGTTCAATACCCCTAAGAAAACATACCAGAATTATAATAGTGAACCCCACCAGCAAGGAAATTGCTAAAATGACAGAAATAGAATTCAGAATATGAATGACAATTAAATGAATGGAATTAAAGAGAAAGGTAAAAGATCAACAAAAAGAAGCTAAAATATTTCAGGAAATCAATGAAAAAAATTGAAAAATTCACTAGAAAGCTAAATAACATAAAGAGAGGGTATAACAGAACTTAAAGAAATGAAAGAATCATTTAGGGTATTTCAAAACACAGCAGACAGTTTTAACAATAGGCTAAACCAATAATAAGAAAGAATCTCAGAGTGAAGACAAGGCTCTTGAGATAATCCAGTCATTAAAAGGCAAAGAAGAGTATTTAAGAAGTCTGAGCAATCACTGAAAGAGATATAGGGCTATATGAAGTCAACAGACATTCGAATTATATATATCCTTAAGGGAGAAGAAGAAAGCGCTAAAAGCATGGAAAACTTATTTGAAAAAATTATTGAGGAAAACTTCCCTGGTATCTCCAGAAATTCAGACATACAGATATAAGACAGACATTAAACGTAAGGAAGATTCATAGCAAATAGATCATCTCCAAGACTCAGTAATAAGCTTGGCCAAAGTCAAAATTAAGAAGTAAATTCTGTAAGCAGTAAAAAGAAAGCATGAAATATCCTGCAACAGAAAACCATCACAATAACAGCAGAGTTCTCAGCAGAAACCTTATAACCTAAAAGGGATTGGGGTCTATGTTCAATTGACTTAAACAGAATAAGTGCCATCTGAGAATTTTGTCTCTTGTAAAACTAAGTTTCACAAAAAATGGAGAAATTCAGTCTTTTCCAGCCAAGCAAAGACTGAGGGAATTTGCTATGGCCAAACCCTGCACAAAATACTTAGAATAGCACTACACAAAAATCACCATAAAAGATACCCAACAATATAAATTCACCTAAAGAAAAAGACAACCAAAACTCACAACTCCTATAAAACAATAGAATAAGAGGTAAAGCAAGCCAATAAAGAACTATTCAATAGGAGGAACAGAACAGCATCCCACATATCGATGTTATCAATAAATGTTAACATTGAGAATAGATGTTCCTCTCAAAAGACATAGGCTGGATAAATGAATGAGAAAACACAACCCAAGGATCTCCAGGAAACACATCTAAATCACAAGGATGCACACAGATTTAACATGAAAGGATAGAAAAAATACTCCACACAAATGGAAATCATAAGAGAGTAGGAGTAGCTCTTCTCTTATCTGATAAAATTGACTTTAAGCCAACAAAGATAAAGAAAAACAAGAGGGTCACTTTATGTGGTAAAAAGAGTTATCTAACATGAATACATAACAATTCTAAACACATAGTCACCCATAGGAACTCCCAGATACACAAAGCAAACTTCACTAGAGATAAGCAAAAAAAAAAAAAAAAAAAAAAAAATTCTCACCATCATAATTGCCAGGGGACTTCCCCCCCAACCCATCAGAGAGCAACAAATCATCAAAGCAAAAAAATTAATGATTGATTTAAGCCAAACTCTAAGTCAACTGTACATAGTGGACATTTACAAAGCATTCTATCCAACATTACAGAATATATTCTTTTTAGCAAAAGATGGAAAATTTTCCAAGACTGATCATACCTGAAGACACAAAACAGATCTTAGCAAATTCAAAAAAATCAAAATCATACCATATACCTTCTCAGACCACAGCAGAATAAAACTAGAAATTAATTACAAGACAAACACTCAAACCTACACAAAATCATAGATGTTAAACAACCTGCTTCTCAATCAACAATCACTAGGTCAAGAATGAAATTAAGTTGAAAATTAAAAAATTCTTTAAACTACACAACAAAGGGGACACAAGCTATCAAAATCTTTGGGACACAGGAAAAGCATTCATAGCCTTAAATGGCTACATCAGAAAGACAGAAAGATCACAAAAACCTATTGTCACACTTCGGGGAGCTAGAAAAGAAAAAAAAAGTGGGGGGGGGGGAAGCCAGCAGAGGAAAAGAAATGATTCATGTCAGTGCAAAATTAAAATAATTGGGGAAAAAATTATAAAGCACATATACAAAATAATACAAAGTAATGCCAAATTAAACATAAAAAGTAGGTTCTTTGAAAAGATAAACAAAATTGGCAGACCTCTTACTAGAGTTACCAAGAACAGAAAAGAAAGGATCCAAATAAGCTCAATTAGAAATGAAAATGGTGAGATTATACTTGATATGGAAGAAATAAAAAGCATCTCCCATGAATACTATGTAAATCTCTATGTACATAAACTAGAGTACACAGAAAAAATGGAAGAGTTCCTGAAAACGTACAACCTCCCAAGAAGAAATAGAACTACTGACACAGAGCAATAACAAACAGCGAAATTAAAACAGAAATAAAAAAACCTACCAACAAAAACAAACAAACAAAAACCCTGGGCCAGATTCACTTCTGAATTCTATCAGACCTACAAAGAAGACCTGGTACCTATATTACAGAAATTATTCCACAATATCAAGAAGAAGGGAATCCTTACCAACTTATTCTACAAAGCCAGTAGCACCTAGATACCTAAGCCCAGAAAGAATGCAACAAAAAAAGAAAACTACAGACCAATATCCCTCATACAGATGTATAAATGTAAAAATCCTCAATAAAATACTAACAAATTCAACAGCACATCAAAAAAATAAATAAATAAATAGCCACCCTTATCAAGGTGGGCTTCATGCAGGGATGCAAGGATGATTCAACATATATAAATCAATAAATCCTATTCACCACATACACAAAAGCAGAAAAAGTCTATATGTTCCTTTTAACAGATGCACAAAAAGCACTAGACCAAATATAGCATCTTTTTTATGATAAAACCCCTCAACAAACTAAGCATAGAAGGAACATATCTCAGATTAGCTAACAGTATAATCTTATATCTAGAAAACCTCATAAATTCTACCAGTAGTCTCCAGGAACTGATAAGTAAATTCAACAAAGACTCAAGATGCATACACATAAACTAGTCACATTTCTATATAAAGAGTCAAGTCAAAGACTCATTACCCATTCACAATAGGTACAAAGAAAATAAAATGCCTAGGATTTATTTAACCAAGTTTATGAAAGACGGCTACAAGGAGAACTACAAAATTCTGAGAAAGGAAAATAGAGAGGGTACAAACAAATGGAAAAATATACCATGCTCGTAAGTAGATAGAATAAATATTGTTAAAATGGCCATACTACCCAAAGTGATTTACAAATTTAATGCAATTCCTATGAAATTACCAAAGTCATACATCACAAATCTAGAAAAAATAAGTATATACCTCATTTGGAACTAGAAAAGAGCCCAAAGAACCAAAGCAATCTTCAGCAAAAAGAACAAATCTGGATGTATCACATTACCAGGCTTCCAACTATACTACAAGGCTATAGTAACTGAAACTGCATGGTATTCTATAAGACTGCATGGTATGCTATAAAAATAGCACAAACCAATGGAACAGAACAGAGAATCCAGATATAGAACCATCTACCTATAATATCTGATATATGACAAAGAAGTAAATACACACTGGGGAAAAGAAACCTCATTCACTATACAAATGGTGCTGAGAAAACTGATTAGCCACATGCAGAAGAATAAATCAGGTCCCTTCCCTCTCATGACTCACAACAATTAATTCAAGATAGATAAAATACTTAGATCTAAGAAATGAAACCATAAAAATTCTAGTGGAAAATATAGGAAAAACTCTTCCAGATAATCAGTATAGGCAAAGAATTTATGGAAAAGACCCCAACAGTAATCATAGCAACAACAAAAATTAATAAATGGGATTTGATTCAACTAAAAAACTTCTGCACAACTAAGAAAACAATCAACAGAGAGAATAGACAACCTACAGAATGGGAGGAAAAAATCTGCAAACTACACATCCAATAAAAGGCTAATAACCAGAAGTTACAAAGAACCCAAGCAAACATGCAAGAAAAAATTAAGCAACCCTTTTAAGAAGTAGGCAAAAGACATGGACAGAAGCTTCTCAAAAGAAGAAAGACAAATGGCCAATAAACGTATGAAAAAATACCTAACATTACTAATCATCAGGGAAATGCTAATTAAAACCAAAATAACATGTCACTTTACCCCACTTAGAGTGGCATTTATCAAAAAGTCCAAAAACAATAGATGACATAGATGCAGAGAGGAAGGGATGCTTATACATTCTTGGTGGGACTGAAAATTAGTACAACCTCTATGGAAAACACTATGAAGATTCATTAAAGAACTAAAAGTATACCAATCACTCAATACAGCAATCCCACTGTTGGGTATTTACCCAAAGGAAAAGCAAATTTTCATCAGAAAGACACCTGCACCTGAACGTTTATGCAGTACAATTCATATTTGCAAAGATGTGGAATCAACCCAAGAGCCCATCCATTATTGAATGGATTGATAAAATGTAGCCTATGTATACTATGCAGTACTACTTAGCCATGAAAAAAATGAATTAATATCCTTTGCTAAAGTCTGGATGGAACTAGAGACCATTCTCCTAAGAGAAGTATCTCACAAATGGAAAAACAAATATCACATATACTCACTATTAAATTGGAACTAACCAATGAACATATACAGGCATAGAGGGAAGTAAAACTCAGTGGAAATCAACCAAGGGGGAGACCCCAAGAGGGGAGGGTCAAAAACCTACCTAACAGATGCTATGAACACTATTTGAGTGATGGGTGCACCTTTAGCCAGCATTCAAGTATTACAAAAGGGATCCCTGTAAATAACCTAAAACATTCTTACCCTATTAATATTTTGAAATTTTAAAAAAAGAAAAAGATTAAGGTTAAATGAGGTAATAAGAATGGGCCCTATTCCAACACAACTGGTGTCCTTAGAAGAAGAAAAAGAGCTACCCGGAGTGTGTGTGCACAGAGAAAAGGCCATGTGAGGAGACCATGGCCAGTTGGAAGCCAAGGAGAGAGACCTCGAGAGGAGTTAAACCTGCTGACACCGTGATCTGGGACTTCCAGCCACCAAGTGTGAGAAATAATTTTCTGATCTTTGTGAGAAATAAATTTCTGTATTTTAAACTGCACACACACACTAGACTGAATCAGTGAGAGAGGGTACTGCTTAAAGGAATGGGAGGTGTGAACAACCTGAGGGACAATCTGTTTAGTAATTGGCCACTGGAGGCCAGTCCCTTAGCCTATCCGGACTCCTTGTCTTCATCTCTAAGTTAGAAATAACAACAATTTCTCTGCATTTCTAAAAAGAAAACGTGTTTGGAGAATTAAATGAGAAAACATAAAAGGACACTTGTAGAACATATGAAAAGGAATTCTATAATTGTAAAATGTTATTATTCTGCTAGGGAGAATAATGTTCTTTGTGGCATTTTTTTCCTCTGAACATATCTTTAAGTTTGTACATAATATCTACTAGCCAATTAAAAACAAACATCAACAGAAAACAATTTAATGTTTTGTATATATTTTACAAATAACTACTTTTTTAAAGTGAATTTTTATTGTTTCAGCCAGTCATTTGAGTTGAATTCATCCATCTAGCAGAAAAACCAACTTGATGTTGTCTAATTTAACCTTTTTACACTTTGTGCACATGCAGTTAAAATACCTGGCCAATTTAGCCAATTTAAGTCCTAGAAGGCATTTGGATGTTTTACCTAATCTTAAAGCTTTGAATTACTGGCCAACCGGAATTTTGATTTCACTTTGTTTTTAGAGTATGGTGCAACTGCCTGCTTTTTGATAGCCTTCATTATTATAGAATATGTTCTGAGATTAAAATGTCCTTTTCTGAGAAGAGTGATTTTTTTTCTGCCACACCCAATGTATCTCTTCTACATTAAATTCCCTCTAGCAAAATAAATGAGTTCTACTTGTAAGCAACCGAAGAGAATAAAGATTAAAAAGCAACATTTTGAGTTACAGTTGCCATAGGAACGTTTTTTTCTTTCTTTCTATTTTAATCTTCAGGGCATGTAAAATGAGAGCTTACTGATGTAGTGTAGTGGTATTCCATTATCATAGTTACCTGAGATTAATAAGAGGAGCTTGAAAAATCACTATTTGATTAGTCCCAGCTAGAGTTTATAACTCGCAATCATGCTCATAATTTGGACCCTTGGTTCAAAGGAGCCATAAGGGTTTTGACTCGGTTTTCCTATTTGGGGTTTAAATTTTTTAAATTAATTTACCAAAATGCCACTGACTATTTATTTTGTAAAACCCACTCTCCCCAGCTCTGTGGCAAAATGTGCTCCCTGGTCTTTCATACGGTGAAATTTGTTCAATGTGGTTTCATATTAGAGGTATATTCATTAAGGGATAGTTGGAATGGTTATCACCTTATCACCAACGCTTTATCCAGGACACACAACTCTTTTACCCTTTACCTTTGCTACCTGCCTTACCCTGCATTCTTCTTCATCTCCATTTTCTACTTTATTTAATTCTCTTTTTTATCTTTTTTATTCCCACTTGATTTCCCTACTGTGACATTGGCAGGGTGTCACTGGATTTCTCAGCAAACAGAGTAGATTTATTATAAATTTGAGTCACATTCTATGATGAAGAAAATTTTGAGGTATAAATTAGAATTACTAAAAGAAAAGTTGCAACTGTTGAAAAAAGTTTAAAAGAAAAATCTCTTGGAAAGTGGTTATCTTAACGCTACATAGCTCTTTAACTACAATTTTCTACCTTGAAAGTTTTTCTAGGTATTTCCTAGGGTATGAAGCTTAATACTTAGGTATTTTCATGGTATGAAGCTTAATACTAATGGAATATAAACATTCTTATATTACATAGGCAGACTAACTTTGATACATATCAGTTATAATAAAGGCTCATCACAGCACACTTAAAAGGCCCAATGTAATCACAATTCTTTAATTTATTAATATTACTAGCATCTAACGAACTTTGCCTAAATTGTTTAAATCACTATAAAGTTTAAATTGCTAGAAACAATCAGATTTGGAGAGAAAAAAAAGATTTACAATGTCCAACAAAACTTTTGGCTTAAATATAGTTCTTGAGATTCTAATTCTTTGAAAATTATGAATTTGTGAATAAATAATTCATACGCAGTCACGTCATAAACTGAACAGTATAATTTTTCTGGTTGACATTTTTATCCCATATGGAAAAATTAGATTATACTAATTCTATAGTCAGAGACAATGGTCTTTATGTTTCTAAAAATCTAAACTGATCGTAGTCCAGCCATAATCCACATGTTGAACTTCATCTTCCATACTCATCCACTTCTAAGGAAACTAGTTAGGAGCCACAAGAAACTTGGGCTTCATTCTCAAACCTGGCGTGGTGCCCCTGCCTTGGGCATGACTGTAGTGATCTTTCCAAGGACAAAGGAGACTGTCTCCCCCAGAGCTTTTGCTCTTCTAGACCCAGAACCCTAAAGCCCTGGAACTCAGTAATTCCCTGCATCGAGTGTCCTACAACTTCTTCAGGGCCAATGCAAAGCTTGCCCCGGAAGAGATGGACAGTGGGGTGCTCACTCTAGGCCCACACTGCCCATAAGGCCACTCATAGTACCAAGAACAGGAAGATAAATACATTTAGAAAAGAAATCAGATGATTGCTACAACAAAGTATTAAGCAATAATAAAAATAGTAATGCAAAGAAAGTAACATTCACAAATGAGAGTATGACTATTATAGAAAGCTTTGACTCTGAGGTTCAGTATATAATCATCAATTAAGTTATCATTTTTTTCCCAAAGACTCAAAAAATAGACAACTAATATTTATAAATAAAAATAAAAGATAATTTAAAAAAACAGATCATGCCAAATCTTTTAGACAATAGAAAAAGAAGAAATACTTCAAAATCATTTTGCTTACTCTGGATACACCTGATATTAAAATTGGAAAAAATATATTATTATAAAGAGGAAATTACAAACAATTCACTTTTAAATGAGGATGAAGTATCCTGTATCCTAAACAACATATTAACAAGTTGAAGTAAAAATTAACGTTTAAGTAATGTACTTCAGTCAAAATCGAATTCAATTTAGGTGAAAATTAGTCACTATTTTCTTTTTTTTTTCCCTGTCCTTACCCTCACGCCCTCCCTCCTTCTCTGTCTGCTCACCCCTTCCCCCATGCCCCACCACGTCATTAATTGCCATTAATTATCCTCATATCAAAGTTGAATACATAGGATTCATACTTCTCCATTCCTGTGATGCTTCACTAAGGATAATGTGTTCTACCTCCATCCAGATTGGTACAAATGCTGCAAAATCTCCATTTTTTTAAATAACTGAATAATATTCCATGGTATACATATACCACAGCTTGTCAATCCGTTCCTGGGTTGAAGGACATTTAGGCTGTTTCCACATTTTAGCAATTGTAAATTGGGCTGCAGTAAACAGCCTAAGTATCTTTATAATAAAAGGTTTTTTGTTTTATTTCCTTCTGGATAGATGCCCAGTAATGGGATTGCAGGATCAAATGGGAGGTCTAGGTTGAGTTCTTTGAGGTTTCTCCATACTTCCTTCCAAAAAGGTTGTATTAGTTTGCAGTCCCACCAGCAGTGTAAAAGTGTTCCTTTCTCTCCACATCCATGCCAGCATCTGCAGTTTTGAGATTTTGTGATATAGGCCATTCTCACTGGGGTTAGATGATATCTCAGGGTGGTTTTAATTTGCATTTCTCTAATAATTAGGGATCATGAGTATTTTTTTATATATTTGCTAGCCATTCATCTATCTTCTTTAGAGAAGGTTCTGTTCATCTTTCTTCCCCATTGATATATGGGATTGTTGTTTTTTTTCTTGTGGATTAATTGAAGTTCTGTAAAGATCCTAGCTATTAAACTTTTGTCTGATTCAAAGTATGCAAATATCCTTTCCCATCGGGTAGGTTGTCTATTTGCTTTGGCTGTTGTCTCCTTGCCTGTACAGAAGCTTTTCAATTTAATTAAATTCCATTTGTTTATTGTTGCGGTAGTTGCTATTGCCATGGCAGTCTTTTTCATAAAGTCTTTCCCCAGGCCTATATCTTCCAGTGTTTTTCCTATTCTTTCTTTGAGGATTTTTATCGTTTCATGCCTTAAATTTAAGTCCATTATCCATCTTGGATCAATTTTTGTGAGTGGAGAAAGGTGCAGGTCGAGTTTCAGTCTTTTACATGTGGATATCCAGCACCATTTATTAAATAGGGGGTCCTTCCCCTAGTGGATGTTGTTGTTAGGTTTATTGAAGATTAGGTGGCTGTAAGTTTCTAGTTTCACTTCCTGGTTTTCTGTTCGATTCCAAATGTCTATATCTCTATCTTTGTGCCGGTACCATGCTGTCTTGACCACTATGGCCTTGTTATCAAGCTCCTTTCTCATTCTAAATTTTTTTAGGCTAGATCTTAGGACAATATCACATTTTTATTAATGTAAAAAAAATAGAATGGTAAGCTAAAAATCAGTTTAAAATATTTTCCAAATACGAATTGCAAAAGTTCCATCTATAAAGATAATAAATATTTGACATGCAATATAATCCTTGATTACATGTAAAAAAAAAAAAAAACCCTGACAGTTACATGTAGCATGACTTTAAATGGAGAGGGATGTCCACAACCACAAATACGACCAAGGAAATATGTCATATTCATACATTGGAGGCATCCACTAAGTCAACTATCACTAAGTACCTAGGGTCAAAACTCTAGTGGGGCTCATCCTAGAGAAATTCAGATTGGTGTATTTATTGTAGTTTGCTCCTCTGTAATGCAGAGAAATGGGGAAAATATCAGAGAAATTTCCTAATCATTATTCAAAGCACATAAATCCATACACATATACCTAAATTATGTGGCAAACAAAGCAAAAAAAAAAGAAAGGACCTTCCTTTGTTGCACAAAACTCCAATAAATGCATAATAGCTCAAATTTTGTACCTTCTTAGCAGGAGCTAAGCACCCTTCCAGGCAGTTTACATTGTGGTAAATTGTTTAATGCCCACAGGAACACTGCAGGCAGAAATTGAGGATCAGAATAGTTAATAACCCTGTCATAAAGCTAAACTGAGATTAGAACCTTGACAGTCTGGCAAGTATAAAAAGATCAAAAGTTGGGTGTCACTTGAACATAGGTGTTACTTGGAGCTGTGGAGGAAATGATGGGTGAGAAGCAGCTGGTTGGTTAGAAGGGAAGAAGAGTGAATCCCAGGGAGACAAAGAAGGCAAAGAGAAAGGGAGCAGAGAGAAGAGAACTGGTGCTCTAAAAACCGAAAAAGGGAGGAATTTCATGAGAACAGCTCGATATTATCAGACCTTATAAATACACCATACAAGCTGACTGCCCAGAGGTCCCTATGTGCATTTAGAAAGTCTTTGTCAGATAATTCAGATCCAGATTAAAGTGAGCTAGTGAATGAAGGGGAGGTGATGACACAGAAGCCAAAGGAAGATGAATCTTTCAGAGGGGCTGAAAGGAAAGAGAGATACAACGTATAAGCTTGTTAAGCAAGGTCCAATGTTATTTTTAACCACTGCATATTTTCCATTGTCTTGAAAAAGAAAAATGGTCAAATAAAGTAATTTTAGATAACATCTGGCACATTCAGGGTGGTATAGCTATAGACCAAATAAAGTAATTATAAACAAGATAGCCTTATTTGCTCAAGCCCTTGGCTTCCTATATCTTTATATATGGAACCCAGGTTGGTCAAAATCCTTAATACACAATATTTGGTCAGCAGACTGGCATCACTTGGGAGCTAGTTAAAAATAACAGAATCTTGGATCCCACATCACTCCAGAATCTGTGTCTTAACAAAAACCCTTGCTGCTTCAAATGCATTTTAAAGTTTTAAAAAGCACTTACCTAGATTCCACTACAGATAACCCAAGGGAAAAGCTTAACTACTAAATTGTAGTTTAAAATTGTTTAATTTGCTTTGTAGGCATACCAGAGTTTCATCTAATTTATTTGTAAGTATCAGCACTGCTCTTTCCCAAACCTAGTAATTAACTAGTTTCAAGTTATCCTTTTTATCTAAACTAATAAACACTCATTCTTAAATTAGAATGGTATTACCTAGACCGATCTATAGGTCCACCTGGGTGTAGCCCTCCTCACAGACTCCAGTGTTCCATAACCTTCTATAATTCAGTGCAATATATCCAATTTGTAAAGGTAAATGTTTTATGAATTTTGCTCAATGTTGATGCTTATTTTCTTCAAACTTGCTCCAGTTCATGTTATGATTCCAATATACACAGAAAAGGGAACACTCCTGCGCTGCTGGTGGGAATGTAAACTAGTACGTTCCTTTTGGAAAGACATCTGGAGAACACTTAGAGAACTAAAAATAGACCTGCCGTTTGACCCTGCAATTCCTTTATTAGGTATATTCCCAAAAGACCAAAAATCACATTACAACAAAGCTATTTGTATCAGAATGTTTATTGCAGCCCAATTCATAATTGCCAGGACATGGAAGAAGCCCAAGTGTCCATCGATCCACGAATGGATCAACAAACAGTGGTATATGTACACCGTGGAATACTATGCAGCCATTAAGAAGGATGGAGACTTTACGTCCTTCATGTTCACATGGATGGAGCTGGAGAATGTTCTTCTGAGCAAAGTATCACAAGAATGGAGGAAAAAGTATCCAATGTACACACCCCTATTATGAAACTAATTTATACCTTTTATATGAAAGCTATAACCTTAATAACAACCTAAGAAAACGGGGAAGGTGGAGTGAAAGGGGAATGGGTGGAGGGAGGGGGATTCGAGGGTTCACTTCTGTGGTTCATCTTACAAAGGTACAAGTGAATCTTTCTATGAGTAGAATATGAACGTTTTAGCACAATAACTAAGAAAATTACATGAAAAAAATAAAAATAAAAAAATAAAATAATATACTAAATAATCATTTTATTGCTTTTTGAAATCCCCCTAGATATTTACAGCTGGAATGGAATTTTTAATGTTTTGATAAAAAATTTTAAAAGTCATGGAAGAATCATAACTTTTCCCATTGATAACTAACATTCTTTGTGCAATTTCTGTTTGAAAGGTCATTTTTATGATCTCACACTCTGCCAAGCAATGACTGCTGGTAGATAGGTAGATGATGATAGATAGCAGATTAGAGAGATAGATAGATAGGAATAATAAATAGTTGTAGAGATTAGATAGGAAAAGGGAAGAATATGATTAAAACAAATTTAGACAAAGTGGTAACCATGCAACTACCGTTTTTTAAGGTCCCAAGTATGAAGTCAATAAGGGACCTCGTGATTCACTGGTGATGTGAGCACATGCACTGGATATTCAATTACCACATTCACAAGCATATAACATGCAGACTTTGGGTTTGGATCATCTGGGGCTTTATCTTTTGAGTGGATTTATAAGAAATGATTTTAAGAAAGTTCTGCCAACAACTCTATACATATAACAACAGGGAAGACTCCTTTGTAAGTGGACCTCATTCCATACAATCCATGTAGTTCTAATTTCATATAAATTCTATTCTTCAAAATTGCATTACACCAAAATTCACAAAAGCAAATGCCTAGGAGCAAAGGGTATCACTAATTTATCTATAAAATTATATAATAAGTTTTATTTGAATTCCCCATGAATCTACAATTTTGTATAAAGGCAAGTAAAACTGAGGTCACTTTATTGCTCTGTTCTTAGTTTGTAAAGCATAAAGGATTTCAATGAATAAGAACATAAAGATAATAATTAGTTCCTAGAGATTATCAAATTATAATGTGAATGCTAAATCTTAATAAACATGGTAGGAAATAATAATGCATGTGCTCAAAAGAATGCAATTAATTTAACAACTTGCAGAATTATCCCTTGACCATTAGTTACCTTTCCATATGAACTGATATTTTATTTTGCAAGGTTTCTCAGCTCCTGAGAAACTGCGTGTGACGGTTTGCTAATGACGTCTTCTATAGGTATGGCTGCTACTAGAGAGCCTCCCATCTGGATGGCCCATGTGACTAGTTCTTACGAGTGGATTATGAGGCAATGTTTTTTTATCAACTTTGGCCCAAATTGTTTAAAAAACCAGCACAGCTTCTTTGCTTTCTTTCCCCTACTAGCTGCTGGAAGTAGGTCTTCCCGGATTGAGGACATGGGAAAATCACAAGATTCAAGGATCCTTGACCTTCATCATGTGGAGAAAAACGACCTGAGATCCAGCAACACCCACATTAGAGGGTGTTGAATGAATGAATAAGCAACACTCAGCAGAACTGAAATGCTGGGCTTTGGCACTATTCCTACTAGTACCCTATATTAAAATGGTGTTTTTACACAAAGTAATCACATAAGTTCGAATTCAGCGCTGCCTAACAGGAATTTCTGCAGCGATGGAAAAGGTTTTACACTGTCCAGCATAGCAGCCATGAACCATATATGACTATAAAAGGATCGAAAATTATTTACATAATTTTAATTAATTTAAAATTAAATTCAAATAACCACATGTGGCTAGTGATTGCCATAATGAGAAGCTCAGTTCTCAACTTTCCATTCCAACTTTCAACAATATAGAGAAGATACAAGAACTTTTTCAGTGTAACTTCCAACCTATTTATAACCTGTGGTACTAAATCTTAAAAAGTTTGACCAAAGTAGGTATGAATTTTGGTTAATTAAATTGGTTTTCCTAACATTAAAGATGGTGGTTAACAACTATCCCATCTGTCTCTAAAGCATAGGATGTTTTTCTTCAGAAGCATAGATAAAGGTAACTTTCACTGTTTGTCACTGGGCATGGGGCAGAGGCTTCCTCAGGAAAGTTTAGAGAATGATATTGTTTTACTACCTGCCTGTTGGAAAAAATATTACAACCTATACTGCTGCCTGTTGGAAAAAATATTACAACCTATATTCTCTTCTTTTTCTCTTATCTTAGTAGTAAAATTTCTAAAGGCATGAAATTATCCAGATCTACATGGACATAGATTCTCCTATCAGTGAATATAGGAGAAACAAATATGAATCATCACAGCAGAAGATGAATCACCAAATATGACCAAAGCCCCTCTCTGCTTCTGACGGTATTTCCATAATCAGTACAATGGTGGTACCTGCATAATCCTAGAAGATAAAATGAGTTTCCATCACTTCCCAGAAAATGGTCTCCATGGGCAGACTGGTGATAATGGTGTAATTCATGGAATTCACTTCTTGCTGTTCCCCTGGACGTGGCTTGACTATCATTTTGCCTCATTCCCTGCCTTGCCCCAAGGTCCAGACAATAGAGAGTATCATCTGTTCCTGCCCTGAGTGCTGGGACATGAAACAGTTTCAGTTTTCTGGCAAAGACAATTCCTGTAAAGAGAAAACTGGAGGAAAGCTGATCAAGTCTTCTTGAGAGACACATCATAAAAGATTCAAAGATTTTGGGGATCAAAAGAGTAGTGCAATGAATAAAACCTGTTGATTTTAATGTATCATGGTTCCTTTTATTTTTTTTCTTGGAAATTTCAGTAGATGTAGAAAAAGATTTGTTTTAAGAAATGAGTATCATTGTTTATAAAACACAAGGCAAACAAATCTAGCCAAATACTGTCCAAAAAAGGAAAAAAACAGATGAGGACTCCTGTCAATTTTTTTTTTTTTTTTTTTTTGAGACAGAGCCTCAAGCTGTCCCCCTGGGTAGAGTGCCGTGGCATTACAGCTCACAGCAACCTCCAACTCCTGGGCTCAAGCGAGTCTCCTGCCTGAGCCTCCCAAGTAGCTGGGACCACAGGCGCCCGCCACAACGCCCAGCTATTTTTTGGTTGCAGCTGTCATTGTTGTTTGGCGGGTCCGGGCTGGGGATTCGAACTCGCCACCTTAGGTGTACGTGGCTGGCGCCTTAGCCGGTTGAGCTATAGGCGCCGAGCCTCCTGTCAATTTTTAATCAGCAAAGCAAAGAACATCCCACTAATGAAACTGAATTAAATCATTAAATCATTAAATATTTAAAATGATTTTCTAACTCTAGTTTATGGAATAAATTCCCTTTATATAATTGAAACTCTTATGAAATCTACATGTAAAACAAAGTCAAATGTTAAACAAGACGATTTAATATATTCATTTCAATCAAAAATTCCATTTCATTTATCCTGCCAAAATCTAAATCACTTCAGAATACATCACAATTTATATTTCCCTTATATCAGGAAACACAGAATAAAACACTGTTGCCAATGCCATGCCCACAAAGTGGTCCTACCTTATAAAATGTAAAATGTAACTCATTCATTTTACATGTTTCATTTCATTTCAATAATGATGTATAATAACATTGTTCAATTTACAATGAATGTCAAATTTCTGGCGCAAGGTATAATAGATATTTACCAACTTTATTTTTTATCACTCATACCAACTATGTATATATACATATGTCTTCAACTTCCTTCAAACAGGTATTTCTTACAGTAGCAAATAGCCATCTTCTCCTATTGTAAAGGCAGAATGAGATGCCCAGTTTCTTCCTTTGGTAGAAATGCAATATTTCAGCTTGACATCACATGGGTTTGAATATACCTGTTGGGTACCACACGCCTCTTCTACAACGCTATATACATTAAAAGATTAACTTGGAAGAGAGGGTTGTAAAAACAAAAACAAAAGATTAACTTAATTGTGTTGGACTACCAAACACAACACCAATAATAAGGACCAATAAATGATCAAAGACATTACCAAAAACACAAAAATCCTCTGGGGTTGTTTTACCCTGGCCACAACAAAGAGTGAAAAATCACTCGTTTGTTCCCATCTACACTGAGAGTTACTGGGCAGCTTTGGCAGGAAGCAGGAATCACAGCCTTGGCTGCACTCACAATTTCAAGAGGTATGGCGATCTTCCTTCCAGATGTTTTAGGCCCCGTACTCTGGCAACAGAAACCCAAATACTATTTCTGAGACAGTGGATCTCACGTCTCCCTGATATGTTCAGTGTTCCTCAATCACAGGACAGTTTTTTTGCCCCAATCACCACAAACTGGGTTTATTTTTTCTTCTTCTCCCTTAAAGTCACCCAGATCTGCCAATTCTAGCAAAACCTCCTTTGAACCTACTACCCACTTCATGAGCCCCCTGCTTGGGCCGCACAAGAGAGCTTGCCTTCTCCACGGTGCATTCTGCTTTCAACTTACCCAAGAGATAGTTTTTAAACCTGCCCTTTTTCAGCCTTCTCAACACTTGATACTCTCTGGAGCTCTCTTTAAGGGACGGCAATGAAGATCTTTGCGAGGAAGAGGACTGTCCACGGGGATAGAAACCTGCTTCAGGGAAATAATCTTAAAAACAAATCCCTTCAAGCACTTGTTTCATATGAACAATTAAAATGCAAGAGAAACGATACACAATTTTCCTCCTTGTTTTTAGCAGGCACAGTAGTTATACCGAAGGCAATGAGAGCTTAGATGTCTGTTTTATCATTGAAAAAAATTCATGGTCTGTAACTAGGTTAGACTGTGCATGTCTGCCAGGTACATTAGGGGAAGAAAAAATACATTGCTTTCATATTTCTCCTAAAAATTTATCTGACTTCAAACCTCCTTCAAAATTTACCATCCCTTAAAGGAACAATCCCTGCCACATAAGTCTCTTCACAATCTAACCCTAAATTATTTTGCCCACCTTAACATGTACCCTGTGGCAAAATTAGCTTTTAGGAAGATTCAACCTTCAGCTGCTCTCTGGACAAGCTTTATTCATCTCTCCATGCTTTTGACATGCCATTCCCACGGATTCTAAACCTGCTCATTTATTCAGGCATTTCTCAGACTTCATTTCCAGGAAATAAGGAGATCTACTTAAGCCCCTGACATTACATTTTAAAGCCAAACGCGCCCGCAAATTAAAGAAGAATTGTCAGATAAATAGAAAAATAGGCTAAAAGAGAAAGTCAAGCAGTAATGAAAAATTCAAGTGTACCATTTTGAAACTTAAAGGGGAGTTTGATTCCTCTGACTGTATAAACTGGAAATACTAATTTAAAATGTGAACTATTATATTTACCCTTTAAACATCTCCATTGAGTTTTTAAAAAGAAATGTTAACATTATCTACTGAAAATAATGTTTTAATCGTTTTAGAACACTTGAGGGGTTAAATTTATTTAGGTGTTTTGTTTTTTTTAATTCATTCTTTGGTCTCTAACAAGGAATATGTTTTTTAGATAAAAATTGACTTTTGCCAAGTCTTTGATATTATAGCATGGAAGGTGAGGTTTACTTGTCTTAGTCATAGACAGCATTCTGTATATTTTGTGAGAACCCAATACACACTGGCAATCTTTCCCAGGGGGAAAAAATTATACTAATATAGTGGAGGTAAGGAGAATTTGAATGGTTCATTAAATAATAATACTAAACAATAAAGTACCTAAAATGAAGCATACACATTGCTTCTTATATGTATGATTCCATATTCCAGGAAAAGCATTTGGGAATCCACATCAGTGACAAATTTATTTTTATAATTCAATTCAGTTAAAAATAACCAATATAGCTGGAAACTATAGAAGTGTGCCTTAAGTTTCTCAGTCTCTATGGGTGTATTTTATAGTATGCTACTTTATATTAAACCAAAAAGAATATTAAAGAGCCAGCTATACCAACTTCTAGTTTGTGACTCACTGCCCAACTTTACATAAGATATGTAAACTTGTCTGTGCCCTGTTTCTTCACATATAAATGTGAGATTTGTATGTGTCTTACACACTTCTATCTGCCTTGGTATACTCTACTTAATTAAGTGTACGTGTTTTTCTCACACTAGATGGTAAACCCCTGGGAGTCAAGGTGATGATGTCTGAACCATCTTTGTCTTTCCCGTAGGACACAGGATAGTTTTTAATACTGCTGATATTTCACAGATAGTGCAGAATAGTAGAGAATTGAACCATTTGCTTTGGAATTATAGCTCCCCAAAATGTAAACCAAAAAAGAGTGGCAAACTCCAAAAAGTTTGTGAAATACTGAGTCAAATAAATTTGAGTTTCTTTACAACAGAAGTTATCAGAAGCTTAACTATACACACGTACATTGTGACTATCCCAGAGGAAGTTACAATAAATGGTAGGATCCCTTTTAATCAAAGTTATCAGCACTAGTAGTTTCTTTGTTAATTGGAAAAGTTTATCAGAGATAATAATGCTATCTGCCAAAAGTAAAAAAAAAAAAAAAAAAAATTCTTCCCTTCATATATGGCCATGACCTCTACTTTGAATTTTAATTTGTCCAGTGAGTAGGATAGTTTTTAATACTGGTGATATTTCACAAGTAGTCTCTACTCAGAAGAGTAGAGAACTTAACATTTTACTTTGGAATTACAGTTTTTTTTCTTTTGTGGCACTCTCTCTGTATTTTTTTTTTTTTTTGAGACAGAGTCTCACTCTGTCACCCTCAGTAAAGTGCCATGGTGTCATAACTCACAGCAACCTCAAACTCTTGGGCTCATGCCATCTTCTTGCCTCAGCTTTCCTCATAGCTCCCACAAGTTCCAGCTATTTTTAGATACAGGGTCTCCCTCTTGCTCAGGCTGGTCTTGAACTCTTAAGCTCAGACAATCCACCCACCTTAGTCTCCCAGAGTGCTAGGATTACAGGCATGAGTCACCACACTCAGCCACTGTCTATGTAAATATTTGTTTGAATAAATTAATTAGCATATTACAGTATGAGTGATGTCAAAAATGTCTTCAGTGTAAGATGACTCCTGTCCATAGTCTGCTACTTTCTCACTATATTAACTGAGTCACCCAAAGACTGGCCTCTGGAACCCCAATTTCATTTCACCTTTTACTACTTAAAATATAGTAGTATAATTTGGGAAAGTTCAAGGAACTGTTCAATTGTAAACAATTAAATGTAAGCTAACCTCTATGGATTTGGTAAGAGCTCTACTTGTGATTCACCTATATAGAGCCCTCTCTGAACTGTCACCCATAAGATTTTAGACAGGAATAAGTGACTCATTGATAAATCACCCACTTTGGATTCAATATAAATTTACAATTCATGAAGCAACTCAGGAGGCATTTATAGAGTGATGGCAGAAAGTACGAGGTTGGGCAAAGAAGTTCAAGAACTCATCCTCCAAAATGTGCTCATTGCTGAATATCACTATGATTACCTTTGAACCACTCCCCTTGGCCATCGGGTGACGATGCCCCTTGTTCTGCCTTCTTGTCAAATTTGCACAAGTGGCAAAATTGGTTCAAAAGCAAGCAAAGTTGTCTACTGCAGATAACATGTGTCTGATACTGTTATGAAGAAAAGAACATCAGGAATCTTCTTAGAAAAGATACATAGTTGGAATTTGCTCCAGACAAGAGGGAAAGCACAACTGGGAACTTTCACTTGGCTTCACTTAAAAATAGTTTCATTTTTTGAGATGCTATTTGTTAAATATGCCAACAGTCTCTGTAAAGAGTGTCACACACTGCATTTCTATTTATTTGCAGACAAACAATAACTCTTGCCTTCTTAATGAAAATGTCACTTCCAGTGTTTTTACCCCTTAGGAAATATTCATTTTAGTTCTAAAATTGCAAAAAACTTAAATCAGTAAAAGATACATGCTTCAAAGTCATTTTGCTTTAGAGCAAAATGTTATCTACCTCATAGATAACAATTCAATATTCCATTACTGATACTCAAGGTCAAGTTGATCTTTCAGGTGAACTACAACAGAGAATTTCCTTCTACATTTATGAGTCATTTGAACCATTGTTGTGGTTTCCCAAATGCCTGCTTCTGCAGCTATAACCCAAGTAATGACAAATCACAGTCCAGGGAGAGCTCTAAACTCATGTATATTTACAAACCTAATTCCACCATAACTGGTCAGTGCATATATAAACAAAAGGGTAGTGTTAAGTTGAACATTCTTAACTCCCAAACAACAAGCAAACCTTCAAAGTTGGTCACTGCAACTATAGATACTATAGATGCCACACATACTACATCACAGGTACCTAAATTAATTTGGAAATCATAGGACTATCTGTGGAAAGCTACAAAATGTATGCATATAACCAGATAACTAGAAAAAAGTGACTGAAACGTGACTAGTGTTTAAGTCGTATTGGAAAGCAAAGCTCTGCTTAACTACTCGTTCATCCAATCTGCACCAATGGGGAAGCCAAGTTCATCGGATCCCAGACTCTGTGTCCCATAAATTCCCTCAATTCAGAGTTGAACCAGTACCTGTTAAACCAGTTAAACCAGTACCTGTTAAACCAGTACCAGTTAAACCAGTACCTTCCAGGCAGTTACCAAACACCAATTACCCCTGAGTTCAAAATTAAAACAAACTTAAAAATGCCTATCCCCTCCACTAGCTAGTCACAGATATCTGTTTCTCTGCCTTTAGGCATTCAGATCTCATCAGAAATTTCCCCCAAAGAAATAAAGTCTGAAAAAAGAAATAAATAAAGGAGGTTTCCACATCCCTCACTATCTTCAGTTTCAGGCAATCTGTAGCCTTTAGACATTGCTAACAATTAATAAGGGGTTTATAGATAACAGTAGAAATAAACTTAACAAAGCCAAGGCCAACATTTGCATTTCTATTACTCACCGCAGTTTGGACTGAGAATTAATAACTTCACAAATTACCTGCTGACAAGCATAAACCAGATTCACCTTCCACATCCCAAACGCTTGCCAACAAATTAATTCCTCCCCTTTTCATTATTAACATAAACAAATGCAGTTATAGGGCAGAAATTTACCTCTCTCTTACTGCAATTGCATAGCAAGAGTAAAGAGCCAAGAAATGGTGTGATTTAGAAGCAAGCTTTCAAGGAAAGATTTACTTGAGAACAATAAGATGATAAAAAAATTTGAAATCTGAGCATATAATTTCAGATAAAAATTAAAAGTAGTCTATGATTACTTTCAAGGAAAGATTTGAGATTATATGACTTTTCCAAAACATGCAGATTTCTCAGCAAGCAGTCAACTATATTTTTCAAAATTCTATTTTAAAATATATGTTTTATTACTGCAAAGCACTTCAGAGTATACCCGATGCCAACATGTCAGTTTTTCTTATGGTGTCAGCAAAAGCTAGATTAACACAGGGAAAATTTTGGCTTTCGCTATTTAAAACTTAACCCAAAATACTTTTCCTAAGGATAAAAATATGAAAACAATATAAATGAACCTTCCTGGCCACATAAGGCCCCTCTACTGGGCAGTAATGAAATGGAAGTCAAGTTGGTGCCATGTATCTTGTCAAATACTTGAGCTCTAATCCAGGTGCTGCCACTTATAACTGTGTGTCTTTGGGCAGGTGATTGAACCTCTCAGTGTATTTATTTTCTTAAAAGATTTCTACTTATTCCACAAATGTTTGTTGAATGCTTCCTCTGTGCCAGGTTCTGTATTACGAGATGAAAATACCTTCACAACAAAAACAGATCAGGACACTGATTCCATGAAGATTATAGTGTAGAGGAAAAAGCAGCTATTTAAATAAGTAATTGCAATTATGAGGAGTATCTTAGAAGAGGAAGCCTGGGCTACATGGGACCTAAAACAAGGGAACCTACTCTGAAGGGTCAGGAGAAGTAGCTGTCCAAGGAACTGCCTCATTCACTAAAACCTAAGGGACCAGGAGGAGACAGCTAAGGGGATTCTAGGAAAAGCACTCCAGGCAAAGGGAAAGTAAGAGAGGACAAGAGAAGTGTGGGGTCAAGGAACAAATGGAGTCCATGAGGCTGCCCCAGAAGACAAAGGAGAAGATGGCAACTGGAGAGAAGCTGAAGCCACAGCCCAGGACATGTCTAGGAGAGACCCACGAAGCATGGGGCAAAAACTTGGCCTTTATTCTAAGGACAAGGGGCAAACATCCAAGGGTCAAAGGAGTGGAGATGTAGTGGGATTTATGTTTTTGAAGTTTAGTCTAGTTGCAGAGATAAGCATGTATGGATGCAAAGGTGAAAATGAGAATATTAATTAGTGAACTCTTGAATATCCAGGCAAGGGAAGGATGCATGTGTGGCAGAGGATCAGTAAAGAAATGGGGAAATCAATGAGAGATTTAGGAAGAAGAACCATCTAAATTCATAACAGTTTATGTATGGCAGGGGGTTATCAAGAAGTAGAAGAGAAAGAGAGAGCGAGAGAGATTCTCCAGCTGTAAAATAAGGATGATAACCCTACCCTATATTGTTGTGTGAATAGAAACGTAAATATGGTCTGTGCGTTCAGTAACTCCTACAGGATCAGAAACGCAAAACAATGCAAACTTCACGTTACTCATAAGCAATGCAAGGTGAACTCCCCCACTCTCCGTCCGATTTTTCATCTTCCAACTCTTCCCATTGAGTGTAAAGATTCCCAGAGCACCAGTGCAAATGAGAGTAAGTTTGGAAGACATCATATTGTTCTTCTACTTGGTAGAAATAGCCCACAGCAAGTCCTCTAGATTATGACCTGTATAACTTTATATATTGCAGGTATTCCTTGAAGAGCCAATAAAAAGTATTATTTGAAAAAAAAAATACCTCAGTCAGTTTGGTAAAATTTCTAATAAATTTATGAGGACAGTGAAAACCATACACTTGCATTCTTTCCAGTGAAGTTTCTCGTACAGCCATGGCCTTAACCTTTTGTGGTGAAACCCTTTGAGAATGAATGAAATCTTAAGACACTGCATACTTTGCAACCCACAGTGACGAAAACAGAGTTCTGGGGCGCTGTAGACATTCAGGTCTGTGCTCAAGATACATGCATACGGAGTGGGCACCTCTACCTTTGGCCATATATTGACCTCCCTGGACAGCAGGGTACAGGAGAAGAGTTGCAGTGCAGGACAGAAGAAATCTGACCTGCTTATTTAATGAGAGACAGACACCACTGCCAACCGGGAAGAGGTGGGTACTTTGATACCCCTTACCTAAAGGACACAGTTCTGATAAAAGAACAGGAATAAACAGGCATTTTCTAAACTAATAAGACCTGTATATCATTATACAAAAGTACTATTTTCTCCCTGAGTATTCTAATGTGCAATCCAGTGGAGATACATCTTACTCACTAATTCAGTTAGTGGGGGGGAAATTACATAGAGTCAAAGTTACACTGAGCAGTCTTTAAACCACCGATGAAGAACAGTACCAATGATTTTGTACGCACTGTACTGTCTTGCAATAAACCTCACACGGTCAGTTTTTCTTCCAGAACTGAAACAGATTGCTGCTTCTTCAGTTGAAAAACCAGATGAAATACCAGACCTGCATTTAACAGCTATACTGAAAAAAAAAAAAACAAAAACGATTTTTGCTTTTTTTTAAAGCACATATAATTAAGCAAGTAAACTTTACTATAGATGGAGAGAAGTTACCTTTTTCTCCATTTTAAAAATTGATGTTCAGATAAAGAACCATTCTAATTATTGAAATACATTGAAAGAAACTTTTGAGAGTAATCTGAACAACTACATTATCTAATTTCACTAGTAATTTAGTTCATGCTTTTTTCCATGTCATGAGAAACAATAAAATGACTTCAACCTAACTATTTGTGTGCATAAGAATTGAAAGTTAAATGTAATGAAAGAAGAAAAACAAAACAAATTAATCTCAAATTCACTCATCCCAATTCCTTCATGAATTCTTATTTAACTTTGGAAAGAGAATCAAGTTTAAGATGATGTTTGTCCAGGTCCTCACTTCCCCTTCTCCAGCCTTCTCTCCACCTCTACAGAGGAAGCTCTATGGACCACATCAGTAGGGTCCCTTGCCTCTGTCTGCCTGCTGGGTCCAGCCAGCAGGAAGTCCTGGCCGGAAGTGGATAGCAGGAAGGAGACTGAAGCCAGCAAACTTATTCCCTTGACTCCTTCCTGTTAAGTTTGTCTTAGACATAAGTCACTGCTCCTTCAAGGTTTTCTCCTTTGTGGGACTGATTAGGTTCAGATTTGCCCCTCTTCTCATTCCTTTAGACCTCAAATGATAGCAGTTTATCTTAACTACCTGATTCTCGCACATTTTAAAGAAAAACTTCTTATACTATTCTAATTTCAGTATGTGTCTGCCTTTTGTCTGTACCCTAAATAATATAATTTAATTTTTATAGATGGAAAAGCCGAATCTGAGAAAAGGTAGGTGGCATGCCCAAGTGACCGCAGCTACATAGCCTGTCAAGGAACCAAAGAATGGGAATAAATACAACACTCAGTTGCCAGTAACAGAAACTTCTCTGGAACTAATCAAACAAAAAGACAAAAAGATGGAGATGCTCACTGGGTCACGTAGCTGGGAAGTTCAAGGGAACTGACTCATGTATAGATGCAGAAGCTTGCTCTTGGTCATCAGGGATACATCACTTTTCTCCATCCCTCTGCTTTGCATCTCTTCATGCTGGCTTCATTCTCAGGCAGACTATTCACACACAATAGAAAACAACCCTGCAAAAAGCTGTAAGATTCCTACTCCCAGTAACTCTAGCAAAATGACTGAGCCAGCATCAGTCATATGCTTATCTGTGAGATAATCACAGGGAATCCTGATTGATCACGTTAAGATTGCTTTCCATCCTTGGAGTCAGATAACAGAGTCAGCCCTACCCAAAAACATGGATTGAGTGAGGACTCAATGACTCCTGAAATAAAAACAAGAGAAACTTTCCTCTGAAGCAGAAGTGAAGAGAATACAACATAGGCAGTACCAAACAGCAAATATCTTTGGTATTCAGAAACAAAATAGACTCACCATTCTAAACCCCATTCCATTTATATTTCACTGTGACACATACCTAAACTAACCTAACACCAACCTAACCTACATTTTGTTTCATGGGAGCAAAAGAAAATTATTAAACTACAAACACCAGCGACTGACATCTGTATGGAAGCTACAAGTCACAGCAGACTTTCACATACATTGCCTCATTGAACTAAATTATTCCAAATTAGGAATTCTAAATTCCCTGCTTAAGGGGTTTTTTGAGGTCAGACAAATGTTTGTGAATTTCAAGAATCACAAGATTATTTCTAATGCTTCAATTGTGTTCACATGTTTTTGAGAAACTACAGTGTAAACATCTGAAAAAAACTCACAGTTGTCAGTTTTATTGTGCTAAGAATCTCTGTGGAAATTCAGCCAGAGACCCATCAAGATATATTTCTAGGCCAAAGACCAAAGTTCCTCACTTGGTCATGTCTTTTTTTCTGCAATCTGCACTTTACCCAGGACCCAGGGGTCACCTAATACTAAAAATACAGCCTCCCTACCCTCTTTGAAAACAACTTGACCAAGATTTTTACCATAATATTGCAGAAAAGCACAGATATTTGGGAGTAAAAAAACCTCAACTAATGATCAAGAGGTCAAGGTTAGAAAACTCTCGGGATGAGTTTAAAGCAAACTGTGGTTTGCTCTGGTGAAATTTAATGGTCAAAAAAAAAAAAAAAAGTGAAGAAGATGCCATGATGAAGGATTTAATAAGACAGGGAATATAACAAATTTGTCTGGATCTTACAAATGTGAACCCTAAAAGAATCAATCCTTCAAGGTGAATTGCGATTGGCTAATAGAACCTAAATTCAAAGTAGAGCCATGGGACCATTTACTGACCAGAGTGAACAAAGTACTCTATATCCCTAGAAACCTCCCTCTCCAGCTTAACTTGGGGACTTTTCCAGCTGACTGTTCCATTTACCCCTTCATAAGCAACCAATAGACTGATGTAGGATGACAATAAGATCTAGGACAACAGCAAGCATCAACCAATCACAACCAAGGAAATTTGTGACACGCTCATTATTTGCATAAGTAAACCAGAGTGAGAACCAAGGCAAGAATTTTCTCTATAAAAGACAAAACAGAGGCTCAGCGCATATGGCTCAAGTGGCTAAGGCACCAGCCACATACACCTAAAGTGGCGGTTTTGAATCCAGCTCACCGGCCAAACAACAATGATGGCTACAACCAAAAAAAAATAACCAGGCGTTGTGGTGGGCGCCTTTGGCCCCAGCTACTTGGGAGGTGGAGGCAGGAGACTCGCTTGAGCCCAGGAATTGGAGGTTGCTGTGAGCTGTGATGTCACAGCACTCTACCCAGGGGGACAGCTTGAGGCTCTGTCTCAAGAAAAAAAAAAAAAAAGACAAAACAGAACTTCTGGGTAGCACCTGTGGCTCAGTGGGTAGGGCGCCAACCCCATGTACCAAGGGTGGCGGGTTCAAACCCGGCCCCGCCAAACTGCAACCAAAATAAAATAGCTGGGCATTGTGGTGGGCACCTGTAGTCCCAGCTACTACAGAGACTGAGGAGAGAGAATTGCCTAAGCCAAAGAACTGGAGAGATTAAGATTTCTGTCCATCCTTGGAGTCAGATAACAGAGTTAGCCCTAACCAAAACATGGACTTGAGTGAGGAATCAATGACTCCTGAAATAAAAACAAGAGAAACTTGCTGTGAGCTGTGATACCACAGCACTTTAAAACAAAAAACCAAAAAACAAAACTTCTTTTGTTCTCTCAGAATGTACCTTTGTTTTTTACTGAAGAAAATGTTGCCCCAGTTTGCAAATTATTCTCTAGAATGCAATCTCTTTCTTTTTTTAAAAGAAAATCTTTTCCAATGAATATATTGACACTAGTACTTGATTCATAAGGTTTAGAGGGAAGGCCAAATGTGTTAACTTGAAAAACTAACTCGAATTTGTTTTTGTACTTTCTTGATAAAAAAAAAAAAAAAGAAATCATTGCCAGGCATGGTGGTTCATGCCTGTAATACTAGCACTTTGGGAGGCTGAGGCAGGTGGATTGCTTGAGCTCACTAGTTTGAGACCAGCCTGAACAAAAGAGAGACTCTGTCTCTACTAAAACTAGAAAAAAAACTGAAGCAAGAGGCTCACTTGAGCCCAAGAGTTGGAAGTTACTGTGAGCTATGATGCTAGGGCACTCTACCCAGGGGGACAGCTTGAGACTGTCTCAAAAAAAGAGAGAGAGACAAAATTTAAAAACTAACTAAATAAAAAGATTTAACACAAATAACTATATATATGGTTTTATATGTATATACATCCATGTTTGAATTGTGCTTAAATACATATATGTGTATATATGCACCACAATTTCAGAGCTAAATCTCTGAGTCAGGATTCTGAGGAGCTACCTAACTCTACAATGTGATTTTTTTTTAAAGTGCCTTTCTCAAAAAATCTATAGCAATCACTGATCAAACCCAATCAGCAGACAAAAGTATAGTAATGCCCAAGACAGAGTGTATTTGCTGCTGTTCATTAGATCAACTGAAGTTAATACTTCTGTCAAAACTCTTTTTTTTTTTTTTCCAAGACCAGAGTCTCAGTCTTTTACCCAGGCTAGATTGCTGTGGCATCACTGTAGCTCATAGCAATCTCAAACTCTTGGGCTCTACCTGCCTCAGCCTCCTGAGTAGCTGGACTACAGGCATCCACCACAATGCATGGATAATTTCTCTATTTTTAGTAGACCAAGTCTCACTCTTGCTCAGGCTGGTCTAGAACTCCAGAGCTCAAGCAATCCACCTGCCTTCGCCTCCCAGAGTGCTAGGATTACAGGGGTGAGCCGCCACACCCGGCCAAAACTCAAAAATATTTTTATAACACTTTATATGAGAAACAAGTGAAAATCTCTGTCTACTGGAAGAAAAATCTTAGAGAACTAATGACAGATAGGATGCAGGGATAAAAAGGGAAGAATGAGTAAAAGGCAAGCTCAAAGTCCGGAGCTCTTGTATATTCACTCAATAATGTTTAAACAGCTCTTTTCTTTTGTACCAGTAGCAAAATGATAGGAAAGAAAGCAGTCCAAGTTGATCTGCATTTTACACCGATCAGTTCCTGAGCAGTGTAAGAAGGAACCATTTCAGGGTTGAAATTTCATTTTTTAGGAGTTGGGAAGCACACTTCAGTCTATATGCTGCATCTGCAGCAATTATCTAAAAGTAAACTTAAAAGAACTTGATCCAAAAAAAAAAAAGAACTTGATCCAAATCTTTGGTGCATTCCTGAAATTTAAGTTGAAATGAAGTGCAGTTCTGGTAAGTATGATTCAGCCAGAGATTAGTCAGCTCCAGGATCAATTTAGACAAATATCTGAGAGTACCATATCTGGTCAACCTGGATTCTCCCCATTCTCTAAACGAATGACTGTTTAGTATCATTTAAAACCCACAATTCAAACAGTTTCATCTCAGTTCTTTATATTAATTTTGACATGTTAATACTGTCTAGTGTTGGAAAAAGCTTGCAAACAAGTAAATTTATCAGACATTAAGAGGCAAAATCGCTATTGCTCTGGAAAGAATAATATTGTCTTGACTTGCCTGATTTTTGACTTGATGTCTAACAGGTAACAACAAAATTAAGAAAAAGATCAGATGTCAAGATTCAACCTCTGGGTCTCTCTTTCTGAGTTTTAAATTCTGAACATGAGCACCACAATATTATAGTTCACTGTTACATTTTAGGAAAGAAACACAGAGGAGAAAAAAACAAAAGATTAGGCTAGCAAGCTGATTTTATCCAATCCTTCCATCAAAACACAGTAAATATTTACTTTCCAAGAATGTGTGTATGACACAGGTGTCAAGTAAGTACTGATATTAAACACTAAATGGTCAATGTACAAAATGACACACGCACATACCACTACATGTTCTAATATTATCATAAAGCATATTCAATATGCTAAAAAAATTGATCTGGTCTCCCCCAAAATTTTATAATTTAAAGATATAATCAGACTGTACCTCAGATAGTAAGAGACAGCCAAAAAAATCGAACCTCAGCAAATATTGTAACTAAGAATGGAAAAAAAAATAAAGCCTATCAATACAAAAGAGTTTTCTAGGAATATACGGATCTAAAAGGTTAATCTCTACATTATCTTTGTGTTTCTCATTTTACATTCTCCGCTAAAATGCTACTCCTCCAATAAACTGTAAATAATTTGCATTCCAAAGCGTGGGGTGTAAGAAAATTCGCCACTCTCGTAACTGAAGTGTGCAAGATTATCACAGGTGCAGGCAATTAATAAGCAGATTGTCCTACACCCAGAGTCCTTGGGGACCCGTCGGAAAGCAGTAAAGAGACATTCGAGATCTCAGCTCAGTTACAAATAGAATTAAGCAGAGAAAACTTATGCACCCTGTTCTCATTTTCTCCATTTTCTTTTGAAATTGAGAACACACATAGGATTCACTTTGAAGTGAGGGCTGCCTGAATATGATATTATTGATTTCCATAACATGTTTTTGCTCTGTGATGCGGATGTGCATTTTTCAAACATATTAAGCAAGGCTTTGATCTGATTTGTTCCACCAGAACACTGTAGAGAGGCTGAAAACCATTTCTATATAAGGGTTTGCTGTGCTGAGGCGAAGATTGCTGTAGCTTGAAAGAGGTTGGAAATATCCCATCTGAAAGCTCTTTTCAGTCTTCCTCAGCCTAAACATTTTACTCAGAGGAGTCAAAGGTCACCAACTGTCAAAACAAAACCAAAATTACACAGCGCTCCTGCAAGGGAGCTAAGCAGAGTGGAAACTCAAGAGTTCAGAAACTGGACTCCTTAATGCAGCATGTAACGAACAGTAAAACTGCCCTTTAAAAGTAACAGGTATATTATACTAAATCCTACTGATTTTTATAAGCTGTCGAATACATTTAAAAGACTAGCCTCTTAGGGATCAACAGAGAGACAGAATCAAACTTTCCTAGAAGGAGGCGTGGGGGATCTGTCCAAACCCCAAAGGGGGAACTGTCAGAGCAACTGGCCTGCACGCTCCAAAGCACCATCTGGTGCTTTCGGGTTTCATGAACCTGAAGGTTCATAAATCTTCCTTTAAAGTTTCCAATTTCAAAAAGAGATGGGATTTTTTGTGGAAATGAGGAGTGGGGGAAATTTTAGCCACTGACTGAAAAACCCTAACACCCTTTTAGGCTTTCTTGCTCCTTGAGGTGCGGGCAACCAGACAGTCACCAGAAAGCTCAAAGCACAACATTACCTGAGGCCTACCTCGCTGCAGAGAGAAGACCTGATTGTTTTTCAGCTGGGTCTCATCACGGTGTAGGGAGGTTCTAAGGGTTTAAACATTCAGGGACGGTTTAAACAGAGTGTTTAGCTGTTCATTCTTCAGTAAGGACTGATGCAAATAATTTTTTTTTAATTTAACAAAAACATCCAGCTTTTAAATTATGTTCAACATTGCTCAGAAAAAACAAATTACAAAATGGCTTCTCTGAGGTCTACCTAAATGGAGGTCACTTCAGCTTTTTGTAAGCCAGCTTGATCCTGGAGCTCTTCATACACAGATGTGATTGATTCTCTCTCTCCTCTGTCTGCCCAAGGGAAGGGGGAGTGGACAAGCAGGAAGGGGACAGAGAATTGGAAGGAAGCCGGGAAGAACAGAGACCAACCGGTACACACAATGTGGATAACTGACTTGTTTCATGAATGAAGACCTGTGTATCTACACAGCGTGCTTTCCATTTGTGTCCATCCAACCAGAGCAGAGTCTGAAAAATGAGGGGCTTTGATTTTGCTATGAAAAGGAATGAATTTGAAAAGGAAACTATCCTAAGCAGACACATCTACCATATATTGCTTAGCGATTGAAATACAGAAACATCATGGTATTCTATGTTAGTGTATCCATCTTGTCTCTGTGTCGTCCTTCATTTAACATTAGAATAACTTCACCCTCCTCTCAGATTCATTCTTTCCTGACCTAAGCCTATGAGCGAAAAATCTCCTTAGGCATCACGAGGTTCTTGGAAAGATCAAATAACAGACAGCATGGATACGAAAGTGCCTTGTAAACTGTGAAGGTTTATAATAATTTTGATTTTAATGATTGATTCCTGTGCACACAAGGTAGAGTGATAAAATTCATACGATTGCTTACCTTCCAAAAATTAGATCCAATCTCATTTAGTAATGACCTTCAAGTATATAGAGAATTATTAGAATAAGTAGACTGACAAATTGTGGAAAACAAGGGGAAAAAGCCATATAGAATGAGTTCAAACTTCAAGGTGTGTATAATAAGAAATTCCAGCAGTCTGCTTTGCTGAGCACTGGAGTGGATGAATCATTCAAAAAGACTGTGGTCTGATCTTCCCAAGAACTGTAGAAGGGCAGAATGGTCACCGTTTGATGTGGTTCATACTTTGGGACTAAGCAAAAGAAATCAGAGAGATTAGGTCACCCCAGTTGTATTTTCCAGCTCCAAAATGGTCAAAGGATTATTTTTTCTGAAAACCTTATGTGAATTCTTTATAACCTTAATGTATAGTCCACATTAAGGTAGTAATACATTTCCTACTACTGGCATATTATTTTTAAATTCCATCTATTATGCTGTCAAACAATAAAGTTATTTTTTAAACAAAAGATGCACCACACAATAAACAGAAACTTTCATGGCAGCCATTAAAGATGAAACTTCTGTTTACAAGACACCCTAAGGGGTTCAAAACTATATTAGAGAGATGCTAATAATAAGACAAGAGCAAGGTTATCTGTTTTTATTTGTAGTTCCCCAAAGCCTTTAGAATATGAGATACCCAAGAAAAAAATATTCCTGCCAAATCAAAAACTTTCATCTTTTCAGTGACTGGCTGTCATAAATGCAATCACAGCCCTGGCAGACTGGAGTTAAGGGCATCGTTAGTAGGAGATCCCTCAGCTACACTTTCTGTACATATGTATGTGTATACTTGGGCATTTTTATTTATATATGTATTTTTTCAGAGAACAAAGGGAACATTACAATTCTCTTCTTGATTTTGAGTTTTTGTGATGTGGTATTTTTACTTCTCTCATTCAAATTTTACTCGGAAAAGAAGAAAATCTGGGTAACAATGACTGGTCGCTTTGTACACAGGAAAGTGGGAGCCTCTCTTTCAGTTCCATGTCAATAGCTTTATTGTGGGCCATGTGTGTGTGTGTGTGTGTGTAAGTAACACACATCTACATGCATGTAACCTCCACCACTACTCAAGAAGCTTGACAAAGTCTTATACACCACCTGCCTAGTCCCAACAGGAGAAGCCCCTAAGCTTGGCAAACAAAACCCTTTCTCAGTATTTTGTCAGGCTTTTTGATCTCCTCAAAAACACAAGGGAGAGGCAAGGCTGGGTGCAGTGGCTCACACCTGTAATCCCAGGACTCTGGGAGGCCAAGGCCAGTGGATGTCCTGAGCAAAAGCAAGACACGTTTCTACTGGAAATAGAAAATCTAGTGTGGTGCTATTGTCAGCACTACTTAGGAGGTTGAGGCAAGAGGATCATTTGAGCCCAAGAGTTTGAGGTTGCTGTGAGCTATGACATCATAGCACTCTACCCAGGACAACAGAGTGAGAGTCTGCCTCAAAAAAAATCATAAAAAAAAAAACCACAAATGACAGAGAGAAAGAGAGAGAGGGGTTTTATTTCACACAAACTGTTCAAAATCATAAGGAACTTGGAGACTTCTGAGGATCAGTCATTCAGTAATACCAATGACCTTTTTTTTTTTTTTAGTCACCCTCACTTTGTCACCCTCAATAGAGTGTGGTGGCATCACAGGTCACAACAACCTCCAGTTCTTGGGCTTAGGCAATTCTCTTGCCTCAGCTTCCTGAGTAGATGGGACTATAGGCACCCGCCACACCACCTGGCTTTTTTTTTGTTGCAGTTTGTCTGGGGTTGGGTTTGAACCTGCCACCTTCAGTATATGGGGCCAGTGCCCCACTCACTGAGCCATAGGTGCCACCCATACCAATGACCATTTTTATGCATGCTGGACCATTGATTGGTCATGAAAGAGATAGCACCTACCAAGATTTGGAAAGACAAAAAATAGGGTCTAACTTAAACCAAAGCAGATTTCCAGGGAAGGATTTTTTATTCACTCTTATTCACCACTAACTACTTAAAACATGAATCTTTTAACTTAAATGATACTTAAACCATCTTACAGCTTCTCCATTCTGTCTCTCAGAAGATATTGCCAGAACAAGTTCTTTATTTCCTACACAGATACCAACACTAATATAGCTAATGTCACAAATAATGAACAGAAAAAGAACAAGAATTTTGATAAGTCTGAAGATTAAATCCCAGACAGGAGGCATGGAGAGCTCTTCCTTCCAAAGCAGCAAAGGACTTTGCTGCCTGCCTGCCACTGCTTTCTTGCATTTTGACCCATTGATTTGGTGATGCAGCCAGCAGTGTACCTCCTTCAGTCAGGAGGAGTACCCCATAGTGAACTGTAAGATAGGCCCCAGAGTAGCCAAATGAAACAATAACCAATAATCATTTATTAATGTGACAAATGGAAAGCAAAGTAATTTCAACATTTAACAACTAATTGTTCTCTAGGTTTTGTTTCAAAACTGAACCAAATAAGTAGTCATAAATAATAAACTAGGAAAATTCAATAATATGGGAGTAGATATATAATCATGAAAAGAATGATAGCAAATGGATTATAAGATGCTGGAGGCATTTATTAATACTGTTATGTTCTTATTTCTTCTAATTCTCCAGTCCATCAGATTAATGATATATCATGAAGATTAATACCAAAATAGAATCAGATGATACTGAAATTATAGTGCATAGAGAAAGACAAAGACAGAATATGAGAAGCAAGAAAGGAAATCAGAGAGAGACAGCAGTAAGATCAAGATGAGAGATGAGAACAGCACCGACTAAAGAAAGAACAGTTATCAATGTTGCTTATGAGGCTGAGAACAAGCCAGACACTAAAAAGGAGTGAAGAACAAGGTTAGGGTGTATAACAGAAACTGCACCAGAAGAAAAAGTAAGATCAGAAAATGTATAGTGAAGCTGAAAGGCAAAATTTAGATGAGTAACATAAGCTGAGTAGGGACAGAGATACTGAAATTCAGGAGCAGAGGTAGATCTGAGACCCATTAAACTCATGAGTATCAAGAAAACCAAAGTACAAAAGGTGAACTGTAAGTAAACCCTCAGTAGGCTTATTAGTATGATCAAAAGAACAAGAGGAAACAAAGAGATGAGCTGGTGCAAATGGTCAGAAATAGAGGATACTCAAAAGCAGGGGACTTGGTGGACCAGAGAACAGAAGAGGTTCCAACACCCAAAGGAGAGTCTCAGAAGAACTCTATACACTCCTTTTGGATTTACCACAATTTTAACACTCTTCACTATGGCACCTAAAGGCAGGCAGGAATTAAATCTTGCTGTTACTGAATCAAAAACAACAGTATTTTTTCAGTGTATTTGTCTCTTTGAACTTAAAAATCATGCATACTTATCCAATAATTATTGAGGTCTTCTGTTTATAGTCTGGATAACCCACTGAGTCCCTCTTGGGTGATAATATTAGATATTCAGGTATATAATCTAGTCATAAAATAACATTTTCATGAAACAAAATTATACTTCTACTCATCTACCATTAAATGATTGACAACATTAGGATTTGAGATATTCTGCTATCCTAAGAGTCATATATAAATTCTAATTCAGTTAAAACTCAAAGTGTTATATGGGAAGATTATCATGCCTCTTTGCTTGCCACAATAAGCTCTTATCTTAGTATGTCAAGAGATATAATCACATATTTCCATAAGTCAGTCTTTCTTGTTCAAGGCCATTTCTTTTGGTTTTATCACCTAATTATAAATAGCAATATTGTTCTTAAATACCATGCCAATTCTCAGTTGACTAAGAGTAAGGAAAACCTGTAAGGTGCTGATATCTTATCCCTAATTTAATTACTACTCTTCTAATAAATTAAAAAGCAATCACATTCAGGATGATATCTCTTTCATTCATCAGTCTTTGCCCAGGTAAATTCTTGCTCACTTAAGTCTTGAATTCTGTTTATTTTTTAAGTCACTAGCTACATTATTCTTCCAAATTCTCAACATCTTTCTTCCCATTTTAGGGGCAAAAAAAAAAAATCAAGGTTTATTAAAACCTCGTGACAGCTTGAAAACTAGAAGCAGCCTTGGCAAGCAAGCCTAAGCAAGACTTATTTTTTAAAATTCCCTTTTCAGAGATATTTTTAAAGCAAGGATAGATAAAACTAATAAGAATAGTAAATACTTCAGATAGAAAAGGAAATAGGCTGTCCTCTGGTATCCTTTTTATAAAAAGGAAAATGAGTAAATGGCTCAGGAAAAATATCAGAAATTATTTTTTACCCAACTGCAACACATTTTATCACTTTATAGGAAATAGATCAGTTTAGCTTGCAATTGTGGGAACTATAACTATGGGAATGTTTGTATTGTTCAACATAGGATACCAAAATATTTCTGGTTTGTAAGATTTCAGAGGAGGATTTATCATCATTCTAAAATTTACATGGTCTTCAATTTCCTACTATACTCTAACTTTCTACTGATCACATAATGAAGTCTGGGAAAAGAAGTGGGTGGGGAGAGAGAGAAAGGGAAAGACAGAAAAAGGGAGAGAGGAAGAAATGAGTAAAGGAGAAAGGAGATTGGAAGGAAGAAGCAAAGAAAGAAGGAAGCAGGAGAGCAAGAAAGAGAGGGTGAAAGGGGAAAAAAACAAAGGGAAACTAGCAAAAGCCTACTTGAACATAAAGAAGAGTAACACCAAAATCAGATAATTTCTGGAGTACAGTTACTATTCACAGAAAGCAATGGTAGGGGTGATTTACCTCTGTTGTATGGCTTTTAGCCTGAAGGAAGCAGTAACACTATGCTGAGTGGCTAAAACATGGCTAGAAACTTCAGAGTTATTCTGGGCAATTATAGCCACTGGAAAAGAGAGTTTAATAAAGAAAAGAAGAGGAGCTGAAAATTCTGTGTATAAACACAGTGCACGTTTCTGGCTGACAACTGTGTAGGAGCAGACTCCAAGCAGCACAGCAAAGGGTTAAAGAACTCAACTGAGATTCCCACCCAAGAAAAGAAGTTTGAAGTTTGAGATGTGATAATTGTCAATGAAAACAAGCAAATGAGTATCAATGCTCTTCAGTAGGCTCTAATAAAATCTAATCACAATCTTTCCTTTACAATAACAAGAGTGCAATCCAAAATTATTTAACATATGAGGGAACAGGAAAAAGTAACTCATTATTAAAAGAAAAGACAATTAACATACTTCAACCTTGAAATGTTCAGAGATATTAGACTGAGGTATCTCCTGGAGAAAGGAATTTTAAAACAAATATCATAATTATGATCAAATGATATGAAGAAAAGATGCTCATAATGAATGTAAAGGTAGGAATCGCATCAGTGAAACAGAATGTAAAAGAACAAAACAAAAATTTCCATGATTTTAAAATTCATAGAAAGAGCTTAGTAATAGAATGGGAATACCAGAATAAAGATTTGGTAAATTTGAAGATAGGATAATGAAAATTATTCAATCTGAAGAACAAAGAAAATTGAAGGAAAATATAAAGCCAATAACAAAATAACAAAAATATAAATATAAAGCCAATAACAAGATATTACAAAAAGAGAGGGAATTAAAAGAGCAAAAGTTCAAATAAGTAGTAAAAAAAAAGTTACAAAATTAGAGAAAATAAGTGCATAGATATAATCTCAATAAAACTCAAGCAATAAATTCAAAGACAAGTATGCCCAAAAACATAATGGTCAGACTATTTGAAACTAAAAATAGAAAAACTCTCTGAATACATAAAGAAGGAAACGATCTATTACCCTTAAAGGAATCATGGTAGGTTACAACTAACTTCTCATCTAAAATTATGGATGTCAGAAGCCATTGGAATAATATATCTGAAATGCTGAAGAGAAAAAATACGAACTAAGAATTTTATATCTAGCAAAGCTATCATTCAAAAACAAAGACAAAATATATCTTAGATTTTTAAAACTGAGACTTTTTGTAAGTAAACCTGTAATATAAGAAATGGTAAAGAAAGGTTTTCAGCCTAATAGAAAATGATACCGGGGTAAACTTAAACCTGTAAAAAAGAATGGAGAACACCAGAAATGGTAAATATGCAAGACCATTTTCTCTTTTAAGTTCTATACAATACACATGACCTGTGTAGTGCAACAGTAACGTTGTTTTGTGAGTTCATAACATATGTACACGTACTACATATGATAACTGCAGTACAGGTATAAAGAAGGCAGAGAAGTAAATGGACCAATATAGTGGCAAAGTTTTTATATTTTATGTGAAATAGAGCATTATTAATATTAACTAGCCTGGGAAAATTACAGGTATATATTATAAACTCTCAAACAACTACTAAAAATTTTAAAACATTTCAAATACATTAATACTCATTTTCAAGACAGTAACTCTCACCTCAATCAAATTCAAATAAATGAATAAATTTCATTCCAATAGAGTAATGTTGGCATTGTGCTCTTAATGGAATCCTTTGGGATTATTTCTTTTCAGTATATTCATGGTGTTATTTCTCTGTTATTTATTATAATAGTTCAAGGGGATCTGTAAAGTGCTGATTTATTCACAAGTGTCACTGGACCACCACCGCCCCCAATTTCATTTCCATTCTTATGAGAATTTTCTGTCACTGTTTCATATGACAGCATATACAAAAACATTTATCATAAAATCGTTTATATTGGTATGAGGAGCAGATGCGACCTAGCAGAATAGATAACTACAATGTGAATGCATCTACTGAAGTATTATAGAGGAGTTAGAAACAGCAAACTAGGTGTGCACATGGCAACATGAAGGCATCCTCTACAAATAACTGAGTGAAGAAAATCAAGACCAAAATCAGATTGAGATCCCTAATGGATTTGAGGTAAATTAAAAATGCACATACACTCAAAAACAATCTCAGAAGAGCACACATGAACAAATTTTTATGAATGTATGAGAATGTTTGTTTACAGAAAAAGGAGAGGAAATGGACTTCAGAAGGGAATAAGAATAGATGATGATAGGAATAAGGGAAGAAGGAAAAAAGGAGATTAATTTTGCACAATACAGTAATTATCATGTACCATAGATATAATGAATGAATAACCCTACCTCTGTACCTAAGATCCACCCAAAAGAGAAAATAAAAAAGAAAAATATTGAATTTCTTTAATGATCTCTTCCTCCTGTTCTGGGTATCTAGAGATATATTTCCACACTAGTTTTATCCTGACTAATGGAGAAATTTAATGAAAAACTCATCGAATAATGCTGCAATGATTCTTTGCAATTAAAATTCAAAGCATTAACAGAATATTTATTATGTCCACTATAGGTGTAGAGTTAAATTTTCAACATCTACACACAAATTAAACCAAACGAAAAAGGCCTTAAAGAATTCAATTTGTACCATTGACTAATAACCTAAGCCAGAGGTTGACAAACTATAGTTGGCAAGCCAAAGGCAGCCCTTCAAAAGTTTTGTCCCTAAGCTTAGAGTAGTAATTATTTGTATGTTTTTAAATGTTACATTTTAAGTAGTTGTAAGTACCTACATACTACTCTTAATTTCACCTCTAGGCTAGCAAAGACTAAATATTTATAATCTAACCCCTGAACTAGAAAGAAGTTGAGCACCCAAGGGACTGTAACTAACTGGTCAACATATGGAGGTGGTCCACATAAGGAATTAGGTCTACTGTAATGATACATACATGTGGTGCATGTACAGTCTGTGAAAATTAGATCAACTTAAGGAGGTAGTCAATGTAGGGAAGTGATCAACTATGGTGGTTCCATGTAATTAATTTTTCCCTTTGGGTCCCAGATTATAAGAAATGGTTTTGGAAACAGTTTGGGGACCAAAAGAAAAATCTTCCACTGTCTGGCAACCCCCTGAAGTAGAATAGGAGGAATTGCAACTCCTGTTTAAAAAAATATTAATTAGATTATAGATACTATGTATCAAAGGTCATTTGCATAATAATTGTAGAAATAAAGAATGATAATATTAGCACTGCAATATAAGGATTATTGTAGATTATGTTGTTCAAGGTGGATAGGACAAATCTTCCATTCCATAATTTTCTTACCATGTGATGATGACACCTCTCCCAAGAAGAGATGGGGTCAATTTTGTCCCTTGAATTTGGGCATGTTAGTGATTATGAAGGAAATGATGTTATGTAATTCCCAACGCTGGTTCATAAAAGGTGGTAAAGTTTCTATCCACTCTTCTTGGCTTGGTGGCTCTTGGAATTACTCTCTATCTGTGAGCAAGCCCAGAAGGTATGGAGAGCAAAGAATAGGGAGTTCTGCTGGACGAGCTGAACTCCCAGATGACAGCCAATATCAACTACCAGCCAACTAAGAGCCAAGGCCTCCCACAGGCCTTTAGTCTTGCCTACCATTTGGCTGCCATGTACATGAAAGATCCCAAGCAAGAACCCTGAAAGATAATAGCATCTCCATCATTGTTGTCTTAGGCCACTACACTCTAGAGTCATTTTGGGTTTTTTTTCCATCAAAACAATTAATTATTGTCTTTTTATTGAAGATTAAAAAAATAGTCTGAACACTTATTTATTTTTTTCATTTTTTTTGTTAAATCATAGCTGTGTACATTAATGCAGTCATGGGGTACAATATGCTGGGTTTATATACAATCTGAAATATTCTTATCAAACTGGTTAACATAGTCTTCACAGCATTTTCTTAGTTATTATGTTAAGATATATACTCTACACTCTTACATGTGAAAGATAAATTTCACATGTACCTTGTAAGATGCACCATAAGTGTGGTCCCACCAATTACTCTCCTTCCACCCATCCTTCCTCTCTCTTGCCCTTTCCTCTTGGGCTATAATTGGGCTATAACTTTCATATGAAAGCTATAAATTGGTTTCATAGTAGGGTTGAGTACAAGTTTCATAGTAGGGTTGAGTACACTGGATATTTTTTCTTCCATTCTTGAGATATTTTGCCAAGAAGAATACGTTCCAGCTCCATCCATGTAAACATGAAAGAGGTAAAGTCTCCATCTTTCTTTAAGGCTGCATAATATTCCATGGTGTACATATACCACAATTTATTAATCTATTCATGGGTCGATGGGCACTTGGGCTTCTTCCATGACTTAGCAATTATGAATTGGGCTGCAATAACTATTCTGGTACAAATACATTTGTTGTAATGTGATTTTTGGTCTTCTGGATATATACCTAGTAGAGGAATTGCAGGATTGAATGGCAGTTCTATATTTTATATACTATCAAATCAGGACTGTGCAGAGAGGCTGCTGTTGCAGAAGAATAAATACTTGACCTATCAGGTTTCATAATACCTTGCCAGGATGTCACTGGAAGTTTCTAGCCATATCTGAATTACACAGCTTCATGAGCAGAAGGAAATGTGGAGGAATCAGGAATTTCCACAAACCATAACTAATCATATCATCAAATTTCTTAATAAAGTAACTATTATGTCATCATCATGTAGTATAGCCCATGTTAAACCAGAAATAAAGCAAATAATATAATTCAAACCTTCCTTCTCTTGTGCAATAATTGGTATTTAAGTCCACATAACACCTTACCAAACAGTAAGTGTAAGTAAGACATACAGTGTGTTTTGAAGAATAAGCATATTTCTTCATTCAAAATATTAGTATTTACTTTCACATAACCTTTTCTAAAAAGATAAGGCTTAAGATATAAACTTGTAAATTGGGATTATAATGAAAATAAAACTATTTTAATGTCATCTTTATGAACTCTGCTAAAATGCCCGTCCAAAAAGAGAGTATACATAGTAAAGACCTTCATAACATTATAAAATGATATTTTTTTATTTTACATCTGAGATGATAAAGTTTCTTATGCTTGAAATGACATTGAAGTAAACTGCAGGGAAAGACAATTTAGATCTTTTTTTTTGGACAAGGACAAACCCGTGACATTTTCACAAAGCCTTTGGTCTTAACCTTGGAAATCTGGCTGCTTAGGATAAAGGCAGAGAAAATGAGCAGGAAAGCCCTAAAGGTGGGATGCTGTTATTAAATGCAAATATATTCATTAAGGAATTGGCCAAACAAGAAGGTATATTCCACTTTTAATGAATTTTTTAAACATACAAATATTCTGCAGGTGTGTATTTTAACTTAACCTTTGAAGCAGTAGCTATCATTGGAAATGGGCCATGTGATAAGATGCTACCTGAAATTTAGGTTTTTACCTTTTGTTTTATATGCTTGTTACATAAAATTTTTAAGTCCATCAAAAGCTGCCTTATTTTCACTTTCTTATCTCCAATCTTCCTGTAGTCACTGACATGACCCTGGCATCATTTGGGGGATTTTTTATTTTGAGTTATATTTCTCAAAATAGCTCACGTAATGGAAATACTGTAAGTAGTTTGTTGAAAGAGACATCTTCTAAAAATTTTCAAATACTGATAAAGAATTAAAGTATATTTTGCATGTAGTAAATTTTTGTGATGCCCGGTGAGATTGCGACAACTACCTGAGTAATTAGGAACTGACATATACATACAACTACCAGCCCCCAGCACGCACACAGTGTCAGGAAAGTGACTTGTAAAATTTTTTGAATTAAAATATTCAGGCAACACTGATAAATTCTACACATCAGTGTACCTGTTAAAGGATTCTGATCAGAGCACCAAGAAAAAGATTTTCATTCTTCTAATCATCATTGTTTAGGTAATTTAGGAATTTGAAAAGTAAAAATTATTGAGGAGTTCACTAACAATTGCTTAGGACCTACAAATCCCACCAAATAATTTGGTTTCTTTAATTTACTTATAAATTAAATTTACAAATTATAAAGTTTATTTATAATTTTTTATTTATTTGATTAATTTGCATACCAATAAATAAAAATATAAAAGGTCCTGAACAAAAGTAGGATACAGATCTACACAAACAAAAGTCATGAATACTTAAAACTTCTGCCTTGACATTTGGGAGTAAAGTTCTCTTTATATTGGATCATAGAATAATTATTTATTTGTTAAATTTTGTTTATGTAGACAAGAGTTTAGAAGATAGCTCTTCACATACTTATTTTTTATTTTATTTTATTTATTTTTTTTTTTTGAAACGGAGCCTCAAGCTATCCCCCTGGCTAGAGTGCCATGGCATCACGCTCACAACAACCTCCAACTCCTGGGCTCAAGTGAGTCTCCTGCCTCAGCCTCCCAAGTAGCTGGGACTACAGGCACCCACCACAATGCCTGGCCATTTTTTGGTTGCAGCCATCACTGTTGTTTGGAGGGCCCGGGCTGGGGATTCGAACCCACCACCCCAGGTGTATGTGGCTGGCGCCTTAGCCGCTTGAGCCACAGGCGCCGAGCCCACATACTTATCTTAAAAAATATTCTTAAATGGGCTTGGTGCCTATAGTTCAGTGAGTAGGGCGCCGGCCACATAAACCAAAGGTGGTGGGTTCAAGCCTGGCCCAGGCCTGCTAAACAATGACAATTGCAACCAAAAAACAGCTGGTCATTGTGGCAGGCACCTATAGTCCCAGCTACTTGGTAGGCTAAGGCAAAAGAATTGCTTAAGCCCAAGAGTTTGAGGTTGCTATGAGCTGTGATGCCATAGCACTCTACCAAGGGTGACATGGCGAGACTTTGTATCAAAAAAAAAAAAAAAATTCTTAAATGATAAAATACGTATTCTTCTATATTTTATATGGCCTTAATGAGAAAGATTTTTATACACCAAACATGAAAACTTTCTCATAATTTCATAGCTATTTCCTAAATATCTACCATGTTTGGTAGATACCATGGACGTTACCTCTGCTTTCAAATGTAGCTGAAAGTAAAGGCTATCTCTTATTCTGCAGTTATTACCAGAAACCTATACCTTATATTCATTCTCTTTCTCTTTGAAATCAATGCCCTTTTTCTAGAAGAAATACCCTATTTCTTATCTATTAAGCTAAACTTATAAAGTATGAGCACAAAATGGCCTGTAGAAGGGAGAACATTCAAATGTCACATCACCTATAAGGGTAATAATAGTATTGCTTCCTTCAAGTGGTCGACAGATAACCTTTTATCTTTTTTTAATTTACAAGAATTCTTTGACTTTCATTCCACTAATGATATAGAAGTGACAAGTGAAAAAGTTAAATGAAGATTTTATGACATATGCAAGACTCATATTAGTGAAATAATTCTTAGAGAACGAAATGGCAGATAAATCAAAGACCAATTTGAATAAGAAAAAAAATTAATAGCTTCTCATTCTTTGTCTACTTCATTCATTAAGAAATAGTCTAACAAACGTATTGTTTTTATAACATGATTTAGAATCACACTTAAATTCTCTTTGACAATGGCAATGTTTCCTCAAAGGCCCCAAATTCCTTAAAACATTCCATTTCTCTCTCTTCTGTCTTTGAGAATCAAATTACCTTGACATTTTTCCTTGAAATAATAATGTGTTTCTCAGTGTGCCTTCAAGGTCACACCTTCATCTCCTCACCAAGACTTGCCATCAGCTGCGTAAGTTCAGTGGGCACAATAGGATGAGCATAGAAGGCAAGCATAAATATTACCAGAATGGCCGGCAAAAGAGCTATAATACCCGTTCTTACAATAATTAAATATGCTTATCTCATTTTCTTCATTTCCAAAACATGACATTTGGTGAAACATACCCCATGATTCCTCTGACTCTCAAATACTGCAATTTAGAAGAATGAGAGATTTCCCAGAAGTTGACCTTTAGATGGATTAATCGTCTTGATGGATAAACAGATTGAAACTGAATTTGACATAGGCAGGAGAAAATGGAAGAGACACTATTATAAAAACTCAGGTCAAGCTAACCTGGAGAGCGTAGGAAAGAAAATTTCATGGAGTTAAGAAAAAACAATGGCAACGGACCAACTGGTTGAATGTGATGCAAAGGAGACAAAAGAAAAGGAAGTAAGCCCACATCTAAGTGTGGGTGGCTGAGGAGTTATTAGTCTGAAAGAAAATAAAAAGAATCGTTAAGAATTGTCTTCAATAATCCAATAAATTGTACCTGGAGACATATATGTTGAAATGCCCAGTAGGTGGGTGGCAGCTCAGAAGAGAAGTTAAGGGAAGATACAGTCAGGATAATCTTCATGGGCATGTCAGTAAGGTCAGGACATTGACTACTCCAGCCAAAGGGGAAAGAATGCTGTATCAGGCTGAATGCCTAAAAAGTAAGCCCAGGTGAGAACTCGAGGACTGATTTAGAGTCAGCAATTAAATAATCATCAGTGGCCACTGACAGAATGCAAAACAAGCTGAACTTAACTCATCTATTCTTATTGCTATGTGTTCTATTTTTTTAAGAAAACATTTCCTTTATGGCCAAGTATAATGTCGTTCATGGCACATATTTGTAAGATGCTTGAAATACAGGCACGCATATTATCCTCTTCTTCTTGTGTTTTGGTTAATTTCCCCTTAAATTTTCCTAACAGATGGTTTACGTTTTTTATCTTATTACTGAACACAAAAAGACTGCTGACAGCCTTATCTCCATTGCGGATTACATACAAGATCACACGGTACTGCACTTAACGCTTTACCTATTAACACGTTTGTTACTCCAGCGATGTTAAATAATTTCCTTGACGTGGTTTTCAGGCACTTCATTGTAGATCAGGGTTTCTTGACAGCAGCACTGCTGACATCTGGATGGTGGGATATTGTACCATATTCCAACATGAGGACTGCGCTGTATGTTGTCAAATGTCCAGCAGTGTATCCGGTTTCTCCCTACCAGAGGCCAGGAGCACTCCCACCTTCAGTATGACAATCAAAACTGTCTTCAGGCATTGGCAAATATCCCCTGGGAGGCAAACCCCACTAACTGCCAGCCTTGTGAACACAGCTCTTCTAGGCTGGTGGTATCCAGGACACATCATCCCAAATATGGCATTTTGGTGTTTTGAGAAAACCGCTGAAGCAGGTCACTCTGCTGCTGTGATTGGCTAAAATTCAGCTACTTTAACAAAAATCTGCTCTTCCTTAGGTTACAGTTCACTCACAAAGTAAGTTAGGTTGCAATTCGATACACATGGAGGGAGCTCTAGGACAAAATTAACTTAATGATACCCATGAATTTGATTGAAATATTAGGGTATAATTAAATCTCTACATTTTGCTCTCCTGAAAACAATGCCATTGCAGAAAAGCCCTTTCCTCCACCATTTCTTTCCATTTTCTAATATTTTATATTGAAAACAACATATGTTCTTCTGATCGTTTAGCCCAAGTCTTGGAAGAAGACTACTTGGAATTTCTAAATCCACAAACAATGTACCTGTCATCATTTGCAAATTTCATTTTATTAAAGATAATTCACTCCTACTATACTATGCATTGAAAACCCCTTTTGACACATTTATTCTGAGGATTATTTTTTTAACTCTTAATTTCTTTCACTCTTCAATACCTCCAACCATATCTTGCATTGCATTAGATCCTTTTAAGTTACGTGAATCATTTTAAATACATTTTGCATCATACACGACAGAAAAAATTTATTCTAAACTTAAAAATAGATGAGATAATACAAAGAAAAGACAAGTTTGGGTCCTAATTAGAAATGGAGTTCTTCAGAAAAGATGGCAAACTTATTCATTAGTTTCAGGTACTAAAAATAGCATGGGGCTTAGGCATCATTCGAACTATTTATTCAGCTACTTGACAGAAATCCATCATCAGCTCTTAGCTTAATCACAAGCCCTCATACCAAAAATGGTGAACACATAAAATTTTGTAAATAAAAGCAGACAGGTCCATTCTTTGCAAACTTTTTTATTGCTATAAATTAAGGAAAGGCACTGTCTGATAAAGAGAAAGGCCTGCAAAAGAGCTCATATAAAACTCAAGGTGACAGAGGGTGATATACACAGCAGTTAGAAAAAAATAAAACTATGACTTTTTGCATAAAATATGCCTTTTGCATTATTTAGATATTGCAATATCTTGTTCACAGGAAACACGGGGCTGTAGAGCAGCCAGGAAGCACACAATAAATTTATGAAAAACATGTACCTCTTTGCAGTCAAATAGATCGATTGGCCTCCACTGAATAAACACTGCTTAGGTTTCTTTAGATTACTCTTATCCTGGCCATCTACAAAAGTTGCAGCACCTTTACATTTTAAGATTAAGCTGTCATTGTCAGTTCTGATGGCATATTTCCTCATTCTTAAATTTCAGGGAAAGGAGGGGAACGTAGGGCTGTGTTAATTTCTCTACCATCTGGCTCTTTTTCCCTAATAATTCAGATTTTCACCATACAGGGGGAAAATGGATACCTAGTATGAGTGTGTTGAATTCTAACCCAGCTTTTAGATTGATAGGGCCTATGAATCATCACATTTGATGTTTATGAATCAAAATCTAGGATTGTCGAAGCTAAGGCAATTAGGAAGATAGCTTTTCAGTGAAGTTAGTCTCTGTTAAGATTTTTAGGTCCTCATAAGAGTACTTAGTCGGATAATTGCTAAAGCACATACATGGCACTAGCAGTCATGGAAAAAGTAAATGCCATTGAGAGGATATTTTTTTAATTCTGTCAATAAGTAAAGTAAGACAGTAAATTGGAAAGTAAAGGTCACAGGCTGCTTTAGATGCATGGACCTAGAAATTAAGAAAGTTGTCAACAACTTAGTGATTATTCATTATAATTATTTTATTAAGGAGATCTCTAAAAGGCAAATGGAACTATTGAGCCCATAAAAGATGAATTTCTGTCACCTAGTCCCAGAGTGGCTCAAGGTCAGAGAAGGTAGAATCATCATAAGTTAATAAAACTTGCTCACTCGTATCCTTGAGGAGAGTAGAAATGATTGGCTGGAATTTCGGTTTATTACATTGTGTGGACCAGGATGAGTGTGAGTGTGTGTGTATGTGTGTGTGTGCCTTGAAAAACTACTATATTGCTTTCCCAAAATAAAGTCTCTTAAAAGAGAAGCGATTATCTCGTTTGTCCTAGACATGGGTGCACTGCCATCTTTGTCAGATGATTCATTCCTTCGCGTCCCTCACATCTCTTCTGATTCCCCTGGGAGTCATAATCCTTCCTGCATCTAACTCATCCATAGAAGAATTACCTCTTTCCTATCCTTTATATTGCCTCACCAAACTATTGTTTCTTAATTTATGAACTGCAGTTTGTAATATGCTATTAATACATTGCAAAATCAAAAGAAATAAACAGATGAAAATGCACATTATAAAACCAAGTACCATACAGCTATGCCGTTTTTTAAAGGACAAAACAGAATGTATATAAGTGAGAAATAAAATGAGAGAAATTTGATGAGAATGTAACAGGGAACTGAAAAATCTTAATTTTCCCATTGCTTATTCTATACTTCCTGCCATTTAGTGTGTAAATTTTGAAACATTTACCTAGCAATCTTGACTCAGAAATATGACAATTGATAATACATGGTACTGTTACCTAAGTGAAACATAATGCTATATATTTAGGAATCTACCAAGAACTAAAGGTAAACTTTAAAGTTCAATGACTTTTGCAGTGTTAACAGATCCTCTAACACGAACTAGTCTCCAGGTCTCACCTTCATCATTTTTCTCATTTCCTTTTGGTCTAATTAATCAAAATCCTTGCTAGAATGTTCATTTCTGGCCAGTATGTCTTCCTGAATATGAATAAGAAATAAAATACCATTTGATGTTTGAAATTATGGGAGTAATCTCAATGACGAAAATAGACGACCAGGAAGAGAAGAGAATGCCCAGTTCAATATATTCATAAAGATGTCAAAGGTTTATAAACCCAGCATGTGGGAAAGAGAGAGCTGTAGGACTTCCAGATCTCCCGTGGGGAAGTGTGTTTCCTGCGACGGTCACCACCATGGACAGCAAAGGAGCGCGGCTGAAAGGTACGTGCCGCAACTCACCAAGTCGTTGGCTTCCCCAACACTCACTCCTAGCGAGGGATTAATGTGAAATTTTAGCAAATAATAAGAGGTTTCTGGTGTACAGAATTTAGAATTTATGATTTATCTAATCATTGCTCTAGAAAGTAAGGAAAACAAGGGTGCGAAAGGACAGCACAGTGTTTCTCGGGTGGGGGAATCCTGGTTCTCCCGGAGATGAATGGCAATGTCTGGAGACTTCTTGGATTATCTTATAATAATTGAGTCAGGGGAGACAAGAATGTGCTCCTGGTATCAAATAGGTAGAGGGCGAGATGCTGCTGAACATCCTACAATACACAGGACGGTCCCCAGAACACAGAATTATCCAGATCAGTGGTTCTCAACCTTCCCAATGCCACAGCCCTACAATATAGTTCCTGTGGGTCGCAACTCACAGGGTGAGAACCGCTGATCCAGATCAAAATGCCAATATTGCCCAGATTGAGAAACTTTGAACTAGAATAAGACCGGAAGAGTATAAGTTCAATGTGTCCAACTCCAGAAACTAACCTTTCCTGGTTCCCAAGCCTCTTATGTGGATTGATCACTCTGAATCAACCTGAAGAAACTTGCAATCTGAAGCTGTAAGATAGGCTGTGATAACAGAACTGTCTCTTCCATCACTTTGTCAATTTTGTTCAAGCCAATTGACATTTCAAAAGGAAAAATAGGCTGACTGCTAATAACTAATCACCTTTACTTTCCTAGTTGACATTTGCAAGAAAAATAAATTAGTAACAACCATAAAATTTGTTTTATGAAACACAGAACAAAAACATTTGTCTATTTTATCTCACTGTGGACTGTGAAAATTCCTCAGATGATAAATGTGCAGATAAATGTACTCAGAGTTAAAAAACATCCATCCAGCTATGAATTTCCTAAAGCCGCTCTTCCTATTTCTCTGTCTGCCAAGGGCATTTTTTTTAAGCATGTAGATAAACTATCCATTTGGCTACATGAAATAAATGCAACATGCATAAAATACAGATACAGAAGTATCATGTTTTGGTAAATTAAAAATCTGTAATAGGAATTATCTTAGTGCATTAACATTTTTTATTTTGCAGCTAAAGGGTTTAGTTACTTGCAACTCTAAATTTTGTTAGGTATTTTTAGGTGTTTAGGTTTAGGTATTTTTTTCACAAATTAACCTTCAGCAACTGTCTAGCTGTATCTTGAATATGTCCACTTGTATTTATCCAAGGTTCTGTGGCACTTAGTTTTCTGATTCATGCATCTTTACACCACAGACCCGTTTAGAGTAGTGTGACTGAAGTTAAAAACTGAATTTAATTTGATAGCTGCATCTTGTTTCTTTCCTTTTCAAAGTAGAAATTAGTGATATCATAGGTCTGCATCTCTCTATCTGCTAAGATAGCCAATTGCTGACAACACCGTCTCTGATCATTGTTGAAGTTTTTAAAGTATTTTCGTCAGAGCAGGAAAAGTGGATAAAATTCAAGCTTCCTAGGGACTCTGTTATCATGTAGTCAAAAGCAAAGTATTGTTCTTTACAAGTGATAACAACGAGTTCTGCACACTCTGAGCCGTCACGGCCACTGATGTGTCCCTGCCACACAGATGCAAACTAAGAGCCCACAGGTGTGTGATATGACCAAGGAGATGCAAAGACCATGGGTTTTGGCATCCTGCCTTTCTCTCCTGCTAATGATATGAGCTGGAGAAAATCACCTAACCTTCCTAAGCCATCTATGTCATCAATATAATTTGATGATAATTCCAAAGTCCAGTTTATCTGACAGCATTATTATGAAGCTAAATTTTGGGGGAAAAATTAAGCTTTTGGCTAAGTGTGGACGAAATGCATCATATTATCACGATGAGTTAGCTGATCCAAGCTAAGCATCATTTTGGTGTTAGATTTCTCTTCCTAGTTAGTATTAGCAATCAAGCAATCATGTGTTTATTCCCATCAGGCATAAAGATAAATCAAACAGATCAACTGTGTTGTTCCTGTCATCTCATTGTCTAAAGTGTAAATATCAGACACTGAATTAAAACATTACAAACTCCTGAAGAACTTGACTTCTGAAAAATCTGCAGGAGCTCCCAGGACATTCAGCTACCTTAAGAGAATGACCTAAACACCCTGGCTCAGAATTAATTTTAGCTCCAAATGTTTGCAAAGTACAGAAGCACTTCTGGGAGCCACACAAAAATACAGGCAGTAACCCACTTCTCAACCTATGTGTCTGTGCAAATATAATTATATATCTAAATTTACACAGTGAAGGGTGTTGATTCTTCACCACCACCACCCCCCCCACTGTTACACTACCACATTACACAGTTGAGGACAGGGGAGAGAGATAAGGCTTCCCCTGCAGGGGTGCTTTTGATAACCTCAGCAGAATAGATCATCTCCAGAGTGGCTGGTGTTCTTGTTTCAGGAGGGTCCCTTCTGCTGCTGCTTCTGCTGCTGGTGTCAAACCTTCTCCTGTGCAAGAGTGTGGCCTCCCTGCCAATCTGTCCCAGTGGGGCTGTCAACTGCCAGGTGTCCCTTCGAGAACTGTTTGACCGTGCTGTCATCCTGTCCCACTACATCCATAACCTGTCCTCAGAGATGTTCAACGAATTTGTGAGTACCACAATTCTTGCTTCTTGCCCTGCACACGCCTTCTCACAAATCACCGGGCTAGCCTACACTTCAAAGCAGAAAAGCTCCTGAGCCAAATTTTAAATACTTGCACCTTAATAGGCAAAAGAAGCAACAGCGAATACAATGCAGAATGAGCAGAAAGAGATTATTTTGTGATATCTCAAAGATTCTCAAAGAATGTAATGATTTTTAGATTTTTCCTTAATTCACTTTATTATTATTATTTTTTAAATTTAGACAGAGACATAAAGGACTTTTCAGTGGGGCTGAGAGAAAGGAAGAAGGTTGATTTCCTATTCTTGCATGTAGAGGTCAGGCTTTGCAGGCATCCTCACTCAGTAGTACACCACAGAATCCCCAAAATGCAAATTGCATTGCAGTGAACTGAGTGGATTAAACAGTTAAACTAAGCTAAATCCATGTCGGGGGGACAGAAAAAATAATGACAGCTTTTCTGAACCCCCAAATGCAATAAATTATTTTCCAAATATTTCCAGCATATAGATTTATCATGACAGTAAGGGGCCGGATTAGAATCGGAAGTAAATACTCTTTTTCTGATGAAGATATTTTGAAAGTCATATGTTAACTCTTCTAGGTCAGTCGAGGAACAGGCACTGGACTAGCACTTCAGTGAATGGAAAGGCCTCCATAGAGAATATGGCTCAATGTTTGTAACAAATACACATGAACAGAGTTCCTTTCACTCATTAGTTTCCTTCATCCTCCATTTTTGGCCCTCTTCGGTCTTCCATATCTTCCTAGTAATTCCTTTAAACTTTTCTAACTTTTGCTGAAGATTAGTTCATTTCTCTGTCAATGTGTTACCTAATCTTTCATCTGCTCTTCTCCTCAGTTCATTGCTTCACATTTCCCCAGATTTTGTGCCCTGTGCTTCTGACTTATTTTTTCACAATCAAAAAAATTATATTCTCTCTCTATGATGAACTCAGTAAGGTAGAGGTGGGTAGACTCAGAGATTAGGCAAAGAAAAGTTATAATGCATATTACTGGAAGCATGTCAGTTGGGAGCAACAGTAAACAAGAGATTAACTACATATGCACTGTGGCATTTGGCTCAAATACTGGAGAAAGATGATACTTAACAAAACATTTCATGTTTCATATTTTGGCTATTTTTAGTATTTGCTTTCCAAATATTAACTTGGGTGAAGAATGAAAGTAAACAAGGGAATCATAAAGAAGGGAAAAGGTTGAGATTTAGAAAAGTTAAATTGAAAAAATAAAGTGAGTTTATAGAAATAAGGGAAAGGAAAGGAGGCAAAGGGATTATTTTCTTAATTTCTACTTTTTTAGCTCTAACTTTACAAAATACATATGTACCAAATGTATTGCTATTCTGGCCCTGGTTTCCTTTATTCCTGGCACGAACAACCCCAACTAACTGAATTTGCTTCATCATCTCCAGGATAAACGGTATGCCCAGGGCCGGGGGTTCATTACCAAGGCCATCAACAGCTGCCACACTTCTTCCCTGTCTACCCCCGAAGACAAAGAGCAAGCCCAACAGATCCATGTGAGTCTTTTAGCCAGGTTTTTCACCAAAACAATTGAGGCAGTCTACTGTTATTATCCTGCTCTTGGTTATGGGTGGTGTTGTAATAGCGAATGGTAATTGCAATTGCAGAGAAAAAGGAAGGCAGAACAAGCAAAGCAAAGTACATTACAAATAAATGCTAAGTAAAGAGTGTAGTCACACACTCAATAGCAGATTCATAAACTGTCCGGGCAGATGAATTATTTCTGTCTTGTACCTGGGATTGTATCTATTACACTGTATGGACGTTTGAACTGGATTGGACTTCCATGGATAAACACGCATCATGTGGGTGTGAGAAAAGCAAATGCAGTTTCTCTATTCTATGTGACTAGTGACTCCTACCCCAGGAATGTTTTGCGGTACTGACCCCTGCACTATTTGTGCCACCTGCTCTGGACTTCCCAGGCTCTCCTGTGGTTCCCCTTCCTCTTGTCTGGTACCTACTTCTTCACACTTCACTGATTTCTCTGCCATCGCCTCCTTCTTAACCAAAAGTCGGGCCCCTAAAACTGACCCTGTAAAACACTATATTTTGCTTTTCACCATGGCCACTATTGCCTCTGTTCTGATGATGACGAAGTCTATGTATCTAGCCTCAGTCATGTATCACAGCTCCAACCTTTTATTGTTATAATCTCTCCCTTCTGATTCTCTGCTGCCATAGCCCCAGTCTTAACCTAATTTAAAATAAACCTTTTCTACATATATGCCCCCCACAGATACAAAGTGATTTTTGTTTATAGTGTTAATGGTACCAGCATTCTGTTTGCTATGCTTATTCATAGTAGTTATTATAATTATGGTAATAATACGAGAAGAAAGATGGGGAGGAAGAGGAAATCACATTTATTGAGAGCTGCAGATTAAGTGTTCCTAATGTGAAATCCAAAATGGCCCAAATTTGAAATTTCTGGGCACTGATGTGATATTCAAAAGAAATGCTCAGTGAAGCATTTTGGACTTGGGATTTTCCGAGTAGGGATACTTGATCTGTACTACATTGCCATAGTCTTACAAACTGCATAAAACACTTTATGTGCATTACTATCCTTAATCCTCACAAAAATCCTGTAACACAAGATACCATTGTGATGCTCACTGCGATAAAGAAACTGAGACTCGGAGAAGTTATGGAAGGTGCAGCAGCCACGTGGCTAGGCAGCAGTGAATCTGGGCTCCATCCAATTCTAAGCCTTCACTCTAAATCGCTTTGCTACAATGCTCCCAGCAAAACGACACTGACATTCCCTCCACAGCCTGCAGCTCTCTCTAGCTTTGCTTCATATCCTAGTACATGTTTCCATTGCAGAGTCCATTCATTTCTCTGCTACTCCTCATTTTCATCACCACTAGACTAGTTCACAGACATCCACATGGCAAGCCTTTTAAATCACAGGTAATCAGCTACTTGGAGCCTCGCGTACAATCCTGGGAGTAAGCATAAACGAGGCGGCTAAAACTCCACTGTGAACTCCACTGATGCTCTTATTAAATATAACATCGTTCCATGGATTCACCTGCATGTGCCAATAGACTAGACTGTTCTGCTTGCAGATGGGGTGAAGGATTGCACAGGTTGGGGAAAGCATGTTTGTGAATACCATGTTAAACTGCAAATCACAAAGGACTATAGGAATGAGCAATTGAATTCATGAATATGCATAAACTCTTGGGTAAAAATTATTTGGGCCCCTTGCCATTGACAGTGGTGGAATCTATCCTGCCTGAGGCAGGTACTGTAGACACCTATTGAGTTCCTGCAAAACTTTAGTTTCTCTCCAGGGACAAGCAAAGAAATCAAATAAAAAAGATCTCACTGCATGGACAGAGGACAGAATTTCAAGGGGAAAACAAAATTCTTCATGCTATCAATTAGAATTCTCACCAGAAAAGTTAGTTATTGCACTAAGCCAGGTGTTTCTGTTTCAGCTAAACGTAGATCCCTAGTTTAAATTTTGCATTCCTACAACTTCTATCACCTATAAAAAATTGTAAATTTACATAGGACTAATAAAGAAGTATTGTTAGCCCAGGCTTTCTGAGCAAAAACCACATGTCACTAACCCTGTTGTGTTTGGCTCATACGAATGCACTTGTGCTCCATGGTTTCTTAGCACGAGGACCTTCTGAACCTGGTACTCAGAGTGCTGCGCTCCTGGAACGACCCTCTGTATCATCTAGTCACGGAAGTGCGCAGCATGCAAGAAGCCCCAGACGCCATCCTCTCCAGAGCTATAGAGATCGAGGAACAAAACAAACGCCTGCTGGAGGGCATGGAGAAGATAGTTGGCCAGGTGAGCAGCCTTCTTCGTTTTTCTCATTAATGGAACAGGGGACTTCTGTGGGAGGAAATCTCTCATGTTGCAAGAAGGCAATTCAGACATTCTGTACTCTATGCTGCTGCTGAACAAAGAAAGAGCCCAGGCATTCATAGGGATCGATTCTGAGCTCGATGAATCTTAGACTTTTACTGTGATATCTAACAGCCGCAGCTTTCCCCACACGGTACACAAATCCACCAAAGACTTGCCCCTTCATGGGGACAGGTAGCTAAAAATCCACAAGAAGAAAACCAAAGAATAGAGTCTGTAAGAAAAAAATGTTTTCTCTTATGTATCCCAGGACACCTGCTCTTGAAATTCTGGTCAGATTCTTTCCCTCTCTCGCCTTGCTATAGGGTAAGAGTGGGAAGGGAGAAAGGAGAAAATCAGTATCAGATCCATCCATACCCCATTCCTCACACCCTGATCTATTACACGGAGTTGTCAGGGAGGAGAGGAGATTGAAAAGATGAGGCCAAAGCATCAATGCACACAGATTGCATTGATTCTGGAGGGAGTCCACAAGCACTAGATTTTAAGGGGTTACAAACGAAGGAGGTGTATCTTTGGGGGAATGTTCTATATATTTGTAATCTTATTTTGTTTGGGGCTCCAAAATCAGAACTCCGGTCATTGCATTTAATCTCCCCAAATAATTGGTCATGTTTGGATTGCATTACTATTTTACAATGTATGTCTCCATTCAGCTGGGGATAATGTCAACATTAGGGAGATAACATCTAAATAGCTTTCTGAAATTCTCAGAAATAATGTTTCATCTAAAGAAAACTCCATGATTATAGGAATAATAACAGAAGCAATTTTACATTTCTCTTCTCGTGCACTAAGTACGAGTTATCATGTGTCATTTTTTATCATTTTCGTGGTAGAAGAACGTACCTAACACAAATGCAAAGCACATTTTAACATTGGATCATATGAAATAAAAGCCTTGATTTTCAAGTTATTTTCTTCATTACTATAATCCTGCTTGCTGAGGTTGCTAGTTTGTTCCATAATACTTCATTTTCTGTTTTTCCCCTATCATTTATGTATTATTGCTCATATCATTGTCCCTTGCACAGTAAATTTTGTCTTTAAGGCTCTAACACTAAAAATAAAATATATAGAAACCTAAAGCAAGAAAACAAATACACATGTGTGTGCATTCTCTCTGTGTGTGTGTCTCACACACATGCACTCACATACACACACTTCTTAAATTCCAATAGGGGATCTCAGATTTAAAAAATATTCTCACTCTGTAGGAAAAAGTTCAGCCAGCAGAACAGTGCCTACAATTATTCCAGATTTGTACCCAGTAGCTTTCCAAACGAACTGACATCCCTGCAAGTTGCCAAGATGGTAACTTGCATGTGAAAAAGGAAACACAACTATAGACTAGGATGAAGGAGGGAAGGGAAGGGAAAGCGGAAGGGAGGGGTTTGGGTCGATAGAGGGAGGGTTGGGAGGGGGACCACACCTATGGAGCATATTGCAAGTACAAGTTGGATCTATCAGGTGTAAAGCATAAATGTCTTACTCCTGTAATTGGGTAAATGAGGTGAAGGCTATGTTGTTTAGTAGGATGTAAGCATTCCAATTTGTACAAATAATCAACACATTGAATCCTATAATGGCATAAATGTACCTATGATAAATGTATGAATGGCAAAATAAAGATGGCAACTCAGTCTCCAAGTCCTCCGGGGCTAAGTGGGAAAATACACAGGACTCTTCTTCTCATGCTATGTGGCCTTTTCCAGTTATCACAGATGTGTCCCCACCCCTGCCACAAAGCCTTCCCCACCTAGGGGCTGCTGCCAGAATCCCCTCCTTATAGCTGCTATTTCCAGCACCTCCTACCCTAGTGACCTCAAAAGAAATTTCCTCATAGAAATTTGGGAGGGTTCCTGTCCTGGGTGGAATGAACGTTTCCTGACTCCTCTCAGTCACGGTCACCTGTAGAACTCTAAGATTCTTAGAATTCTCATTTCTAAGATCTTCAGTACAAACAAGATATGGGAAGAAAATTCAGCTCCAAGCAGGAAAATGATAAATGGTGAACTGTCAGGAGAAATGATGTACAAATGACACACAGGGACAAGACTCAGGACGTGAAATAGTTCCTCAACAGAGAGAACCAAAGCTAGCTTCTCTGATGTCCCTTGGTCAAATCCACATCTGTCTATATTCAGATAGCAGCTTCCTGGCTCTCCATCTATCCACTCCTACAAAAACAGACTTTGTCAGTGATGGCATACATACAGAAAACTTATACATGCATTCTGCTTCTATTTTTTAGATTCATGAATTTCTGGGGCACCGGCCCAAATTCAGAAAAATCGTTTTGCTTTTAGCTTAACATTTTACATTCTTAATCTTTCCAAAATCTTGATTCAACAATCAGGAATAATGAGGATATACAAATATTAACAATGTAAATACTAAGTCCCTATTTTTTTTTGCTAATTAGGTTCATCCTGGAATCAGAGAAAACGAGGTCTACTCTGTCTGGTCAGGACTACCAGCCTTGCAGATGGCTGATGAAGATTCTCGCCTTTTTGCCTTTTATAACCTTCTCCACTGCCTACGCAGGGATTCACATAAGATTGACAACTATCTCAAGCTCCTGAAGTGCCGGATCATCTATGACAGCAAGTGCTAAGCCCATGCCCACTCCCTCTGTGGCTGAGATGGTTCTCAACGATCCAGCCCATAGCAAGCTTCTTTTACTTTTATTGCTTTTTAATGCACGCTTGGGTGTAATGGGTTTTCTCTTAAAAATAAAAACTTAACTTGTTAGAGATGTTAAAATCTAAAATGCTGATTTGTCTACTTTTTAAAAATCTTCATTTACTAGAAAATCAAAAGACAATCTATCACTCCCATTGGGAAGTTCCTATCAAAATCTGTCACAAATAACAGAAACTGGCTTGCAATTAAGACAACAGCTTACTTTAAAATCACAGTAGATTATTGTGGGTCAAGTTATTAGAATCAAAGAGTTAGAATAGTAACCATGCTAATCATGATGTAAAAAAGATTGAATTCTCAGGGTTCTTCTTAATGAAAGCCACCTACAGGCAGCCAACTTTCACAGTGTTAAGACAGACAACCAAAAGACTATGCAACACAATGCTCCTATAGCATGGTCTTTACTGAACAGTCTAAGATTTGTTAGGATTCAAGAGGAAATGACTTTATCTTCCTCCAATTGCTGTCTCCTATCACACTACTGAATGCCCATCTCCTTAGCATCACGCTGGACACATGTCATGTGTTCTAGTCACCCTGGGTGTAACCAGTTGGGTTCAGTCAATTTTTAACACAATCTCATATTTAAATTACTTAATGCTTCCCTCTTCCCTGTGTTGGCTCAGGGGACCTAATGGAGAAAGCAGGTATAGTCAGTTCCTTCTGTGGTTCTCCCTCCACCTGCTGCATCTTTATTCCTCTGGGTGTGCTAGAAGGAGATAGAGGATTCAGAGAGATGGAAGAGTTCTGACATTGCTGACTTATGTGGTGCAGGACTAAACTTGAATTTCTTCTCAGTATGGGGTATTGCTACTGTGGGGCTCTTGTTATTTTCCAGGACCCCCCTATGGGGACATCTCATTGTACAGTTCCTTTCCCAAGAGAAATGCTCCAGCTTGATTTTCCTTTTCACCTGACATCTCTAGGGTACCTAGGATTCTCCACAGCCTCCACTGTTGTCCGCCTCATCCTGCAGCCACACTGTTGAAGAAAACTGGCCCATGGTTAGCCATCTGCCAACACACCCACAGGAAACCCATCCATCATAACCTCTCCAAGCGATGGAGTGGCAATAATACTAGATCACACTGACCTCTTCCTGGGGTCTCTCCCAATTCTCTTCTCCTGTTCACATGGACACAGAGTAGCTTAGAAAGCTGGATTCGTTAGCAGACATTCACCTGAGGAACATGATGTCATTCTTTCCTTATTTTAAATCCAGTGAGCAGTTCTCTCTGCCAATACTTATCTTAGAGAGTCAACCTCATAAACATCTCTGCGAAACTACTGAACTGTAACCCCCTCCTCAAATACCTAGTCTACCATTTAATGAGTCTGCAGAGAGGTCACTGCATGAGAGTAGCTGGGATCTCCTCATTAGCTCTCATTAGGAGCAATGTTTGTCCCAGGTTGTTTTTTTAGGGCAGTTTTGAGACATTAGCAGGGATTTCTAGACAAGAGACATAAGATCCATCCCATTCAAACTACCAGTATCCCATTCAACATACTGATAGACAAGAAATAAAAAAGGTGGAGTGTGGGGTTGAATAAAGAGGAAGGGAGAGAGAAAAGAAAGAAAAGACAAGAAGGAAAATGAATAAAAACCTGAGTCTTGGAGGATAAGATGCTATTAGAATATTGTACTTAGTGAAGACCTAAGTCTACCTGAATTTTTATACCCTGAATGTACAGTCCCCAACCTCCCGGCTATCTGTCCATGGCCTGTTAGTAACTAGGCTGCACAGCAGGAGGTGAACTAACAACCAGTGAAGCTTCATCCATGTTTATAGCTGCTCCCCATTGCTCACATCCCCACCTGAGCTCCACCTCCTGTCAGATCTCTCTGCCCCATGGAAAAATTGTCTTCCATGAAACTGGTCCCTGGTACCAAAAAGGTTGGGGACCATCACCCTAAAAGCAAATATTATCTCATTTTTCCCCTTTTATTTCCTTTTTCTTTTCCCTCTTCCCTTTATGAAATTTTCATTTGCATTACTGGCATTCTTGCCCTTTCCAATTGAGTTGCTATAGCTCTAGAGATGAGCAGAACTTGGCACTTCTTCAGATCTGAATTCAAGGCAACTTTCTACCTCTTTTCAAAGAACTTTTCCCAATGTCTTTCCTCTTAGCCAGGGTTATTTTTAGCTGAGTCCTGCCCCTGACTCTAGCTATGATGGCCCAAAGCTTTCAGAACACAACAGAATATTCCACCTCCAAACCAATCTATCATTCCACTGGAATGCATGCAAAATGTCAGCTTGCTTATATTTCAGCCTTCTTCTTATAAAAGGGAAGAGAGGGTGGGGGAAACCTGCATACACTTTATTTCTGAGTCATTTATTGCTTAAAATACCTAAACCTATTACATAACCCACTTAATTTCTTTCTCCCCAATTTCTAGATATTTCCAACAGACAGCATGGTATTTATTAGGGATGAAATTTGGTGATAAATGAGCAATGCAATTATATGAAATGTAAGCTAACCACTAGCCTACATGCAAGTTCTTCTCTCTTGTGGAGCTTTTCTTCCAAGCACAAATAGAAGACTTCTGATAAATCACCAAGGGAGTGACAGTAAACGGGCTCTCCCTGCTTGACTGTGACATATGAACTGAATAATATAGTTTTTGGACAAGGTTGAGTAGAGTCATAGGTGTTCTGTACAGTCACCAAACATTGTGGTAAAGAGAATATTTGGGAAAATATAACAATCCCTCCCCCTTCCAACCAGAGCTAGTCTATTTTTGTGTTGTTCTACGGATTTCCATGTACGATTACATGTGAAGAAATGCCCCCACTATAGCAAGAACAACAGCAGTTGAAATTTATTGGTCTCATAAAGTAGTCATTACATGGAATGGGTACTATAAGGATGAAGAGAGAAGAAAACTCTCTCTTCCAGGAGTTCACTTCCAAAGTGTGAAGAAAAATCAGGATTACATCAACATGTCAATGACTCTGCTACACAGTCAGGAGAAGTCAGCATAACAGGTGATGCTAAACAAAGTGCTCAGTAACTCAGAGATCAGCTCACAGATATCTGGACACGAGAACAGAAAGTTTGTCTGGACTGGCGCAATTGCAATGACTTTGTGATGGAGTTTTGAAGGCTTGCTGGCATAACTGATAGGCAAAAATCGGAAGACAGCATATCCGCCTATTAATTTAGAATCATTTTATAATGTAGGAATTTATTCCATCCTCAGGAAAAGAAACTGAGATGATAATACATATAGCATTATGAGATATCAGTAAATAATCAAGTTTGGCCAAAACATAAGACATGTTCATTTTTAACAGACATTTAATGACTCCCATTATTATGTACTACACACATTATTGTACGGTAATTACTGGGAAAAATCTGGTAAGGATTGTTTATTTATTATGGAAAATTAGTGCCAATCTGTAGTTTGTACTTATCTTACTAGGCAATAGGAAACCGGTAAGTTTTGGTGCGAAAGAGCAATATGTCTAGAATTGCAACAGAAATATTAATCTAGTTTGAGGGGTTCTAGGAATATAGGACAAGTAGAGGAAGAAAGATAGGTCCAGAAATATGTTGACATATCATAATGATGCTCTAACAGAAAATCAAAGCAGGCCTACCAAGAGAAAGGTAGCCAAGGTTATGAGATGTTATACAGGAACATTGACAGGCCTTGACTGTATGGAGAGAGTGAGAAAGACAGACGGGACAAAGTGCCTGGCCAAGGCAAACGATTTTAAAAGGCAGGGTAGGACCCAGTAAGGGCAGCAATTGCCAGTTTTCCTCCACGAAGCCATGCCAACATGTGCTCTCTTACATACCAGATCCGGTTTCGTCCTGTCCAGCCAGGTATCTTCCCCTCTGCTCCACTTCAAAAATGGTTCTTTCTCTGAGGTTCTAAGATTGATGTGTGTTCTTTAAAATCATCCCAATATAAATATTCTGAACACTCTATCCCTCCTTAGTTGAAATAAAAGATTTTATAAATTATTTTAGGATAAAATCCCTTGAATTAAGTACCTAGTTTATGGCAAATTTGAAAATCTTCTATTGCCTGAAGCACTAATCTCTAAACTATTTTTATTTTATAGCACCCTACCAGTGCTCCAAATCATATAATTTTAAAACTTTATAAATGTGTTGCTATTATATTCAGGCATTTAAAATATGCACAAAAAATAAATGGTTACTGAAATAAAAATAAATAGAATTAGAAGTTCTAATATTTTCTTCCCAAAAGAATAAAGACATTTACTTTCAAGACCTCTGAACTAGCAAATTCTGCAGCCACACACATAACTTGTACCACACTTGTTTAGTTATCATAATGAAATAATTTATTTTACATACAATTTAAATCAAAGCTCTCATAATGCCACATGGGGCTAGAAATAAAATTATATGTGAATAGCTCTCTTCATATGCATATATAAAATTTTGTAAGCTCTATTAAGTAATTACCATTAGCCCTTTTATTATTCCATCATCCATTCATGCACTGTTAAATAATAATCCAAATTTTACACAACCGATTCCTTTTCTTTAAGGGTTTAATTCTCAAACCACTGAAAGCAAAGAAATGACCTTCAAAAATAAATGAAGTAAGTGTGGTTATCATTACATATATTCATGAATAGAAAATTAATGGAGAAATACACAAAGCTCAAATTTAGAAGAAATAGAAAATATACTCATTCACAGATATACACGCTGTTGAGAGTGGTTGCTCAGCTTCCCATGGCTTCCAAAGAAACAGGGCTCCCGTCTTCCATCTGCTTCTGCCTGTTGAGTCCTTTTCACTTTCCCCCACATCTTCCTTCATTAAAATGTCTTTCCTGGGTTTAAAATAGCCCTTGGACTTCCAATCTAGACAAGATGACATAGGCCAGTTTGTACCCACTTCTCACCCTGAAAATAGCAAGAGGCAACTAAAGGAGGGAGCTGATTGTTGGTAAGGAGAAACTGAGCAGGACTGGGACCCAGGGACTGGCGGAGCAACACAGCAACACCCAAAAGACCATGGGGACCCAGACCTAGTATTTTCTTCCAGCCTACCACCAAAAGGCAACACAGGTAGGGCTAGAACTCCCTGACTGAGCCAGAGCCCCTCAGAAAACACAAGTTGAGTCAGGAAGGCTCACCAAGGAGAATGGAGGAGGGGGAGCACTCTTGTCCCAGCAGAAAGAGGCCAAGGCCGCCACACAGCACCTGTTGATTTGCCACACAAGCAGCTTTGCCTTAGAGCCTCTTTGCCATCCTGAGCTTTTGACAGCCCTTCATAAGATGCCTGTAAGGACATTCCACCATCACAAGAAACCTGGGAAATACTCTGTCCATCAAGGACCTACTAGGAAAGTTCCACTGGCCTGAAACTCCCTTCTGTGCTGGGGCCATAGGATGGTGGCTGAAACCAGGAGATAAAAACCAGCAAGAGCAGGCAGCAGACCCTTAAAGTCTCTTTGTCCTGTGGGCCCTAATCCTCTCCTCCTCTGCCCATACATTCTGGGGCAGCTGTGGGCACCAACTGATCTCACCACAAGTTCTGACCAGAGAAGGCCTAATTTTACCTTCTCTCACCCAGAGACACCCAGTGACCCAGTCTAGAGAAATTTCTTCAGCAGGAGACCAGTGTGAGCTCAAGCAGCATCAGATAAATCAAACAGACCAAAATAACAAGGCAAAGGCTTTGAAAATTAAGTTGTCATTGGAACCGCAACCCACAAAATAGGCCAGGAACTGCATGGTAAATCTAAATGGGAATGAGTTCCTGCTAAAATAAAAGATTGAGATAGGATCTCAGAGCCTTCTAACATCAGACAAAATGTTCAGGCAACAATTAAAAATGACTTATGCTAAGAACAGAGAAAATTACGAGAAAAGAAAACCAACTGATGCCAACACCAAAATTATTCCAACATCACAATTATCTGACAAGGGTTTTTAAGCAGTCATCATAAAAAAAGCACCTCAACATAAATTACAAATTCTCTTAAAATAAAATGAAATCATCTCATTAAAGAATTAGAAGTTACAAAAAAGAACCAAGCAGAAATTATAGACATGAAAAAAATACAATAACAAAGAGAAAACCTTGCTAGATGGGTAATCAAACAGTGGAGATGACAGAGCATAGAATCAGTGAACTTCAGGACAGATCAATAGAATTCATTCAATCCCAACAACAGAGGGAATACAGACTGAGGGAAATGAACAGAGCCTCAGGGACCTGTGGGACAGCAATAAAAGATTCAACAATTACCTCATCATATTCCAAAATGAAAAGAGGAGAAAGAGACTACAGCTGTAAGACTAGTCCAAGAACTAATGTCTCAAAACTTTCTAAATTTGGAAAAAGACACAAAGCCACAGATTCAAAAAGTTCAACATCCCAGGTAGGATAAACCCAAAGAAATCCACACCAAGACACAACATCATTAAATTTCAGGAAACGAAAGACAAAGAAAGAAAAGTGTTTTGAAAGCAGCCAAGGAGAAATGATGGACTATTAAGGGAAAATAAATTCAAGTGTCAGTGAGTTTTGCTTCTGAATCCATGGAGGCAATGCGGAAGTGGCAAGTGCTGAAAAGAAAAGAATCGTCCATCACAAACTCTGTATCTGGTTAAACTCCCCTTCAGAAATGGAGGGAAATGAAAGCATTCCTCTTTTTTTTTTTTTTTTGTAAGACAGCGTCTCCCTCTGTTTCTCTGGGTAGAGTGCCATGGCATCATAGTTCACAGCAACCTCAAACTCCTGATCAATCCTCTTGATTCAGCCTCCCAAGCAGCCGGGATTACAGGTGCCTGCCACTACACCCTGCTATTTCTATTTTTAGTAGAGATGAGGTCTTGTTCTTGCTCAGACTAATCTCAAACTCTTGAGCTCAAGCTATCCTCCTGCCTCGGCCTCCCTGAGTACTAGCATTACAAGTTTGAACTACCATGCCCGAACTATAAAAGCATTCTTAAATGAAGGAAAAACTAGAGGAATCTGTCCCTAGCAGATCTAGTCTTAAAGATTGTACAGATAAATTCTTCAAATAGGAAGGAAAAATAATAAATCTTTGATAATCAAGAAGAAATAAAGAATAATGGAAAGAGCAGAGATACGAGGGTATATAATAGACTATCCTTTTCTTCCTGAGTGACATATACTTTGAAAGTAAAATTGCAATGAAGACATAAATCCCCCGAGCAGCATAGAGGTAAGAATTCAACTCTAGATACTGACCAAATAAAGGCACCACTCTTGCCATGGCACCTTTTGGAAATTGCAAAACTCAAAACTGAATAGTTCAGCTGTTCCTAACAGATGTCATTAATTTTATTCATATTTTATAGTAGTTATATTCCTGTGCTTTAATTACCAAATAAATTCTGCTATGTGACCATCAAAGTTCCACAGCTCCCTGGATTTCTGTGCTGCGTGACTGATACCCAGTGCCCTCTCAGGCTATCCAGTTACCAGCGAAGATCCTTTAGGCAGGCTCATGTATTATCTAGCAACTCAGCCGAATATCACATAACGTATGTCAATATTTCTGCTTATATGTCCTAAATGTATTTTCAAACTACTTTTATTTGGAAGCTGAAGTGACTATCAGACAACACTGCGGAAATATCTTCTTTCCTCTGGGCTTTATGCCCATGTTTATAGATGTCCTTCCATAATCGAACATGGAGGGGAAAATGTACTTTTTATGGTAGTAATTTTTTTTCTCTTTCCCCCCATTTATTCAGCTGGGAAGAGGAAATGAAAAAAATATGAGCAATGGAGTTGAACGTACTATAAACTCCATCTATTTTTGGCAGGCGGCAGACCTCTGACTGCCTTTACAGTGGTGCGGAACAAACTCACCACTTGTATTTGCTTTTTGCTTACACTAGGTTTCTTAGCGCATATTTCTTTAAAGTGACAACAAAGTGCACAAGGACAATTTAGAGAATAATGCAGATGCCAACAGAAGGGTGAACCCAAACTTGTCAATTAATGTGTCTATAATTTTTCAGCCTTTTTTTTTTTCAACCGGCTAAGTTAGTCTTGAGTAAAATCTTAGAGGCTTTCAAATCCCCTGTGCTGTCCCATCCCAAAGTCAGAAGGAAAAACATAATGGGAGCATTCAGGGCAGTCAGCTGGGGCTCTGACCAAGAAGAAGGTGTTGTTAAGGAGCAAAAAAAGGAACTCGAAGGAAGTCAGTTCTTGGCCCCTAAAAAAAGGTAGGTATTTGAATGAAAATTGGAAGAAATTGTTCAGACTTCTTTCTATACGTGTATCTATTTGGCACCCAGATTGTTTACTCAATTATCAACTTCGATATTAGTCCAGTTAAGATGGAAAATAGTGAATAGAGCTTTTACTAGAAAAAATATTCCTTTTGAGGCCCTAAAGAGAAGAGTGAGATGGAGACCCAAGGATGTACAGAAGACACCATCCGTTTCACAGGATGGACGGGATCCAGGCCAGTGCTCAGGGGCATGCTCAAAGGATGCACCTCCTCTGTTCACACCTTGCAACCAAATTGGGCCAGAACTCATGGGAGCACCAATATGTGTAACTTTTCAGCTTCAAGAACAGTGAAATAAACTTCTGCGAACTGACATTTGAACCTAACAACTAGCTATGCTCAGCGCTGCATCTGTGGTAAATGAGTTTAAAATGGCTTTAAAATTAACTTGGAGAACTAGATCTTTTCTAGGGAGGAGACTTCCAATATAAAGGCAAACAGAGAAAGGAGAAAAAAAAAAAAGAAAGAAAGAAAATTATCCCAGGTAAACCTATCAAGTTGGAGAAAGAGGTTAAAATTTTAAATTAATTTGAGACACCAAAGTGTATATTTTGGGTAAAATAATTGTAATGTTACAGAGCAATGCTATTGCAAAACCCTTATGCCACATAGTAATTTAATGTGCATAACTTTGTTTGAGTTTAGGTAACCCATTATTTTATTTATTGGTAGGTAGTAAGGCTAGAGAACTGAGGCTTGGATAAATAAGTTGTTCCAATGAGTTAATCAATGAGTTAATGTGTTATTTCAATGAGTTAATTTAAAGTATGATTTACTCTTTAAATTTCAACCATAACATGCTGATCGCTCATGATGGCAAATCATTGATTGCCTTATTTGTTAATTTAAAAATATTTGGTGACTACCCCAAAATTACCTCCTTCAGTTATTTATGAACTCATTCATGTGTTTATTATCCACTTCCACTAACCAAAGAGTAAGTTCCAAGGAGGCAGACACTTTATATCATTCATAACTGCACCTCCAGGGCCTAGAACAGTGGGACATACAGAGTAGTTGATAAGGAAATGAATGAATGATGTGATAAATTAATTTTCCTATATGCATCTTATTCAAAAAGCATAAATGCTAAGGCTACTAATGGAATCTTTGAGTCCATGGCTAATCTATTGGTTAAAATAAAATCATTTTCAATAATAGTCCATATCACAATTTTACTATGGGTAAATGCTCTAATTACTTCCAAATATCTTCTAGTTATCAGTAAATCATTAGCTTATAAATTCCCAGCAAATGTAGTAACTATCTTAGGCACTACCAAAAAAAATTCAGGTTCAATAATACTTTGTAAATATAATTCTATAAGGCAAATACCAAGGAAAATAATTCTAAGCCATCTGGTTGATAGTTAAAGGCCAACACTATTTAATAGTAGAAAGCTCTTGGCCTGAGAGTCAAGAAAGCAAGATTCTAGTCTAAACATTTACTTACCAGTTTTGGGAACTTAGGTCAGCCATTTGACCCCTATGAGCTAAAGCATCATCTGTAAAATGTCAGGATTTAATACGATTTCTAAGACCTATTCTAGTTTTAAAAGTCTATCAGAGCAATACATTGTTAGCTAGCGGGAAAGTGCATAAATACATGGTAAGAATAGATAACACATGCACAGTAGTTCTCGCTAAGTGCCAGATGGTCCTAATGCTGATGATCACACCACATCTTCACAGACATGTCCATGAGGAGTTCTGTCCTCTTCAGATTAGAGAAAGGGAAACTGAGGCCTAAAAAGTCAGAAGACTTGCTCCGGGCCTAAAAGGCAGACTTGTCCAGCTAAAGACCCGGAGTGATCCTCTTGCCAGAATTCCTCTATGCTGAGTCTTTGGTCTTGAGATTCAAAGAATGAAACCACAGACCAGGCGGATAAGCAACAGGACAGAGGTTATTGACAGAAAGATTGTAAGCATGATGAGCAAAAGAGGGTGAACAGAACTCCAGCAGTGGAAGGGGGACTCCAAGAGGGAAGCCCTTGCCCCAGTTGTCAGTCTAGGGTGTTTAAATGTGCTTTTTCCTACCTTGTGGCAAGGAGTCTTGGGGAAGCATGTCCCAGTTGGCCAGAAGTCTGCTGGCAGAAAATAACCCTACAATAATCCTAAAATTAGCGCAGGAATGCTATCCTTGCAGTTTTTGCCTCAGGCAAGGAATTAGGGTATTTGTTCCCTACTCAAGGAGGAACAGCCCAGAACCTTTCAAGGGTGGCCTGTTTGTGTCTAGAGATGAGGGGGTCTGATTTCTGAGCTCACTTAGACCCAGAGAATTGGAGGGCCGACCTCTGTATCAATCTCCCTTCTGTTTTTCAGCCTCCTGGCTCATCTTTCCTGTGGACATCTCTGACTCATCTCTGGATTTCTCTCCAGACCCTGAAAAGACAAATTTATTCCCATCTAAGAGCCTTTGTAGGACCCATTTCCCTCTGCCCAAAGGGATCCTTCTCTAGGTCTTTGCCTGGCTGGCTCTCTCTCATCTTTTCAAAGATCAGAGGCCTGTCTTGACCTCTCTAACCAAAGTCAAAACTACATGTGGCCACCCTGCTATATCTTCATTGCATTAACAATGAGCTGAAATTATCTCCTTTGTTTTTCAGTCCATTCACATATTTATTACCTGCCACCCCTGATTAGAGCATAAGTTCCACAGGACATAGATGTTGTATTGCTCACTACAGGATCTCCAGTCTCTAGGACCATACAGGATACAGAGTTATTACTGATTGCAGGAGCAAATGGATGAGTGAATGAATGATAACCTAATAGAAATGATTTTCCTATATTCATCTTAGTTATACAAAAAAATGTGAATACTAAAGGAACTCACGGTAGATATTGAATTTCTGATGTGCCATTTAAGTAAGAAATATTTTCAGACAAAGGAGAAATGAATTTACTGACAATATTTAGTACCAGCATTTCTCAGAATTTCTGCTTTACTGTCAACTCCTATCAAAATAATTATGTAAACATTTCATTTTTTATTATTAAATAAGTGTGTTCATTTCAGAGAAGAGTTCAGATCTTTTACTAAATCACCCTCGATACTGGGTGACAATATGAGTCATCAAAAACATTAAGCTCACAGAATCTAATACTTCCAAGAAGCCTTAAATTTTATATTAAAATTTATGTGCTTCAAGTGCATAGCACAAGTGATGTGCAGAAACAGAATCAGCAGCAACTATGTTTCATGTCCTCCCTGGGGAAGGTGGTAAAATGCCATTTTATCAGCACAGAAAAAGCCTGTGCAGAGAGCAGTGAGCAAATCATGAGTGAGGTCTGTCTACATGCAGGGGCAGCTTAAAGAACACAGGTGTCCCTGGACTCGGAGGACGTGTAACAGTGAAAGGTCAAGGGTTTCATTGCTCTCAAAACTCTCACGCTCACTTCCATAGATTATTTAAAGTAGCTTTAAAAATCTATACGATGTGGACAGAAAAGGAAAATACAATAAAGGAAAGGTAAAATAAAAACTGGGAATATAATACATGGAGTCAAGAAAAAATGACAATAGAAGAAACCCACTGAGGCCAAGATGGAAGTGGACACCCGAGCTGCCTGTGGAGCCAGTCCCACTAGAAGAAGCTTCATCCGATCGTCACTGCATTATGTGGCATCCAGTGCAAAGAGGGTCTTAGGGGACAGAGTCAGAAAGCCCAGGACTCAGGACGGCCCTACGGGTACATTGTTCATATCCCAGATGAGGGAGTAAAACATGGCCCTGCTGTTCCTATCTCTGAAATCTATGAGAATCTCCTCTCATGGGTCCTCATCAAGATGACACTGGGTAAGGGTGACAAACACAACAGAATTCTTACACTCATTGTATGTCCTAAGGCTGTTTCTTACAAAGTCATTCACTGTAGGGAGGGGCATTGAACCAAAGAAGCAATTTAAGACATAATACAGGTGTGCAAATTAAATCGCACCTGAACTTTATGGACACCCTCTATAATATATTGTTGTATATGTAAAGATTTGGTATACATATGTACTTATCATATTCATGTATTAATTTACATATATTATTGTAATGATATTACAACAGGCAATTTTAAATATGTGCTAATACTTTAAAAATAGACTCTCTAAACTCTTCATCAATAGAAATATCACCACAGACATTGTTCTTTGTGGTATTCTTTTAATGGGCAATATTGCAAGGATTTCTTTCTGGAATTAGTGTCAATAATTATCTCTTAAGTCCATTTTTAAACATATAAACTGTGAACTATAGAAATGTCCATTTTATAATTTCTTGGTTGATTGCTAGAAACCTTAATATATAGCAAGTATATAGATTTTTAGTACTTAATATCTTTATTGTTATTTGTCATGTTTAAATTACTTAATTTACTTTCAGTGATGTTATATTAGATTGTTTTGGTATGTTTTAGATCTGCTTTAAATCTACAATAGTAAAATAGATTTGCCTGAAACCTATTTTCTTTGAGGAACCTGAACATGGTTACTCAATCCTATGCTGCACATGAAAATTAATTAATTTTAATTAGATTAAAATGTATAACACATTGATATACATTGTAATCTAGTTAGTCTAAGATTTGGAGGGAGAGAAAATAAATATATTATAAACACTTATTGCTTTAGAACAGATTTGAAGATGAGAACCTAATTGTGAAATATTATTAAAAGTTTAAAAATAAAATGAAATTGATCTCTCTCTGGATATTGTTTTTTTGCTGTCATTGTTTTACCTAAGACTATCAGAGAGAAATCTAATTATAAAATGAAACTAAATTCGAAATTTTTAATACAAATATAAAGTGGATAAGCATAATACAGGACTTTCAGCGTTCTTTATAAAATTTGGATCTTTTGTGAAAGTACTTACTGTTAATATCTTAAATTTTTTCCCTATGTCATGCAGAAATTATTTTCTCCAGTGCCATATCCCAAAATGTCCATTAACAAATTTTCATAATATTACAGTATGTTATGGCAGCCACTGGAACACAGTAGAACAAACTTAATGAGAATATGAGTATGATGATATTTTTGTAAGTCTTACAATATTTGGTAACTTACACTGCTCCAATTTATGCATCATTTGAGTAGGAATTGGAATAGTTTGAATAGAACTATTTACATAAATGTAATAGCAATAGCTTGAATAAAAATGTTAAAGTAAGTTCCTTAAGTTCCCATCCTAAAATTTCCATTGTATCAATATTTTAAAGGTGTTTGGGGTAGGTAACATTAATATTCTCTTCAAACATGTTGCACAGCAAATAACATGTAATAAGGGTGGCACCTGTGGCTCAAAGGAGTAGGGTGCCGGCCCCATATACCAGAGGTGGCAGGTTCAAACCCAGCCCCGGCCAAAACAGACAAACAAATGAAAAACAAATAAATAACATGCAATGTTCTGTGTGCTCTTTCTATTACACAAAGTACTCTCCTACTATTATAGTAAGATCATATTTTTTTACTTCTACTAAATATTTTTCATAAAATTTTCTTTTCATACATGTTGAATATATGCAGCTATGTAAAACTTTTCAATTCAGAAAATAAGGTACAAAAGAAGAAAATCTTTTGAGTGGAATTGCCTCTCAGATTGAAAAAATAAAATGAGCAGCCAACAGTTCACAAAGCAAAGAGGTGACACATGTGGAATTGCCAAATTTTCTTACTCAACTCTTTATTATTTAAATGCATTGAATTATCGAGGATGTGGACATTTGCATTGCTAGTCACTATTCAATCATCTTGGAAAAAATAGAAACCAGTAAAGAAGGAAAAAGTAAGGAGTATGAAGAGGTGACATGAGGGATGAAACTAACCCATTAAGGACACCTTCTGTAACTGCTCGGGAGCAACTGTGGGGTCTTTTTAATGTAATGTCCTCTGATGACTAATAGCTGACATGGAAATATTTTCTTCATTAGTAAAACCACTCCTTAAATAGAAAACTAAGGTATTCTCTGTTTTTTTGAGGTTTCAAGAGTTAGGATGTGATTTTAATGAGACAAATTCCACCATCACGTAAGGTTATATTTCGTTCAATACACAAAAAATTAAATGTCTGCCTCAGTTTCTTTCCCACCAAAATCTTCTATGGTTTTTGTCTGTTTGCTTGTTCCTTTTGAACCCTATCCTTAAACAAGAACAATATGTGGGAGAGGGTGGGAACCAAGATGTTATTAGGAAATCCTATGATAATTTGAGCCCATGAAGTGAATTTGGTCTCTCTGAGCCCAGTCATCAGCAAACATGCACCTTCTGTAAATGTTATTTGTCAGGCCTCAGAAAGTGAAGTTAGCAAGTGGCATAGAAAGGAAAGGGACTCGTGGAGCCTCACTTAATTCAGGGATTCCAAATGTGTAGATGAAAAAGGCATTATTGTATTTCATTATAATCACTGCCAGCAAAATCAGGTATGAAAATAATAGACTTGTGCTATTGGAATGAATATAACTTTGGCTATATGTGATAATTTTATCATCACCTGAAAAACTATATACTTTTGCTTAGTACTTAAACTAGTTACTTGAAAATACATGAACATGGTACATAATTTATTGGCCTATGCAATGACCCAAGAACCGCCTCTAAAATTAAAAAAACAAAGAATTAAAGATAAAAATAGATATCAGAAAGAAAATGTGCATCTTCAAACAAGAGCAAAAATGAAAAATCAAGTAAACTGGAACTTTACAGAAATTTATCAAATCTCCACAATTCCAATTATTTCCATATTTTCAACTCCATGACTAGACAGTTTTATGATCTCAATAATAAATCCTCAATCTGTCTTTTCTTGATGCAGGAAGACAAGTAAAGAAATGAAAAACAACAAAACAAGTCTAGAGATGGAAAAATGTTAGTCATCTCAGACTTGAGAAATGATGGATGAAACCTTGGGAAAAGATACCCGCCAAAGAAGGAAGAAAAGAGCAGGTGTGCTGAAACTGGGCTTTAAAAGACACGCACATATAGAAAAGTGGAATAAAACAGCAGGGAGGGAAGGAGCAATCCAGACAGCAGACAAACCAGAATCAATACCACAAAAGCCAATTGTCTCAAGGAGCAGGGTACCGTCAACATCGAAATCTACAGCAGTGTTATGGAGAGTGAACACTGAACAAAGGCCATTGTATATGGTATATGGCTGATGTTTATTACTGAGACTGTAACATCTCAGTGATGCTATGCAGTGATCGTAATGATATAAAGCAGACACATACATCTGATATTGACCACCCATTCAGGAATTGTGGTAGTAGAAGAAACAAAAATGTTAGGGCAGTAGCTATATTCAAACAAAAACACATCACTGTGAGATATTATCCGCATTTCTCCTCAGTTAGGGGAACACCTACCTTTGCCCTGCATTCATTGTTTAATTATTTATTTAGTTGCTATTCTAAATATAATTTTCTGTATTACTTAAAAATATGCAATGAGGGAAGGCACCTGTGGCTCAAAGGAGTAGAGCGCCGGCCTCATATGCTGGAGGTGGCGGGTTCAAAACCAGCCCCAACCAAAAACGGCAAAAAAATTATATATATATATATATATGCAACGAGATTCATTTTATACTAAATGTAGTATAAAATCCAAAACAATGGGATATTTAAAAAAAGAAATAGAAATTGAGTTACTTTCATTTGAAAGCAATTCAATGAGTCTATCATTTAGTTAATACCTAGCAAAGGTACCTGCTAATTAGTCTTCATAATTAATTATATAATGCTTTCTAAAATACTGTTAGCATTTTCTTTTTAAAACTCAACTCAAGAGGGCAGCACCTGTGGCTCAAGGAGTAGGGCACTGGCCCCATATACCGGAGGTGGTGGGTTCAAACCTGGCCCCAGCCAAAGAACTGCAAAAAAAAAAAAAAAAAAACTAAACTCAAGAGTTATATATATTCCCTCTAAATTGTGTAATATATTCAAAATGGAATCAAAAAAATTAAACTACAAATAAAATACAAAGGAGATCAACATTATACTGGAAAGGCATTCTGAAACACAGTTAATAACATCCGCACTGCATTTAGAAATAAGGTTCATAAGAAATAGACCCAACATATGTCTATCTTTAGACCCCGCTGGTATTCCTGTTATATAACTCTATGGCTTCTAATTTCTCCTTATAGGAGCTTCAATTTTAAAAGAGCACAGAATTTGGGTGACTGGCCATTTACTGACTTTTTAAAAAGGAATAGTCACATTATTGCTGTAAGTATACACTGACATATAGAAACTACAAGACAAATATATATTATTCTGTTTATTATGGAGTGTTGGGGGAGGAACATGATGGTAAAATAAGGCATTGAAAAAGGTAAACTATCGGTTGTTACAGGAAAAGGTAAATTATAGTTGCCCATGACATTTGTTGCTAATTATAACAATCATCTTCCTAGACAACAGGAGGATAATGACACTCAATCAAGAGCAAGTGCTCACAATTTCCTCCCAGGATCCACGGCCCCATCTCATTCAGCTCCTGTGTCCTCCTCCAAGTGGGAATCAGATTGTTCTTTCTTGAATCAATTCCAAATCATTCCTTAACCCTTTCCTCTAGTACATTTATCAAGGAGCTCCTTGTTTGAGGATTGAGCCATCTGTGAGCAATCTAACGGTGGGGGTGAAAAAGGACAAATGTACAGAAAAAAATAAGAAAATGGACCAATTTAAACACAAAAGATGCACGTGATGAATAAAAGCAAATTTTAAAATCAGAAAATGATAAATGTGCCCTTTTAGTAAATAAAACACAATAAAAGTATATTTATGTTTTAACATGCTGTGCTGAATAATTCTTAAGGCACAACATATAAGAGAATATCTGACCTTGGTCTTTAACTTAAAATAAGTCCAAAGCCACCAATTTTTGTGCTAAGTTTTAATCTTTAAAAAACCCTATGAACAAAATTATCGAAAACTATACAAATAACACTCTAAATAACATTGTTCTCAATTTTTTAGTACAATTTTTACAAACATTTGTATGCATGTGAAATATGTACTCGATTTTTATGTGCCTTTTTAAATAAAGGTAACTCTGAAAGTATATAAGTAAATATATAAGAGTTTCAATATCATACTACTTGAAATTGTAAATGCATGAACTCAGAAAAAACTGTGTGCCCCTGTTTTTAGTTTGTAAAATATAGTCATAATGGACACTGACTATAGATATCAATGCCACAAATATATGGCAAATGCTGACCAGAGATTCTTATTATTCAGTATGCTGAAGGAGGTTAAAATTACATTAGGTATAATTTTGAGAAGACACTAAAAAGAAATTTGATAAGTCGGAAGAAATCTGCAAACAGAATTAAAGGATTTAGCTTGAACTATAGCAATGAAAGCAACAGTCGTGACCATTACTGCTATCACCTTCTTGCTTGCCATCACTGTCAGGGTCATCATCAGTATTTACAGAATCCCTGCATAGAATTTGATATCATTGACAATGCCCCTAGCCTGGATAATGCACTGGGAATTTTCAAGTAAGACTATATGTGGAGGCAGGGGGAGATCTATATTTTGTGGGATCCAAAGCTTATACATTTAGAAGATTGCACTTTAAGAAAAAAAAAAAGGCAAATTATGGATACAAAATTAAGTATAAAAATGAACATTTATTTGGAATGAAAAAGTAAATCATAACATATTTCAATGTATAAATTCTCATATACACTATAAACATTATCAACTCAAGAAAAATAAACATATTTATTAAAAACCTGTCAGATTCATCTCTACATTACGTTTTTCCTACAGTTTTTGGCCTCGACTTCTTTTATCATTTTTTCAATGACAATTTTTTAAATATTTTCTGTAAAGAAACTACATGTAAAATGTAGCTCTACCTTGAGCATGGTTAATTAAAATTTTCTTTCTGTTATTGATCATTTAGCATTTTTTAGCTTTTTGCTAAATAATGTATTATTACTAATTTCTTTAAAACTTTTGTGGATACCTTAGAAAACCTCTATTAAATTTTTGTAGAATTAAGTGGAGAATTTAGAACAATTTTCCATGAACAAGTTTCAGCTCTCTGTATTTATTTATTTTGAACCTTATTTTTTCTCCTCCATTATCCACACAGGTCCACACTCAGTACCACAGAATATGTTCACATGGCCTTGATACTTCTTAACCAGATACTGGTGAGAGGAGCAGGCTGCAGAATTTATTTCAGAAGCCATTCCTACACCAGGATGTCTGGCAGTCTCAACAACACTTATACATGAAAGTGACAACAAGTTTAAGAAGGTAAGATCCAAAACTAATACTAGAAAATCTCTTTTTTTTTTTTTTTTGCAGTTTTTGGCTGGGGCTGGGTTTGAACCCACCACCTCCAGCATATGGGGCCGGCACCCTATTCCTTTTAGCCACAGGTGCCACCCAGAAAATCTGTTGTATTTTTATAGACTAACAATGAACATTTTAGAAGTTTAAAATTAAAAGAAGCAATATCATTTATACAAGCATCAAAAATATGAAATATTTCTGTATAAATCTGACAAAAGATATGCAAGATCTGTACACTGAGATATATAAAACTATCCCAGTGAACTCAAACTAAATATATCCCTAGTTCAGCTTCTTCTTATGTGATCCCTAAACTACTATTTGACATGAGGAAACATTTGAGGGATGATGAATACATTGATTGTCTTGATTATATGTTTTGGGTGTATACATGTGTCAAAACATCAAACTATATACTCTAAATATGTGCAGTTTCTTGTATGTTAATTATACTTCAATATGTTTTTTTCAAATATAATGTACCAGAGTCTAATCCTGAGACAGAAAGTACACAGTAATTTGAACAAAGAGGGTTTGCTATAAAGAACAATTAACCATAATGAGAGATAATGGTAAAGATATAAACAAAACCTCTAACAAAAAGTCTTAAGTTTGAGGGAGAATAGTTAAGGAAGAGAAAATTTCAAAGGTGCTCTCTTCAAGTCTGAATTAAGACCTTACTGGAAAGTTGTGCAGAGAAGTTCACTGGATTGTTTGAGCCAGAACTAGTCCACAGGTGTTGGGCAAGCAGGAAAAACAAATAAATAAATGAAATCTCACAACGTTACAGGTAAAACAAAGCAGGCAAATGAGAGTGGAGAAGGAGTCAGGGTGTTGGGAGTTCACCATCAGTCAGGTGGTGTACAGTCAGGGGCATGCAGTGCCTATGCCAGGATTGTGGAAAACAACAGTATGGGGTGCAGATGAGCCAAGGTTAGTGGGAGGTTGTGCAAAAAAGTTGGGTGGTAGATGCATGCTGACCCAATAGGGCACAGCAACACCTGAAATATACAGCATCTACGTCATCAACAAGGAAAAGGTGTTTATTTTTCACCAGATTTGCTCATCATTTTACTGGAGGTTCAAGCTAACATAATAAGACAAGAAAAATAAAATAGAATAAAAAGCATCTACATTTGAACTAAACTACTAGTAACTAAACTATGGTTTAGTTACTGTAAGTTGACCACCCAAAGGGCTATAACAAACTGATCAAATGTGCAGAGGTGGTCAACATAAGGAATGAGGCCTACTGTACATTGAGTACATGTGGTTCATGTCTAGTCTATGAAAATTAGGTAAACTTAGGGAGTGATCAATGTTGAGACGTGGTCTACTATGAAGGTTCTACTGTATAATTATTTACAGATTACATGATCATCTGTATAGAAAATACAATGAAATTTACCTCCCCAAAACTACTAGAATTAGAACTTGAGTTTAAGAAGGTAAGATCCAAAACTAATACTAGAAAATCTGTTGTATTTTTATAGACTAACAATGAACAATTAGAAGTTAAAAGAAGCAATATCATTTATACAAGCATCAAAAATATGAAATATTTTGGTATAAATCTGACAAAAAATATGTAAGATCTATACACTGAGATATACAAAACGACAAAGCCTTGCAAAGATAAATTTCAAAAGACCTAAACAGATGAGAAATTCATTGTGCTCATGGATTAGAAAACTCTGTACCACTGAGATATCAATTCTTCCCAAATTGATCTAGAGATTCAGCCGGGCATGGTGGCTCACACCTGTAATTCTAGCACTCTGGGAGGCTGAGGCAGGTGGACTGCTTGAGCTCAGGAGTTTGAGACCAGCCTGAGAAAGAGTGAAGCCCCATCTTTAAAAACAGCCACACACTGTGGCTGGTGCCTATAGTCCCAGCCACTTGGGAAGCTAGGCAAGAGAATCACTTGAGCCCAAGGGTTTGAGGTTGCTGTGAGCTCTGACACCACAGTACTCTACTGACTGTGACAAAGTGAAGCTCTCTCTCTCTCAAAAAAAAAAAAAAAATTTCACTGCAATTCCAATAAAAATCTCTGCAGGCTTTCTCATAAAGTTGGCAAGTTGATTTTAAAATTTACATGAAAATTCAGAAGACCTAAGATAGTCAAAAGTAGCTTAAGGGGAAAAAGAACAACTTTGGAGGACTATCTAATTCTAAGGCTTCTTATAAACTACGGCAATCAAGACAATGTAGCATTGGCATAAAGAAAGATAACTGTATCAATGAATCGCAATAGTGATTTCAGAGACAAATCCACACATTATGTGGCCAATTGATTTTTGGCAAAGTTTCAAGGAGAGAAGGAATAGTTTTTCAACAAATGGTGCTGGAATAATTGGGTATCACAATAGTTTTCAACAAATGGTGTTGGAATAATTGGATATCCACAATAGGTTTTCAACAAATGCTGCTGGGATAATTGGGTATCCATATTGCCAAATAAAAATATTAACTTTGATCTATACTTTGTCCCACATACAAATTTTCAAAGGAGTTACAACAAGAAACAAGGAAACTTTGTGGGAAGGTGATCTTAGGGGTATTAACTTGGTTTTGGTGAGGGTTTGTATGTATACATGTGCATGTGTATTAAAACTTAGCAAATATACTTCAAATATGTGAAATCTGTGTGTCTACTAGGCTTCAAGAAAACTGTTTTAAAAAAAATGCATTTACCAGTGCTTATCAATTACTGGTGTCTTTCAATAAATGCACATATACGTATATGTGCTCATAAGAGAGAACAGCTACATCTTATCACCGCTTGCTGGCTCTCATCACAAGTTTACACCAGGGCTTTATCAAAGATGAGATACTTCTAGGTGTGGAAATAGTGTTCCAAATGAGAAGGCACTGTTTTGTGGAAATCAAAAAGAGATTCTGTATAGTTGGGCTTCCTTTCCATGTGGCTTGGCTTCACTTACCTGGAGAGAATAACAGAGCTCACTGGCCACCAGAGAATTTCTATCCTTGCCACAAATGCCCACACAGTTGTTCTGGATGAGGATTAGCTGGGACCTTGACACAGGTTTCTGAAATATGACCTTTCATAATTTGATATGTGCTACAAGAATATGTGAAATGGTTGAATAGATCAGACTATAAACTGAAAGGGATTTTAGATAGAACTTAATCTAAACCTCTGATGTTACATGTTAAAAAACATCCCCAAGAGGGATCAAATGACTTTCCAAGTCTTGGTTATGGCAGCATCAGAAGTAGAATCCTAGGTTTCTTGTGATTAAAATCCTGTGCCTTTTCCCCAGTGTCTAGCCTAGCACCCTTCCCCTCTTTGGGTATTTCTCCCCATAAACACTGTACTGATTAATCATTTCCTTATATAAAAGCATCTTCTTCTTACATTTTGCATTATTTAAGTACATTTTTGTTTAACTATAATGAAAAATATTCCTGCAGTCTTTTGTTAAACCCATCTGCAAACTCCAGATTTAACCTTTTTGAAAATTAGCTGTTTAATTTATACACACTCAGGACAATGTCTCTGATTTTGTGCCTCTCTTCCTATAACTCATTTTTCATTATCCATGGTGAAAACAATTGTTTCTGTCCTTCACCTAGAATAATTGTTTTGAAACTCTCTTTTAAAACAAAAGTACCAGGCTAAGAGTAGTTACTGTAACAATAGACTTTTTAAATACAAGAACAATATGCAAAATCCCTGGGACCTCTTAATTGTATTACTGCAATCCAGAATGCAAAATTAGTTTAATTTTTTTATTTAAATATTCATTTTTTTCTTTCAAAAGTATCTTATATTCACTGAAGAAAATGTAGAAAGAGGAAAGCTTTAAAAAGATTAAAATTACCCATGTGTTCACCAACCAGATATAGCCACTATTAATATTTGGCATTTTTAAATTTTAGAAATAAATAGACATCTAATATCTAATTAGACATCTAATATCTAATATCTAAAGATATTTAATTAACAAGCTATAGACATAGATACAAAGATAGAAATCAAATTATATATAAAGTTCAACGAACATTACAATCCTTTCCCCTTCACTAAAATTCTTTGCAATATCCTTCTTAAGTGATATACATTATTCAACCACATTGCCATACCATTATTCAATTCTTTATCCATTGAGGAACATGTATGCAATTTTTAAGCTTTCTATTATAAATAATGTGAAGACAATTCTATGCGTATCAATCTTTATTAGCATTTCTGTTTTTTTTTTCATAGGATATGTTCTTGGAAAGGCCACGTTGTTAAATTTGAAAGTTTAACAGATGATCATATAAGCTAATCAAAGCTTAAGGTTCTTTTTTTAAAGACTATGTGCCACATATACTTTTCAAAATAAGAATGGAATGCATATGAAATGTCTTTTTCCATGCATAGGCAGCTAGCAGCAATAGCAGCTATCTAATTTTAAACATTTTGCTTTATTTCCCTTTATAGTAATAGTGGAATAATATTTGCACACAGAAATTCCCAGTGTCTGGACATTATGGTGGATTTGAAACTGAAAAAAAATTGTCATGGCCTAAAAGACTAGCTCCTAGAAGATCCATTTAAGATAAACTTTTAATAAAGGCCCCAGCACACGGTATCACCATGGTGATAAAAGGAAGCTGGGAATACCTCTAATGGAATATATGTTGAATAAAAAAAATAGGTTGATGGCACAGTAGAAGAGGTTCAGCCACAGAAAGGATCAGAAGCAAAAGCAGAGGGTTTCTCTGATGAAAGAAATAAAGAATCATAGAGGTTTTAGATTCAGATTAAACCCTGTAAATGTCACATTTAGTTTTCTTTCACAGTTTGTGTCTACTCATCAGACCCTTGTGCGAGCTCATCAGAATTCAGAGGACACTGTCTTAGCAATCAGTGGGCAAATCTCAAAAACAAGGGAAACAAAACCACGCTTGCCGAGAATGCTTCTTACAAGGCAAGCAAGCGGTGTGGCTTTGTTGTTACTGAATGCTAAATCCACTGAGGCAAAAGGATAGAAATGGGTGAGCCCGGATTCTTCACCTCAAGCTGTTGGCTACACTCTGACATTCTCAAGGTATAATGAGACCACTGCCTAAGAAGATGGAACAAAAGAGGGCTTTACGGGAGAATAATGATTCTCTCCCCCTGCTCATTCCTGGGGTTGAGGATCTGTGTGGACGTTGTTTAAGCATAATTAGTTTAGAGAAAATGTTCATTATCATGTGTTCTCTCCTGAGAAGTAAAGACAGAACAGGAGGATGGAAAGAACATGGGCCAGGTGCTGGGCGGCCTCACTTTGTAGAAATGTGTGATCAGCACAAACATATTTGATTTCTTGGATTCTTTGTTTCTGATCTGTCAAATGAGGCTAATATCTCAGAGTTTTTGTGAGATTAAAGATTCCAACAGAGCACTTCGTACACAATAAATGCCTGCTAAATTACGCTGGTATTTGGAGTACTGTTTATGAATTAGCTTAAGAAACACGAGGTATCGCCAAAGTGCTATGAATTTATATTCATATGATACGAAGTACATCAAAATCTGAAACATTAGAGTCATTGTAGGGGGGGAAATTTTGAGATTTGTCACTGCCCTTTAATTTTTCATCAATATTTCAATTAATTTTGCTTCAAATACATTTTGCCAGTGTATCTGTGAACTTTCAGATTGAGAAGTCTGCTATAATTGACATTTTGAACCTTGGAATGTGCTATCCAAGAAATGTATTTCCTCACTAGGAAAATAAATGTCCAGATTTCTGTTCAAGATGATGGACTAAACCAGCATTTCACACAGAGTCATCCAAGGATCTTGTTAAAATGCAGATTCCTATTCAGTGGGTCTGGGAGTGGTCCTGAGATTTTTGCCTTTCTAATAATCTCTGAATGATGCCAGTGCAGCTAGCCTGTACCACACTTGGAGGCAACGGACAAAATCAGTAATTCTCAACTGGGATTGATTTTTTTCTCCCCAGGGGACATTTGGCAGTATCTGGGGACATTTTTGGTTGTCATGACTTCAGGGACATACTGCTAGCATCTAATAGGTAAAGGACTGGGACGCTTCTAATCATTCTCCAGTGTATAGGACAGCTCCCAGCACGAAAGATTATTGGGCCAAAAATGTCAATAATACCCAAAATAGCAATGGTTCTGAGGTTGAAACACCCTGAAGTAAACAAGTCTAAGAATCTTCCCCCACTTCATGTAAACGCACACCAGTAAAGGGTAAAACGCAGGGTAGACATAAAATTCGTGTGGAATTTAAAATAGTTTAATACAGTGAATTGCCCACGAACTTTACGTCCACCCTGTTTGTATTCTTTTATTCGTACCTGGATTCAGAAGTCATAAAGAAATAGAAAGAAATTGAGGGAGAGTAGAAACAACATTAAAAACACGTGTTCACTGTGCGATCTATGCATGTAACAAAAGTGTACATGTATCCCCCAAATTTGTACAAATTAAAACAAATGCAATTGCATATTTCATACCTAAAGCAAGAAACCACAAAGGAAACGGTAGAAACCACACAGCCAGGACGGGTCACCCAACCAGACACACCCCACAGGGACAAAGCTACAGTTCTGGCAAGCGGATTCATAGTTTGAAGCATAAGGAGAGCAGTGATGTTTTAAGTGGAAGCATTAGGCATGAAGTCCCCAAAGCTGTCTGTCCTGGGTAGACAAGACTAAGTGCCTGGAGAAAACGGAACACAGTAGCTTCTTAGCTTCTGTCCCTATTACATGTAGAGAAGACCAAACTCAAACTCCGTGAGGATGGCTCTGTAATCCAGGGCACAAGCACATTGTTTCAAATCGCCTTTTTCTAAACAGATATTCTTCTCTACTGACATTTGATAAATGATTATATTTTGCAAACTCAGTTTTGATTGAAAGGATGAAACTGGTCGATATGATTTTTTTATAGATTTTTTTTCCTGAATGTCCAAGTTCATCAAGGAGCTAATTTTTATAAGCTGCCTTGAAGATTTCACAAAGTTTTTTTTTTTCCTTTTTTAAGCAAAAACCTAATCCACACCAGCTGTGTTCATAAATTAATTCACCCACTTGGGCAATCATTTATGGAACAAAGTCATTTATCTTAGGGCAAGAGAAAGGTAAAAAACAAAGGTTATGGATTTTTAGATTGGAAACCAATTAAAATTATACAGAAAATTATCATTTTAAACTGGCCAAAGTTTCCTAGAATGAAAAATTAACTAGTCTCCTAAATGCAAAATTAATATTGGTGGACACCTGAGTGGCCCCTTCCCCTAGGGGAGATTTGTATGATATCCTGGGACTTCCAAGGCATCCAAATATGGCCGTCTAAAACCTCAACACCAAGCTCCTTGTTCAGTTTTCCTATTAGAAACACAGTCCTTATGTTTGATGTTTGATGGGATCAGAGGAATAAAAATGAACTAATCCACACATGTCCTAGAGGATAGTGGACATCCTCCACTGCCAACCTCTTGGAGGAAGATATACTTTTTGATTTTTACTTAAGATCAAAAACATTTTTACAGAGTCTCAAACAAAAAGAAGAAAAGTAATGAAATTCAGAAATCTGGGGATGAGTGATAATCTTATTTTTGCGTGTGTGTTAAAACCAAAGTTTGAAGATTATATCTATATACATTAACTTGAATAAGGGGTCAGAAAATATAAAAATGTTATTATCTCCTTCCCACGTTCTGACCTTTCTTCAACTTCCAAGTCAGTTAATCAGTATTACTAAGCACATACAATGTTGCATAATGGGACCAGGTCTGTAACCAAATGTTAGATGGGAAAAGGCCTAAATTCCTTTTAAATGACAGAATGAAGTTTCATGCTGTGAATCATCTGTGATGATTTTTATTTTTCAATCTATTGAGAAAAAGGGAGAGAGTAAAAAGCTCAGGGCAGCTGGGTCTTCTTCACTTTGTCCTGTGATGGTCAGGTAGAAATAGCCTTATTTTAAAATATTTTATGGTTAGTAACAGTTGGGGGAAGGCTTTGAAATTTATTGAACTCTCACAACAGAGGAGACAAAGAGTAGATCTCAACACTGTTAAAAGTAAATGGGTTTGTTTGTTTATTTGTTTTGCCACACAACACTGTTTTGTTTTATAAGAATTGATCAATTTCAAATCTAACCACAGAGTTTTGGGCTTGTCCAGAACCTCCTGACACAAGCAGGAACACTTCCTTAAGAAGGAAAACTCTCTCAGTCCCCTGTTAAATCTGTTTGTCTCTCTACCCATCCACACCTAGCTCTCCCATAATTAAATCGAGAGACTGAAATCAGGCGATCTACAAATTCTTAATGAATTCCTTAAGTGGTCTTTGCAGGAGAATGTGGGCCTTTTAAAAGAAAACAATTACGGTAAGGAAGGCTGCCTCCCCCGAATTCACAAGCTGGGAGCTAAAGCAGGTTTAAAGCAGTGTGTCAACACCAACCATTGTTCCTATTAGGGGACAATTTTCATGATATTTTTTAAGAATGTAAAATAAGGTTAGTTGGAACATGCAATTCTAATCTCTTTCAGAGCTTATCACTCCTCAAACATTCAATAGCCACCCTTAATACCATTACCTCTGAGACAACATTTGAGTAGGCCCCTGCAATCTAACAACAAGAGACCCGGGAGAAAGACTGTGGTTTAAAAGCCTGGTTAAAGATTAACACAAACAGTAATAAGAAGGTTCTTAGGAAGGAATCAGGACAGCTGCAGCTGAATCCTTGCTACCTGCTGAGGGTTGCTAAGCAACTTGGGTCTACCACTGCCCCAAGGGTGTTTTACTTTACAATTAGGATTTTTGAAGGGGAAGCAGGGGAAGAGGGAGGGGGGACTCCTAGTGAAACCGATGTAGAACCACATATATCCATACATGTTGTGTTATTTTTTTTTTTTTAAAGAGGGAAACAGTGTCACTTGGTCCTTTCAAAGGTAGAACACTCACTATAAAGCAGATTTTTTTTTTGTATGTAACTGACAAAAATGTAACAATAACATGGAGTTTTAAAAGTGACATTTTGACTCTAAGGGAGGAATTATTTGCAATTTGTTTTGAACAGAAGCTTAGTTCATGTCAGTGGTGAACCTCCAGACAATCATTAGTTTAAACTGCCTGCTATGTGTTTAAAAATTTCAGTCAATTTGGAGCTGATCTGAATTGCAAATGTGATGGTAATAAGCCATTAGGGAGCTGCATGTCTCTTTTTTGCACTTACAACCCTCTGCTTTAAGGAGCTCCAACTACACACTGAAATATGAAAATATCATTTTAATCATGCGCATTGTGGACAAACACAGAAATGCTGGAGACTCAGAAGTGGGAAAGTGGCATTCAGAGGCTAAGCAGGGGGAGCTGTGACAAGAATGAAGAGACGCATACAACATTTACTTTAAATTATATACAGTAGTAAGATTTTCCAAAAACAAATATTCAGTTTTGTTTGTAATGCAACTCGAATCTCCAAGCCCAACATCTGGATAACATTTATTTTCTTTGGATTTTGGAATTAGAGTTAGCCAAACCCTTTATGAGGTCACTTGGGAAATCAAGAGAACTGCTTCGAGGGTCAGATTTCAGCTTGCAGTGCAAATAATGAGTTTTTAAGGGTGCTTATCAATAAAAAATTTTCTTTAAGTGGCCTATTTCGGTTTTCTAGACTATCGTGTGTTTCAGTGGTCTCAAAAACATCAGTGTCAAGAAATGTTTTATTTTCTCAATGAAGACTCAGATTGGAAGCTTTGATATTAGCAAGAAGTAATTTGCCATAAATGATAATGCAAAAGTCTCTCTCTCCCCATAGATGTTTCTGCTGTCCTTTACATATTTAACTGAATAAAAGAAAAGGAATTGGGAATAAGAAGAGGCAGGTTCCCTGTATTTTCAGTGGATAAACTATATTTTCTCCATTCAATAGCCACCCTCAATACCATTATCTCCATAACAACAAGTATTTTGTTGAACATTTGATTTCAAAGCTAGGCAGAACCATTGTATGGAAGGGCTGACAACCAACCAGTCCACAGATCTTATCAAATCATTTAGTATTTCTCTTTTAGTTTCTGTACTACACACATCTCTTCCCCATTAAATTCACTAAAGTTTAACACTTGGCTTTGTTTCCGCTGCGTTCATAGGACCCCAGAAGCATAATTTCTGCCACTTGCCAGAATCCTTGGGAAATATGGAAACTTATGAGTAATGCATTCATGACATGTTTTCTCTCAACAAATTAAATATTTGCTAAGATAAAGTATAACATCATTGGTAAATATAGCACAAAATGATAGAATTTGAGTCCCCAAGGAAAATCTGAGTTAGAATTTAACTCCAGGGGGCCTTAGTCATGCACAAGGTCAGGGCTTTGGCCAATCCCAATGTTTGTTTATTTCCTGGAGAATGAAAGATGAGGGCATGAACTCTGTGATGTCAGTTGTATTGGTGTAAAGGGAGCCTCCCAAGTGTCAGCTTTTAGACCGTGTCTGGGCTCCAAACGCTTTTTAAAAATAATAAATTTTTAAAAAGAAAGAAAAATATTCTCAAAAATACCAGCTCTTCTTTTTCACACCACATTGCTACACTTGATTTTAAATTACTCCCCTCCAAATTAAGATTATCCCAGGGAGAGGCTCTGGCTATGCAGAAGCCCGAAGCATGAAGGTGAGATGGAGCCGATCACATCCATGAACGAGGAAGGTGAACTGTGCGAGGCACAGGACTTTTCCTTGCCTCCGGCATCTTCCCTTTCTTTATGCATTCATTCTCTCCCTTTGCAAATATTTACTGAGGCCCCTCTGTGCGTGCAGGATTGTAGTACGCACTGCAGAAATACAAAGATGAATGAGATGATTGATTCTGCACACCAGGAATTTACTAAGAGAAACAAAGCCTTGACATAACCAAATAGGATGCAAGATGGAGGAGGAAAGTGTCTAAAGAGGTGCAGAAAGGTCTAGGAGGTAGGTGTCCAATGAGGCCCATGTGGTGACGGTGCTGAAAACTGTGACTTTGAAATCAGAAAGATCCAAGGCCCTGTTCTCTGGATTTCAATGATATCGAGCCACCGGCATAACCTTCTATGTCTCAGTTTCCCCATCTAAAAAGAATTGCTCAACAGACCTCTCATATATTTCCCTCGTCAGCTTCCTGTCTTCTTCATAAAGCTGTTTTAAATTTTCTCAACTCTCTTGAAACCTCTGACTTACTATTTTATCCTCCCTCACAGTAGATGACCTCAATTCCTGTCCTCCAGAGAAAATGGAATCCATCAGTCGGAAACCCACTCGACTTCCTGCCCCCAGCCCCCACACCTGAGGGGGTGAAACCTGCCACTCACTCATAGACACTCACTGTATTGATTACGTCCTTGCTCCTTCCCTGCAAAGTCAACTCCTCCTCTTTGCTGACTGGGGCTCATTGGCGCTTAAAATTGGGCAAGTGTTTACTATTTTAAAAACAGCCCAACACACAAACTTTCCTTAATACTCTCTTTCTTTAGATCTCAGGCTGTCTGCTCTGCCCTCAATGGTTGCTGCCAGTAAGTCCCCTGTAGCCGTTTAAATTAAACTTAATTAAAATTAAAGAAAATTCAAAACTCAGTTCCTCAGTGGCACTAGTCACATCTCAAATAGCTAATGGCAGCCATAGAGCAAAATACAGGGTCAGATTGCAAATCCAGGGAGTCTACAACCAAAGCCTGCTATTATTATTCCGTTATAGGCCGGGAGCCTTGGCACACATCTGTAATTCAAAAACTCTGGGAGGCCAAGGTGGGTGGATTGCTTGAGCTCAGGGGTTCAAGATTAGCCTGAGCCAAATGAGACCCTGTCTCTACTAAAAATAGCCAGACATTGTGGTGGTGGGCACTTGTAGTCCCAGCTACTCAGGAGACTGAGGCAAGAAGATCACTTGAGCCCAAGAGTTTGAGGTTGCTGTGAGCTATGATGCCATGGAACTCAACCAAGGGCCACAAATTAAGACTCTGTCTCAAAAAAAAAAAAATTACTATCCCCTTCCCTATATCACATATCTGTTGTATATCAGGTGCTGAGATGTGTCTGTGTAAAGATGGAGACCTGACAAATAGGCAAGTGTTAAACATACATACATTTATACATTGAATAAACACTACCCATCTGATCCTTACAAAGTTTTGTAGTGAGCCTCATGTTACCACAACATCTATGAAGATCCAAGCCTCTGCCTTACCTAGAGGCCCGCAGATGGAATCTGAACTAGGGCCCAGGTCTTCTAGAATGTGTACAAAAAAATTGCCTTGTCCTCTGAATATCTCGATCCACTTCTCAACATTTGAAATGTAATACCAAGGCTCATACCCACCTTTAATGGAATCAGATGGACATTAAATTAGAGGAACAAAGCTTTAAGAAAATACAAGGGCACACCCCTCCATCCCATAAAATTAAATTAAACTGCAACTAAATTCACAGACAATGACTAACTCAGATGCAAATCAATCAAAGCTGACCGAAGGATTTATGTTTCCAGTCTGGTCCAGCTCATAAAACATGGCTTGGTGGTTTTGAGCCTGGTACCAGGAGGCTCCCTACTGTTTGTGTGGACAAGTTGAGTGCTCACAGCAAATCAAAGAAAGGGCCAGCCTGCTACCTTTAATGCTGCAGCACTCCCAAGACCTCAGCTTCTAGATGAATCTATATACAGAGAGGGCAGTGATCAATATTATAACTGTTTTGCACACTGAAGCACACTGTGACAGGTTGAGCATAAGAACACATTTTTCAACATGTAGTATGTGAAGTGGCTAAGCCCCTGTTTGTCCAGGGTAGCATGTGGGCTGGTCTTGTCCTGACAATGACCCTCTTGGAGACTTGCTTACTGCCTCTGCCTGGAGAGCTGGTGGAGGCTCAGCAGAGGCTCCCAAACCCAGTCTCAGATACCCTGTGCATCCAGATAGCAGCCTCACTACCCCGGTTGTCTCCAGCTGGGCTTCACGGCAACCCACAAAGTAATCTCTTTGCCATCACCCACATCTCAGCTCCTTGTAGTGGGGCCAGACTCAGATGCATATTTCTGAAGCCAAAAGCGCCACAACCTACAATATCCATTAAAAATAATTTAATTAAATTAATTTGTGAAGACATACTCAGCCCAGGTTACTGTAGCCAGGAGAAGCTTACTTGTTTCTTCCCATGACCACATTTCTGCCCTATCTTTCCCAGACTTTACATGTTTTAGCTTTGTCTACTCCACAGACTCAGACCTTCTGAATTAGCCCTTCTATAGGGGATTAATCAGTTCCAAGAGTGTGGGCAGTGGGAATCTGGAACTGTCATCCACAAAGGCAGTGCCACACATAATGAAGTAATATGATGCTGGAATTTTAAAAGTATATTTATCCACATCACACCTATTGGAATGGCTACTATCAAAAAATAATAATAACAGGAAAGAATAAGTACTCACGTGGATGTAGAAAACTGGGATGCTTTTTCCTTGTTGGTAGAAATGTAAAACTCTACATTCACTGTGGGAAACAGAGCAGTTCCCCAGAACATTAGAAAGGAATAACCATAGGATCCAGCAATTCCACCTCTGGAAAGGGGAATATATCCACAAGAATGAAAAACAGGGTCTTGGAGAAATACTGGCAGACTCAGGTTCCCAGCAGCACTATTGATAATAGCCAGGCGGTAGAAGTAAACTAAGGGTCCCTCAAAAGGTGAGTGAATACACAACATTTTACATACAATGGAATATTATTCAGTCCTAAAAAGGAAGGGGATTCTAACATATGTCACAATGTGGATGGACATCAAGACACGATGCTGAGTGAAATAAAGCCAGTCCCCAAAGGACAGACGCAGTGTGCTTCCACTGATATGAGGCAGCTAGAACAGTCAAATTCAGAGAGACAGAAGGGGGAATGATGGTTTCCAAGGGTTGTCCTAAGGGCACATGGGGAGGTATTTTGTTATGGGTACCAGGTTTCAGTTTTACAAGATAAAAAGTGTTCTGGAGACAGATGGTGGTGATACAATGTGAATATGCTTAGTGCCTCTGATTTGTATGCTTAAAAATGGTGAAGATTATACATTTCATTTTATATGTACTTCACCACAATTGTATGCTCATGAACATACATAATTGTGTTATTTACTTACATAGTTACATATATAGCATGTTGAATATACATATATGTGTGTGGGCACATGTGTGTGTTTAGAGAGAGAAAGAGAGACTCCTTAGTTAATGCCCAGCACTGGGTCAAGCATTTTATATGAGTTGCTTCCTGTCATTTTCACAATAACCCTGACAGATGCCACTATTGTCACCATTTTTCAGATGTGGAAACTGAAGCTTCGAGTGATTAAATGATTTGTTTGAGGCTACATAAATAGGAAGTGACAGCCTTGGATGCAAACCAAGGTCCTCTTGCAATAACACTCATAGCAGTTACCATTATAGTCTATCGCTCTGTGGCCTCAACTGCTTGGTGCCACCCAATGTCACCTCATTAGACGGAGCTACCCAAGACCTTCAGTCGTTCAGATTGGTTGGTCTGTCCTTCTGGACTAGTAGCATGGCATTTACAATTATTATTTTCTGTCTTTCAAAGATCTTAGTTTATGTAGATCATGACAATTCAGATCTATAATCTATTTTTGGATGTTGTGAGTGTTCATAATGATCGTTTACTGAGGATACGCTATGTGCTAGTTTTGCCTGAGTTGCTTTGGGTATTTGCTTCAGTACCTGCCACAGTCTTACATGGTAGCATTCCTATTACCATTTACAAGCTAAACGTGCTGAGGCTTTGTGAAATAACTGGGTCACACAACTGGTAAATCTGAAGGGTTGAATCTCAATTTGTTGACATTCAAAGTGCATTTCACCGAGTTATAGTCTTCCCTGTCGTCCAACATTCAGTGGACACATAAGCAACTTAGTCTCTCAGTCTTTAAATTGGGCCTTGGCTGAAGTATCCTTTCATGTATTAACACAGCCTGGGTATCTTTAACACAACATGGATGTTTCTTAGATATCCTCTCAAAGATAATGTTTTCACCAGTTCTCTCGCCAGTAGAGTTAAGAGGCTGGACCCATGAACTCTCGATTGTGATGTTTTCCAAATTTGCTACTCCCTTATGCAATGGCATTAAGAAGAGAAGGCTCATAAGAAAGACTGAGAAAGGAGACTGCAGAGCATAATTCCGAGAGGCAGTAAGTTTCCTTACAACTTTAATGTCTTTCTATGGCCTAACAGGTCTTTCCTTAGAAGTTCAGCCTCTTAATATTACTTTTTAAATAACATACCCTTGACAGCATTTATTATTAATGATCGTCTATGAGTTATGAAGGGTAAAATCATGTGAATGGAATCCAAAAGTCAAACAACAGTCTCTCAGAAGCAGTTGAACCTGCTCCAACTGCAGCATAATTTGGGGAATGAGCTAAAGAGTAATGACGAAGAAAATACTTTGCTGGAGCTAGTGATTTAATCTCTAAGAATTGCCACCACAAATGTAAACGGAGCAGGAGAGAGGAAAAATGGCCATTGTATTAAGAAGTGCCTGTGGTTAATCCCACAATAGGTCAGATGTATGTGGAACTCTGAATTTTTTAAATCAGATGGATTCTGAAGGCTTGGAAGCACGTACGTTTCTTCACATCAAGCTCCCTGCGATCCTCAGGATTGGCAAACGCAGGTTAGTGAAGGTCTCAGATGTGCTGAACTCCCATCAGACTTTCCAGGGTGGGTAACAGTCAGTGATTTTCATCTTAATCCTGAGGCCACAGTGTGTTCACGTTGGAAATCTACTCCATATGTTCATGATATTATTTCACAGAAGTCCTTAAAAGGTTTCTTCATGAGAATTCTGTGAGATTTCCAAACCTCCTTGGCCTCCTAGGATTGGTTTGTCCTAACTATTAAAACTAAAACTAGGAATATCATTAGTTAAAAACAGTGGCCCTTACTGAGAAGCAAGTCCACGCCAGGCACTTTTACATGCATTATTTCATCTAATTCTCACGACCAGACAGCGAGCTGATGGAACTATACCTGTTTCAGACCGTGAGGCACAGATGAATAACAACTTCCTCGAATGGGTCCAGCTGGCTTACAGCCTCTGCCGTGCATTGACCCTAAGTGGATCTGACTCCAGCGCTCATAGCCTTTCACTATATCACACTGCTTCTGAACCTGGTTTCTGTTTAGATTTAAGAAATGATAGGTATTCTGTTCAAGTATAGACCATGCCCTTGCTTAAACAGAGGCGAGGAAATGAAGCCCGGTTACCTGGCCTATTCCCCAGCTGACCTCCAGCCAGAGTGATGTCATAATGTCATTATCCTCTGGAAGAAAGTACTCTTTATACCGGTCTTTAACACTATAAACTAGTCTTCCTGGAATTTAAAGGAAAAAGGCAAGCCATTTGAATTTATACCCATGAGTTTGTTTTTATGCCCCTTACTTTTACCCCTTTCCTTCAAACTGAACTTGTCAAACTGTTTTCTCAAGTGTTCAGAGCGTTGCCACCTATTTAGTCCCTTCTAGAATATAAATTCTAAACTGTTTTTCTGTGGAATGGGAAAGTGCTCATTATGCTAACATTTGGAAAATTTGAAATTAAAATGGAAAGATGATGCCAAATAATCAAAAAGGCAGGAGAAAAATCCTCGGAGCCAAGATGACTTACCCTGACTCACCAGCTCCATGGCTATATTCTCCTTGAAGTTTCTCTGTTACCTCATACCTTAGGAAGATGCAAGCTCTGGCTCAATCCTAGAAGATGCTAACCAAGTCAACTTTAAGTCTCTGTATAATAAAATACAATATCCCCAGTAAATCTGAAAATAAAAGAATTAAAAATAAAAAAGTATAAAGACTAAAAGAAGCAAACAATGATTTTGATGCATCTCCTCTGTGCCAGGTACCCTGTCAGGCGTTTTTACTTACTATCCCTTTGTCATTATAACTTAATGAAGTGAGTTTTATTCTCATTTCATCAATGAGCCATCTGAGACCTTAGTATCTGAGGTAATATATCTCGCCCAAGGTCACGCAAGAAGTAAATGGAAAACCTAGAATCGAAACTAAGCCCTAACTCCAAAACCCATTCCTTTTTCATTTTATTAAACTGTTACCTTGAATTTTAAAATACCTGTGGAAATAGTCACTAAGCTACATTTAGCTAATAAATGTTGTGGGGGAATTCTTATAGAGTCATAAATACAGCATGAGAATTTGCCAAGTAAACACACTTTTAATGATGGTAACCAAAGCACACAGTCATCTAAACAGGTGAGGCGATCGTTATATTTCTCCCCTGTTTAAACAAAGTTTCCATTTATTTAAGAAATATAACATGGCAGGATGTATGTTAGGAAAAGATAAGACATGCCTCTGAGCTACCAGCTGAGGGGGTGAAGGCAGAGCCCCATGATGTGAGGGGAAAGACAGTGATGTAAAATGTGTTTTATCTCAAAGGAGCATATGCCTGAGGTCTTTTCATTGGAAGCATGAAAGTCCGTGGGGAAAAAAATTACAGAGTCTTTTCCTTATTTTCCTTATCAACACCAAATGATTTATCTTACTTGCCTTATGTTTTAGACCATAAATAGAAAATGGTATAAAACAGAAAATAGAAAATGTGACTAAAATCACTGCACACAATTCCAAACAACTATTTCAAGTAAGTTAGTCAAATATCATCTATTGACTCACTTTGATGCCATTAATATTAAAATGAGTAACATCACACAGTTCATTTGATTCGGTTATCACTGAAGTAACATACACTGACATAACGATTTTGTATTTTTCCTCTGCAAGAAAGAACTGTCAATTGAAAAAATAAAAGCATATAAACAAAACTGACTGCATAAGAAAATAGGTGGCCCCAGACTGTACGAGAACTCTCAAACTCACATTCCTGGTGCCATTCATGTCCCCGTATGCCTGTTCAGCAGTTTCAGCTCCTCAAGTTTTTTCTTTTTCCAAAAGATATTACTAGTGGGACTTGGTGTAAAAATCTACCCCAGGGCCATTATCATAGCATCATGGTAGATTCACTCCCAAATCCTTGATTCTCTCATCCACAGAATGTGCTGCTCTCGGTTCCCTTATGTAAGTGAACTCCTAACTAGGACTTTCACCCTTATCCTGGTATTTGCCAGCTTAGCTCAAGCTGGTCACCCCCAAACAGGATCAAACAACAGGCTCTGTCTCGGTAAGTCACCGCCCTTCTTCTCGTCCACCCCATGCTAGGTTTGTTTGCTCTTCTTCCTCACCAGTCTTCTATCACCAGACAACTTTGGCTCCTCTTGGTTACTTCTTTTGTCCAACTGGAGTCTGCTCAACCCCCTTAGACATGGTGTACAGCAGGTGACTTGAGTTGTTAGCGTTCCCGCCCAGCAGAGCTGAGTTACTGCTGTCAGCTGGCTGTACTGCAAGCTATCACTTGGAAACTCCTACCATGGGATTTAATGAGGATGTCTCCAAAGTGGGTGTCTTGTGGATAGTCCATTTTCTGTTGCTTATAGCAGAATGCTTGAAACTGAGTACTTTAGAAAGAAACATTTATTTCTCATAGTTGCACAAATTGAGAAGTCCAACGTCAAGGGACTGTGAGGGCCTTTGGTGAGGACCTTCTTGCTGGCGGGAACTCTGCAGAGTCCAGACGGGGCGCAGTACATTACAGGCAAGAGAGCTCAACCTATACAGATGCCTAGCTTAGGCATCTCTTCCTCTCTTATAAAGCCATCAGTCCCATCCTCATGATAACCTACCAATCTATTAAGCCATAAATCCATAAATTAACAGCAGAACCCTCATGACCAAATCATCTCACAACCACTCCCTTTTATTTATTTATTTATTTTGAGACAGAATCATACTCTTTATCTGGGTAGAATGCTATGGCATCATAGCTCACAGCAACCTCAAACTCCTGGGCTCAAACGATTCTCTTGCCTCAGCTCCCCAAGTACCTGGGACTACAGGCACCCACCACAATGCCTGACTAGTTTTTCTGTTTTTAGTAGAGATAGGGTCTTCCTCTTGCTCAGGCTGGTCTCAAACTTTTAAACTCAAGTGATCCACCCGCCTTGGCCTCCCAGAGTGCTAAGATTACAGGCATGAGCCACTCTACCCAGCTGCCCAATCATCTCCTAAAGACCCTACCTCTAGGGAAGGCGCCTGTGGTTCAAAGGAATAGGGCGCCAGCCCCATATGCTAGACGTGGCGGGTTCAAACCCAGCCCCAGCAAAAAAAAAAAAAAAAAAAAAAACCCTACCTCTTATTACTGTGGCATTAGGGATATTTGACTTTCAGAGGGGATATTCAAACAACTGCCTGGAAAACTCAGATAATGTCTCTGGCACATACGAGCCTGAGCCAGTTACACTGTCATCTTCCTCTTTACTTGACTTTGGCTTGGGATTCAACTTGGCAGACTCTCCCCACTGATATCCCTTAGAGAACACACTGTGTTCTTTTATGTGGTTTTCTACTCTATGTCAATGTGATGCCAGGTTTTTCATATGGATTTAATTTAAAACAATGCCAATTCATATTTATTCTTCAAAATATGCTTTTAATGTTACATATCAACTTACAGCAAAAAAATCTATCATATGGCTAAAATAATGATTGAGAAAAATATTAAAAGACATTGTTTCATTCTACCAGTACATACTTGTGTTTCTCAACATTGGGTGTGTACTACGAATTGGATCCCTTATGAGGGTTAAATTTATAGATGACTTAGCCTCATATTGTCCATGTCTCCTCCCAAAAGATCAAGCTTCCATTCAAGATTTTTCCATGATTCTGATGTAAAAGTAGTGAGCTTAATTTTGAGGCACTTGTCTAGATAATTAATAAATATCTCAACAATCACCATTGTTTGAGTAATTGAAAGAGTTACAATTTTAAACATGTATTGCAGTACCTATGAAATAGATCTATATTTCAACTGGAGTATGCCTTTTCCACTGGGACATAAGAATTCCAGCTGGTAGATGGACAAAAGGAATAAACATCCCTGTAAATAATAAGGATATTGTTATTAGGATCTGCTCTTAACTTAAAGCTTTCTGTAATAGTTGGATTAAACCATTTAGTTTTTCTTTTTTATGAGTACTGTTCCCTTATAGGTCATTGCCTGAGTTATACCGCACTCTCCCAGGTCCCAAAAATCAGGGATACATTCAAACTATCTTGAATGATGAATATAGATTGTAAGGCCATATGGGAAACAACAGAAATGATGAAAACGCTCTCTCCAACACATACCAAAGATTGGAGGCAGAGTGCTCTCTCTCATTTTTTAGGGTAGAATAGACTGTGCCTAGAGAGTAATTCTGAAATTCAGCATTGTGCTCCAGTCTGGAAAACAAAAATTATTCTAGGTACTTCATGTAGAAGGAACTTACTTCCTTTCACAAATGATGAAAAAGTAAAAAGACCAACAAGGGATGGTAAATACCTCTAAAAACAACAATGATCTGTTGTCACCCTGAGGGCTAAGAAGACAAAGAAAAAAGGTCATGTTGTTAGAATCCACAGAGCATGGCACTCTGGAGAGAAGGGGAAACTTGGTGGTCCTGCCTGGTGTGAAGCGGTGCTGTCAGATGAGATGCTCTTGGGTAAGAGCTGGAATCATGAAGGTGGCACAGCCCCAGTCGAAGACACCAACTAAGACAAGAAGAGAGAAAACAATATCCTGGCTCTTCCCTTCTTCCCCAGTCAGATCTCTCACCAGTGCCTTGCCTCTGCTTACCATAACCCGAACTGAGTGATACAGACCAATATTGGGGAAATATAGGAAATGGATCTGAGGGGAAGGAGGCAAATTTCAGCACACACAGCATCTGTGCCTCCCAGCTCCGTCACTCCATTATTCCCATATTCAGTATCTCTCTCTGTCTTTGTCTCTCACTTAGATTTCTTACTTCTAACTATATGTTATGAACTCAAACCCACGAAGAGAAAGGGCATGTTTGGGTTGGTTAGCCCTCCTCAATCTCAAGCAGTACTCTAAAGGAGAGTCCTCTAGCAATACAGTCTCTATACAACTCCCTTTGATTGTGCCACTGATCCAACAGCTGTACATTTCTTGGCAAAGTCACTGGGTGTGAAGTAAGACAACCATTACAAAAGAACACATCTGCAGCTAATTTTCTCAGGAAAGGGATATGTTAATTCTAGAAAGCATGACTGTTGCCCTGTGCAATTCCTCTTGACCAGGCTCATGCACCACTGCCCAGCTGCTTCAGGTGCTGGCTGCCAAAGGTTCACAGCTGCAAACTTTCCCAGAGGACCACCTCTGGCTGATAGAACCGAGGCCACTAAGATGTCTGAGATGCTATGCCTCAACCCCTGGGGTGAGCCATTGTCCATGACTGATTCACCCACATCCCCTTTCCTCTGTGTAGGACAAACTCTACCATAGGATTCACTCTCCAGATTCTACAACGGGAGCAATCTGAAGCTAGATGTTTTGTGAAACCACATCTTTGCTTTACCTGTTCCCCTGCCCTACCCAGTTCCCTTTATTTCCCTGGAGGATTCTCCTAAGAACACTCACCCAGTAAATCATTTGCCCAAGAATTTGCACGCCAGGCTTAGACCCTAGGGAATCTGACATGAGCAACTCACCTTCGCAGATACTGCTTTGTAGACTAAGGCTATGTTTTAAATATTTTTTGGTCTCTGCCATGAGATCTAACTTAATACCAGTCTTGTATTAGGTGTTTGCATAAATGTTTTCTGGTTCATCAGTTGGAATAGCTTCAATCAAAAAATCTGCAGGAGTAAAGACTAGTAATTTCAGTTTTAAAAACCCAGAGACCAAGAATGTAGATGCAAAATACAGAAACTGTACAATGGAAAAAGTGTGTTCATCTGCCTCAGCGGCTGATGTAAGTCACAGCTAGTTGAGAGCAGTGATTGCTATTAAACGTGAGTACTGCCAAAATGACAGGATCAAGTGTGTCATTTGGAAACTGCACATACACCCATAGAGAATGAGAGGAATATTGTCATTGAACACTGTCATATGCTTTGTGGACGGATTGTGTCATCCTCATGACAGCACATCCTGCAGAAAGAGTCTCTGAGGAAGCCAGAGGACAGGTCTTTATCTCCTCAGTCCTCCTGAGATTACAGGAGCAAGTTTCAATTAAAGGCAATAAAAGGACGAGGGCATCTGACAATGCAATGAACAACCAGGACTTTCTACCTTATTTCACATTGTTATGTTTCATACCATAATAAAAGAAAGATGAAATTTTATCCAAAGAGATAGAAAGTCACAGCCATCTACTGTAGAATCAGTCTTGCCCTTCCTCTCACAGCTTTCTCATTAAAATCACACAAAGTAACATACAGAAGTATCTTGTAAGCAGCTGTGCATCATATAATTATGTGGCACTTAGTGATTATTGTTAATATTGTTAATACAAAATACATTACCATAGGTACAAATCAGGTAATTGTTTCAGGTATTTTCTTTCTTTCTGTTTGGAGATAGCATCTCACTCTGTTGTCCCAGGTTACAGTGCTGTGGCACCACAGCTCATAGCAACCTCAAACACCTGGGCTCAAGAGATCTTCTTGTCTCAGCCTCCCATGTAGCTTGGACTACAGGCACCTACCACAGTGCTTGGCTAGTTTTTTCTATGTTTAGTAGAGACAGGATCTCACTCTTGCTAAGGCTGGTCTCAAACTCCCGAGTTCAAGCAATCTACCCACCTCAGCTTCCAAGAGTGCTAGGATTACAGGTGTGAGCCACCACGCCCAGCCTAGTCAAGATTCTTTTCATGGGAGGTGGTAGAATCCTAACTTAAACTACTAGCCTAAGCAAAAAGCACTCGATTACTCATTAGGTGGAACTCTGACAGCATCTGTAAAAGAGAGAGTTCAACTGCTAACACTCACAGCAGTTGTGACCTGGAATTACAGAAAAAATGTACTATCTGTTTTGATGTATCCAGCATTTGAGAGCTGCTGAAATTTCAAAACCAAGAGGAATGTTATCCAATGGCTATTGCCAGACAATATGGATATTCTGAAGCCCTGGTTCTCAAACTTTGGCATGCATCAAAATTACTTGGACATTCAGTAAAACATAGATTTCTAGGCCCCTAGCTAATGTTTCTGTTTAAGAGAGTCCAATGTGGTGTCAGGGAATTTACATTTTTAACAGGTTCCAAGGTAATGTGGATACCGAGGGTCCTCGAATCTCGCTGTGAAGACCACTCTTCTAGACAAAAGTTAAGGAAAGGTTGCAGGTGGTTGACAGCCAATGAAAACCAAGTGTGAAAGCCAGAGGGCTTCAGTGGTCTCCCACAAAGACAATTTCCTGCAACAGGAGAAAAGAAAAAGCTGGACCTGACCCTGACTAGGTGGGGCCAAACTCCTGAGAAGGGGAGATACCCAAGGAAAGCAGATTGTTAGGAAAAATCAGGGCCTGGCTGGGACAATGGGGACTTTCTGTTTGGAATGGTGTAATTTGGACAAAGGCACCTCAAAATTGAACCTGGGAGGCAGGAGGAGGGAGGGTATTTGGGGGAACCTCACCTAATGTGCATGATGCAACGGTACATTTCAAAACTATTAAGAAAAGAGTATAAGTGTTATGGATATGTTAATTAGTGCAATGTAGGCATTTCACATTGTGTATCAAATCAGTACACTGAACCCCATAAATGCATCAATGTACACAGTTATGATTTAATAACAAATAATTAAAAAGTAAAATAAAATTCTTTTGAACTAAGAGAGTCCTGTAAATTTGAAGCCTGCAAAAGTGGCCCACTCTTCTCTATCAGGAGCCAGAATCCTTCCCTTGATTGAAGATAAAGCAGAGGCCTTTCCTCTGTAAGATAACATGAGCCCCCACCAACTATAGGACCCACGGACATTGATCCCTAAAAGGGCCCGTATGCCAAGTCCCATCCGAGCATCTGCTTCTGAAGACCCCAACCTGGGACAGCAGGCCTCCAACTGGTGGGAACTGGAACCATAAGCTCCACAATATTAAGACTCCTCTCAAAATCACACCCTTCTCTGCTTTTCAGCTGAATTGTTTCAAATCCATCATGCTATGTCTCAATCCTGTGTGTGGACAGAGCAGCCGTGGATGCATCAGAATTGTACAATAGCAATTCTGTGGCCCAAGAGTCAAAGAGTCATCTCTTCCTATTGAATTTAAAAAATAAAAAACGCAGGGAAAAGCCCTTCCTGGTCTGGCATGAGTTATGTGCATGTGCCTTGGATTAATCACTGTCCCCAGAGCCATGAAGAACACGGTGAAAGCATCCTGGGGGAAGCGTTCCCTCCTGTAGCCGGGAAGCCAAGGACTATTACACCAAGAGCTGGGAGAAGGTGTGAAATGGACAGAATGGTGCAAGCAGCTTTGAATGTGACTGAAACATCTTCATACCAGGCTCCTTCCCTATGTCCAAAATTATTTTGATAGCTTAAAAAAGAAAGAGAGAAAAGAAGAAAAAAGGAAAAAAATGACCACCACTTCTACCACAATGTCCATATCTGACAGGGCATGGAAATAAGTGTCAGTATTTAACCTTGGTTGCAACAGACAGAAACCTGAGCTCAGACTAGCTCCAGCAAAAACTGGATGGCATTGGAGGCAGAGTGGCTCGGCTGGCCACAGTCTCAAACACCACTGAGCCATCTCCTCATGTCTTGCCACTGTGTGGCATCATGCTCTCAGACCAGCCCTCTTCACAGAGCAGGGAACAAAAGAACGTGAAGCCACCTGCTTCCTGTTTGCCAGCTTCATTACAAGGGAGGAAATGTCTTTCTTTTTGTTTCTCCAGTTGGAACAATTATAGGAAAAATTTTGATGGCTCTATTTGGTCACATGTGTGACTCTGGGACTAATCATACATGATCAGAAGAAAAGTCTCCTAGAGTTGAAGCAGCTTATTCATACTCATAATGGAAGGGAGGATGAATTATTGAAGAACATGGAAGAACCAAGAGAATCACAAGGTCGAGGAGTCAGAGGAACCTTTTCCAGAAGAAAGGACTGCACAGCCTGGTAAAACCAGAATACTAGACAGACACCAGCTCCAGTTCAGAGACTGTAACACCAGGGTTTGCTTTCTACCAGGAGTAGGGAAAGTCGCCTGGACTTTCACAGTTCATAACAGAACACACCCAAAAGGAAGGCCTACATTTTTATTCAATTGCATTATTCATCATTGTAAACATACAGAAAAACAGACTCACACAGATTGTAGGATATAAGTGCCTAAAAGGACCCTTCCAAACCACTAAATTGGATCTTATTGTTTAGATGACACAGCTAATGCTTATAGAAAAGTTAACTCAACCAAAGGCACTATTTGGTGGCAAGAGCCATAATTCCCAATCTGCCTATTGTAAAACCCTACTCAAACTAGTTTAGTACAAATACCTCCACCACTCTGGATAATTATTGTCCATAATCCCTGATTTCAGGGTTGTTTGCAGTTTTGAATCATTTTCTCTGCTCATGCAATTTTTCCAATGGAAAACCAATGACGTTTAGAAGACCACTGAAGAGTAAATCCCTAATTAAATTTCTCCACATTTATATTTGGGAGTCCACATTTTGAATCTAATGTACTCTATACACACTGCCTTAATTGTGTAAATAATAACTACTTAAATTGTAATCTTTCTCAAAACTACCAACTCTTAAATTTTATACTCTTTATTTACCTTTCCTCAGAGCTATAGAAAAGTCTGGCAAAAAGAGAAAGAAGAATAAGGATTACATCTGTGTTCAGATAGAGAAGTCTGAACTTCTAGAAAAGACACTTAGCATAGAGAGTGAACACATTAACTTGAGTCTTGTCTCTGAAGGAAAAAGCAAAATAAATCATCTAAGTTCAGTTTTAATGCTTTGGGAGTTATTAATTATGAGTACAATGGGCTCACTTCATCTTCAGGAAGTTTAAATGCCTTAAAAACCCAAGTATAATGACTAAAACAAAGAAACTCACTTTACAGCTTATATGGCCAAACTTCTCTTCAATTTACAGAATGAAAAGCGGGGGGTGGGGGAGAGAGGGGAAGCCAGCAGGAGTTTATACTCCTTACAATTGAGTTTTTCCATACTTTGAATATTTCATCTGGGGTCACAACATATTTGGAAATAGTATATAGAGATTAGTCAAAGCCATTGAATAAAAGGAAGTAGCCCAGGGAGTCAGGGCAGATCAAAATAGATAAAAGTCATGAAAATCGAGTCCTGAGTTATGCCACATGACCAGAGGTCTAGAAGATGACAAGCAAAAGAAGCCAAGAGGGAAATGACAGGGAGGCAGAAGGACCCAAGAGTGAGTGACATCTTAAAATCCAAGTGAAGAAAGTGTTTCAATTTGTTTGAAGTGTTCAACTATGTTAAATGGTGGAGTAAGATGAAAATGGAGAACTGACTTGGGGATTTGGCTATATAGAGTTGGAAATCTCAGCAAGAATTAATTCATAGGAGTGACATGTATATATGGGATTGAAAAATCTCAACAAGAACTACTTCATGGGAGTGACATGTATAAAACTTTAATCGGAGAGGTTCAGGAGAAGATGGGAGGAGAGGGCATGCAGACCACCCATTGTATGAGTTTTACTAACGGGGGAAAGAAATGGGGACATGGCTGCAGGGATGTGTAAGTATGGGAGGTTTGCCTGTCTCTCTTCCTAAGATAGTAGATAGCAGAGCATGCTTTTATGCTTATCAGATGGTCTAGGAAAGATGAGGAAATTTTCTTACATTGTTTTTCATTGAGGTGAAATATACACATAAAATTTACCATCCTTGCTACTGTTGGCCTACAGTTGAGTGGTAATAAATACATTTATATTCTTTTTTTTTCTTAATGCCTTCCTACCTCCTAAGGGAGAGGAAATTTATAATGCAAGGGAAACAAGTGGTGATTGCAGGATGAATATCCTTGAGTAGGCAGAAAGAGCAAGACTCAGTGCACAAAATAATGGAACTGTCCCCAGATAGGAGCAAGGACAGTTCATCTGAAGTAGCAGACAGGACAGTAGAACAGATGGCCAAAGATGCCAGTAGGCTGGTACACTTAGTAGTGAAATTGTATCCAAGTGCACTTCAGATTGCTCATATGTTCTCAATAAAATAAAAAGCAGAATGGTCTGCTAAGAATGAAACAGGAGAGAAAGTGATGGGAAATGGAAAATGGTATGAAAAGTTCATCCAAGACAATGTGAGAGTGAGAGGACTTGGAGGAATACATATAATAGGAATAATTTCATAACATTAGGAGCTAGCTGGAGAGTCTCAGGTCTTTCTCCACCTATATCCACTTGTCTGTTCACAAACGTCAGTCTGTTTGAAGAACATTGGATTTAGCATAGGGTAGAATACTGCCAAGAAGGGAGAAAGGGCAAAGAACTTGAGGTTGTGCGCACAGGAGTGTTTCAAGTGATAACGTGTGGAATCTAAGCTGGGTTAGGAGAGAAATGAGAATGGGTGTTTTGAGGAAGAGCGACAACTAGGGTGCACAGAACTGTTGAAGTTGAGATGCCAGCACTAGTGAGTTGGAAGTACAAGGGATGGTATTTGCAAAGTAGGTTAGTTAAGATTTAGTCTACACAAGGGCACAGTTATTAGCAGCAACCAAAAGATAACAGAGGGAATGTGTGGCTGAGGGAAGATAAAAGACAGGAGCCTGGAGAAGAGGCTGAGGAGTGGAGAGTCCATGGTACAAAAGGATCACTACACACGTGTGTAAATTAGAGGTAATACTGTATTCTAGTAACAGCCTCGATATATCAGTGGTTACAAGCAAACCCCACATTTATAATGCATGCTAAATTGTAGCTCATTGACTCCAGTGAGTGACTTATGGAGTCAGTTTGGGGCTCATCAGCTCTTAAATGCTTCAGCTTTGAAATGATACCCATTTCAACTCACCATTTCATTGGCTAGAAACCAGTCCTGAAGCCCCACTGCCTGTACCAAGTACATGGTGACATGTGGAATATTTAGTGAGCACATCTGGCTGCCACTGTGTTGGCATTTCCTCATAAAGAATTACCAAGGAGGTAATAACTGAGGGACAGATGATGAAGCAGGTACTAAATTTTTCAGATAACAAAGGGAATTCACCCAGAAGGCTATTAATACAACTGAAACAAAAGATGAGTAGGTCACAGGGAGAGCTGGCATGGGCAGCCAGGGCGCTGAGGGCTCATCTGTTGGAAATTACCTTCCTGTTTTATTGAAAACTAAACTCCATCTAAAGTCCATGCCCATGATATCAAATATCTGAATATGGAATGAAATATTCAATCATTCCTAGATGTTTCCTAAGGCAGTAAATTTTAAGTTAATCATGAATGGGCTATTGATGAATCTGATTAACATGGAGTTAACCATATTTCCTATGTGGATTACCAGGTTTTAAAGAATGAAAGCATGGAAATAATAAAATTTTACTGAACATAATTTATTCTTTCCTTGATGATTTAGAAGGCACCTTTAGCTCCCATAGCAACTTAGGGACATCCCTATGAACATCAATTACAATTGAACTGCGGATATGCAAGGCAGTAACTCATAAGGTTCTCCACACACTGGGAGCTCAAGCAGGGCGGCAGGAAGAATAATGACAACAGGGGGTGGAAGGGTCTAGAGCTGGGAAACTAACCAGGTGGTAATACTTGCTCCCAAGGGTAAAACCAGCAGTTGAAATAACAAAGTTCAAGAAAACGAGGGACCTTGGGTTTCAATCAGAGCTGAAGTTACTGTCCAGGTGCTGGGAACACAAGACCAGAAATCTCTGCACTTATCAGGCAGGCAGATCATATGTCTCCGATCTACTAGGTTAATTAGTTAGAAGCAGATGTGGAGTATCCAACCATCGGAATTTCTCTCTAATTCGTGGTTTATTAACCTGGGCCTGGAGCTTTCAAAGGACCAAACAAGCCACTAATCATTGTGAGATCCAGGACAAGGGTCTGGTCCTAGGAGGAAATTGAAAGGACAACAGGGAAATTAGAGAAGTAGGAATAAGGGCCTCAACTGAATGAGCATCTCGGCTCTCAGGCGTAAGTGAGTACACTGCTTCCAGGACAGTCACTTGAGGATGAGGTGAGGCTCCTACTATGGTTTGAAGGAGGAGGAGAAAGAATAAGGAGGAAATGTCTTGGTTGGCTTTGGGTGGGGCTCAGCCAAGAGATCATCTTGGGAGGGAGGGACAGGTTGGAAAATGCAGAAACGAACATGCTGAAATAAAAGGTATAAAAACATATGATTTACTCTACTGGAATGCCTAATAGAAGGGCTCTATCTAGACGCTAGAGGAATACCTACCTATGCCATCTGTTTCCTAAGGTCTGTACTTTCACTCCCCTATTTGGAAGTCAAGGAAATATTCAAGCAAGGAAAGGATTGGATCTGTAATGCAACACAATTCACATACAAATCAAAGAATATATTTGTTTAATAAAGGATCTGCTTAAATTCACATTTATTGTCTTACAGATGTTTTGCCTTTCTTCATCTCATTCTCAAACCCTTACAGAGCTAAATCTCTTGCTATTGGCACAGGGGAAACCCAGATGGAACTGAATCTGGAACAAAGGACGAAAGACACACGGAAGTAGGTCCCTGCATAGGGTGTGGTGGGAAGCAGGAGGAAGATCTAAGAGATTTAACCGACTGAGAAGTCCTTTGGGAAACTGTGTGGAGGGGATGTTATTGGTGGGGAAAGAAGGAGAGAGGAAGAGGGAGGGAAATGAGAAGGAGGAGAAGGAGACCACCTGGGGGGAGGCTTCCAGACAAACCAGTAGAAGAAGACCGGGGAGACAGCCCCGGGAATCATGTACAAAGGCCACCCACCGGGGAGTGTGCTGCGTGCCTTGAGTAAAGTAGAAAAGTAGTCCCAGATGTCTACCCAAGGCAGAGCAATGATCAAGAAAGCCAGCCTGGCAATGCAGAGGAAATACGAGTTGGGTGAATTGCTAAAGTCAAAATGAATTTAACACAAGGGCCCTTTTTTCCAGAAAAAAGATCTGTGTAGGGTTCTTTGTGTGTTAAATATATTTTTGTTTATTAAAGTAAAAAACGTTGACACATAATTTGCCTTAAATCTTTACATTCAATTTGCAAATCCTATTTACAAATCTAGTAAATGTTACAGAAAATAGAACGGCTTTTGCAGGAAACTTAGATTAGTGTTTAATGAACTCAAGTTACACAAAGTAAATTCCCCTTAAAACAATGAGTGTCATTTAAAAACTGGGTTAGTTAAATCCCCTTAAAAATTTTCAACTGCATCTATAAATTAAAACACCCTACTTCATATGCCTGATTGGGCAAAGTTATGATCTTAACAAGCAAACTCTTTCCAAGCTCTGAAGAAATTCTTAAAGTTTAAATAAACTCAGAAAATACAGCAAATCTCAAATTCTCCGAAGCATTCCAATATTGATTACAAATTTACTGCTATGCATTTCAAGGTGAACAAAAAATTACAAGAATCAATTGCATATTTAAAATTGGACTCAAAAGGCTGATTGAAGGCTCTGTTGATAGCCTTCTTATTCAAAGTACAGCCAGAGGCAGGGCAATGTGGGCGAAAGCTGGAGCTTATTAGCAAGGTGGACTCTCAGATCCCATCCTGAACTTTTGAAGCAGCATCTAGAGCCCGAGTCTAAGAGACGGCAATAGTTCAGTTTCTGAGCTGGTGTCAGTGGCAGGATCACATGATCCATCCATTCTTCCATTCCTCCTACCCTTCCTTCCTGAATCCATAAGAACATACATAAAGCAAATTATAGCACTCATCTCATATGAGATTTTCTACCTAGATGGAACAGTAATATCATAATTTAAAAGAACCAAGGGGTGTTGGTGAAAGAAAGGTCTGATCGATTCTAAGAATCACACTGGACATAGAAGAAAGGGAAGTAATGAGAAAATGGACCCTTCATTGGATGGAAGTCACTGCCTGAATCAGCCAAATAGACTCTTGGCAGGAGTGTCACTATGAGCCAGATACCAAAATCTGCTAGAAAGTGGGGTGGGTGCTGTTGCAAGTCGCGATGCTGTGTTGCTTGGACTGAAGATGAAGCAAAAGAATTAGGATTAAAAGAATGAAAAGATAAATAGAATAGCACACTGTGAATGTAACATAAATAAATACATGGTTGACAAGCACAGCGATACCTTACCCTGAGCCGAGCTGGGTCAGCGTGTATTGCTCACCTGGAAAGAGGGACAAGATCAGGTAGGTGTGAGACACTCCCAGAAGGGGAATGACCATGTGGGGTTCAGGGCTGCCCTGCTCACAGAATGGTGACATTGGAAAGCAAAACTATGCCACCATCTCTCTATCAATCATGGAAACATGGAAACAAGGTTCTCCAAAAGGAGGGTGAGGAAGGGTGAGGATCCTTTTGTGACTTGAGAAAGAAGAGAAAAGAGAATCAAAAATGGACCATGTTGGAGGCTTCACAATATCTGGGGGAAGTAAGGAATTTGGGAGATGGGGTCTGAGTGAACAGAGTGATAACCCTGGGGCCATGCCAGGCCCCCTCTACAGAGGCATCCTTGTGCCCAGGATGGTTCTTATGCTCCAACAGCTGTCGGAGTGGAACGAAGGCAGTGCTGCCAGGGGCACTGCAAGGCCAGATGTTTCCTAGTTGCCTGCAGTAGAGTAGGATTAATCCAACGATCAGAGAGACCTATGTTCCTCTAAAGAAAAAGTGTCCAAAGACTTCAAGTGGGAGGAATCAAATGCCCTAGAATCAACAGCTGCCAGTCAATTTTTGCACAGCTGTCACAATTTAGGTTGCACAAGGGTTAAAAATGCCCCCGGCCATATCACATTTTATTGCATAGACAAATTTCCAAAAACTTACATACTGACACGCTAAACCAAAGCAAACCATCCTTTTCAGTTCATTTTCTGTTCTGTTCATAGTGTGTTGCTGAAATACACACCACACCCAACCACTTTAAATTTGGGCCCAAAGAGAATTCCTTACAAATAGTATCCATATTTCCCTGGTATGCCTCACATCTTGGAGGCACAACTTCATGCTCATCCTACCGTCATTCAAGCTCCTCTGTTTTTGTAACTGACTACAAGTCCCAGAAATCTAGTAGCTCAGATTTCCCCTGGAGGTTTTGTTATATAATTGCCAGATTAAAATATTTTTGTGTGTGGAAATTAAATAAAATGAAACATGTTCTCATTCAAGGTTCAGAGTGAAATTAAAGAGTACATGTCTCTTCAATGCCCACTAGCCAAGCCACTATCCTTCCTAGTGGGTTTTTCTTGTGGGCTAGACTAGACATACTTATTAGAACCTGTTTAAAACCAGGGGTATATCTACAGCTGGGCGCAGTGGCTCACACTGTAATCTTAGCACTTTGAGAGGCTGAGGTGGGTGGATTGCTTCATCTCAGGAGTTAGAGACCAACCTGAGCAAGAGCGAGTCTCTGTCTCTAAAAATAGCCAGGGATTGTAGGGGGCACCTATAGTCCCATTTACTTGGAAGGCTGAGGCAAGAGGATTGCTTGAGCCCGAGAGTTTGAGGTTGCTGTGAGCTATGATGCCACAGCACTCTACCGAGGGCAACAAAGTGAGACTTCGTCTCAAAAAAACAAACAAAAAACCCCCTCCAAACCCCCCCAAACAAACTAAGTGTATATCTACAATAAACAAATTTAATTTGTTTTAATTTCCACATTATATGTGCTTTTGAAAAATCACTGTAAGGACAAACATATTTTGAGGATACAGAAGTGAATTTCTTTTAATTTGACAACAGGCTGTCTGGAATACCAATGAAGACATTCGTTGCTTTTTTACATATTGTTAAATATGTGAGTAATTTAAAGCAATCATACCAGGTGACTTAAATTTCAAATATCATTGTTTCTGAGTGTAAAATAGTTTTCATGTGCACAAAGGAGGAACCCCCTGGCTAAAAGGTGCCATCTCTAATCACTTGTATCAGTTGGATTACCTGGATGGTCTCCTTGCCAAACAACAGGGACAATGGATTTTCTCATGAGAGTTAATTCATGGTAACAACCAGAAATTGAGGTTAGGAGAAGAGAGGAAGCAGGAGAGTGAGAAAGAGCCAGAGCACAAATTCAATTCTTCCTTCAGCTAAAAATGTATTCTCTGTATATTTGCATATTACGCCATTTAAAAATAATTGATTTATCATCAGGATCCCACTACAGTGGGCTACGACACATACAGCAGATTTTTCTGACCTAAAAATTTTCTACCAGTAAAGATCGTTTTACCCTCAGGCCCCTTGTGGGGTATACCACTGGACCTCTAACTTAAGCAGTTGCTCTATTCAGAAGAGAATTATTGCTTCCTGTTAATTTATGGGTTAGAGAATGTTTGGGAGATAAAGCTGAAAAATTAATTTCAGATTAGTCCCAGAGGGATTACTTCTAATGGTTCTGTTAATTCACGTTGGTAGAAACACTATTAAAGTTGATAAAAATGGCAAAGACCCACTAGCCCATCTCTAATCTAGATTTCGTTTGAAATAGACCTCATCCTTCTAATTAGAGTTGTTAGGACTCACTTTAGTTTTACTACTAATAATTAACGTTTCTATAGTACTTCAGTTTACAAAGCATTTTCTCATTATTTGTTAAATTCCAAAATTGTCACAATAGTCTAATGGTGTATACACTTCCTATTGCTGTGACAACAAATTACAACAAATTTAATGGCTTAAAAGAACACAATTGATTTTATTTCATTTTAAGAAGTCAGAAGTCCAGAACAGGTCTCCTTGGGCTAACTAAAATCGAGGTGCTGGGAGGTCTGCCTTTGAGGATCTAGGGGAGAATTTATTTCCTTACCTTTTCCCACTTTTAGAAGCCACCTGCATTCCTCAGCTCCTGGTCCCTTCCATCTTCTAAGCCCGGAAATGATCCAGAGTCAGGTGTTTCTCAGGCTGCCTCACTCCAACTCAGCTTCTTTCTCTCGCAAGAATGGGCCCCTTCTCCCAGGTAGTGAGAATAATCCCCCTATCTCAAGATTCTAATCACGTTTGATGATTCCTTTCACCACATGAGCTAATATATTCACAGGTTCCAGGGATTAACACATAACCATCTTTGGGGCCGTCCTTCTGCTTATCACAAGCAGCAATATTTTTAAATGTTATCAGTGGTGATGGCGATAGTAAGAGTAGATTATTTTACCGATGAGAGAAACAACATCAAAGAAGACCTCATTCTTTAATTACAATCACTCTGTAATATCAAACAAAACTCTAATTTAAAATTGGTGTTCAGATGCTAATCTACTGCTTGTTCAACTCCATCGTGATGCATTAATCTGAAAGAAATGGTCCTAGAAGGCATTCTTATTGAACTTAGAATGACATGTTCAGCAATTCTTTTAGACTATTCTTGAAAATTTTGCTTCAGGGCTTATTATTAATAACATCCACTAAACTTTTGAGGATAATATCTACCGGTAGCACCTTTGACAAATACATGTTCATAGATTCCCTTAACAAATGAAAAGAAAATAGACCTTTGAGTTCCCATAGCATAATGGAAAACTATTTACATTTTAGTATTTTCACATATTATAACCACATAAATCAGCAAGGAAGGCAAATAAAATCGTTTATAGCCCACCCTAACACATACCAAAGACTCAGAGAATTGCCCCTGTGGGACTTGCAAGGCAAAGGGAAACATGAGAAAAATGCTGAGACCCCATGACTGCTGCTGTTACCATCAGAACAGAGGGCCCTGTCTCTGGCTCAGATTCCTCTTGTTTCCCATCAGCATCCAAGCAGGTGGAAACCTATCTTATTAGCTTGTAAAATATCAGATCTGTCATAGCATCTCACAGTTTTAAGTAGCAAAAATTAAATTAAACTTGAGGGTAAATTTTGAGTAAAAATTAAGCATAAATATTAATAATAGAATCTACTAATAAGATGTATTTAAAAGTAAGGGGGAGTTGGCTCGGCACCTGTAGCACAGTGGTTATGGTGCCAGCCACATACACACGTGTGGTGGGTTCGAGCCTGGCCCAGGCCTGCTAAACAATAATGAAAACTTTGATGACAAAATAGCCGGGTGTCATGGCAGGTGCCTGTAGTCCCAGCTACTTAGGAGGCTGAGGCAAGGGAATCACTTTAAGCCCAAGAGTTTGAGGTTGCTGTGAGCTGTGATGCCATGACACTCTACCAAGGGTGACATAGTGAGACTCTGTCTCAAACTAAATAAATAAATAAGTAAACAAATAGATAAATTTAAAAAAATAAAAGTAAAGGGGAGTAGATAAGAGATTAAAATTACCCTCTCAAAAAATGGGCATAAATTGGAAATAAAGTACCCTGTAATTCTTGCACAGATTCAAATTTATATTAAAATTATATTTTGTTAGGCATGCTTATTAAAGATTTAAAACAATCACTAAAATAAATTCTAAACCAGTATAAGGGGAGATAGAAAATAAAACTTAATTTTCTCATAACAGGTTGAATGTCAGGGAAAAAAAGTGATAAATTCAAGATAGCAAAAGAAAGATTGAACCTATCAGTAATAATAATGAATATTAAAGATAAAACTTGTTTATTGATAAAGACATGGACTTTTAAATTACCTTTAAAATAAACCCACTATTCTATATTACGGAATAATGCATAAAAAATGAAAATAAGAGAATAGAAAATGATTACTGGGAAGTCATAACTAAATAAAGCTCGCATAATAATCTAATGTCAGACATTTAAAATTGAATAAATATATCCATAAATACATATTATTTAAGTAAATTAACTCTTCTTTGAACTAAGGTGTCACAACACTATGCATTGTCTTATTGTTTTTTTTTTTTTTTTTTGGCCAGGGCTGGGTTTGAAACCGCCACATCTGGCATATAGGGCTGGCGCCTTACTCCTTTGAGCCACAGGTGCCGCTCATAAGTTCAGTTTTTTTGTTTTTGTTTTTGTTTTTTTTGCAGTTTTTGGCAAGGGCTGGGTTTGAACCTGCCACCTCCAGCACGTGGGGCTAGCACCTTACTCCTTTGAGCCACAGGCACTGCCCAAAAGTTCAGGGGTGTTTTGTTTTTTTGTTTTTGCAGTTTTTGGCCAAGGCTGGGTTTGAACCTGCCACTTCCGCATTGTCTTATTGTTAATGACAAATAAAATATGAAACTATTAATTCAGATAGTGAGGTAGAGCCTTAATTCAGATCTTTTGAGTGTAGCACTATAGGAACATGTTTTCTGGTTATTAGAAAATATCCTAAAATGCTGTCTTAATTTTTTAAAAAAGTCACTGTGGACATTTTGAAAATGTGAAAGTTATGAATAAACCTGCACACATATCTGTACTCCCTGAAACCTTTTGTAAAAATCAGTCAATCACTAAGTAGAAATTAAAATTAGAAAATACCACCTTTTGTCATGTATAACGAACACCCACATTTCTGGCACAAACATTTTCAGGAAAAAAATCTTTCATTTGAATTTTTTTATTCCAATTCAAACCTTAAAACTTGCCATGTCCAAAACCCATTTTGACATTTTCCAAGGGATTTTCTGATAATTTTTGTCACAATATCAGCTAGATTGCTAGCTCCCGCCTAGAGAGCACAAAGAGAAATACGTTGCTCTTCGGTGCCCCAAAATGCTTTCATTGCACGTTTGTTGCAAATTTGACAAAATCAATTTTGTATTCCAGGGTATTATTGTGCATACGTTTATCATTATCGCTTTTTGTAATGCATAAGCATAAATAAAAGAATTAAAAACATTCATATAGACACAGAATTAGTATCACCCATGTATAATGTGCAGCCTTACTTTTTTCTCAAAAATGTGGTCAAAAAGGTGCACATTACTGCAAAATACAGTACATTTTCAAAAGGCTGAAGAATGACTCCATTCAGTCAAATGGCCCTTTGTTCTGCCTCTGCCAAATTGAATCTTCTGCAATCCCAGTACCCCTCAATACAAAGTTAAGGGTTGCTGAAATTTACTTTTGTTTAGTACTGAATCAGTGTTCCAGCTCAGAGAGGGGACTCTAAGTGCATTAACCACTCTGTGACATGAATCACATTGCTGAGTGCCTGGAAGAGGCCTTAATTCCTCAACAGAATAGATCCATGTAAAACCTCCTTCACTCCTGTGGTTCTAAAAGTGTGGTCCCCTGGAAAGCAGCTTCAGCATCACCTGGGAACTTTTAGAAACGCAAATTATTGGGCTGCTACCCTAGAAACTCTGGGAGTAGTGCCCAGCACGGTGTATTTTAACATGACTTCCAGGTGAATCCCATTGCTTAAGAACTTTTTGATTTCTAAACAAGTTCAAGATTAGCTCCCCAAATTCAACAATAAAATACACAAAAAGATCAGATCAGAAGGCAGGAAGCAGTTGTGGATTTTTTCAGCTTTATTTCTGTCATGCAAATGCACATAAGACTGAGATACACATTGCACTAGACTCTTTACAAAGTGCTAGGAAATACAGATAATAACTCCCATTTTCCAAACACAGGTAGCTCATTCACAACAGGGTATTCTTCATCAGTATAATTATGTTGGGATGTTTTTACACTGACCTACTCGTTACATAGTACAAGACAAATAAATAGGCTTGTTCAAGGGCAGATTCTTCTAACATGTGATTGCTAGGAAGTGACCTACCTAATGGTAAGAGAAGAATTCAGTATTCATTACCAAGGTTAGGGTTCTTAAATAAACTCTTTTAATAGCTCCTATGGGTAAAAGAAAAGCTGAGTTGACATTTACAGAACAATGGAAGCCAATAGTATTTGCTATGCATTTGCTATCTGGAGGAGATGCCGAGAAGTTGGTTTTTTTAAGGTTCAGATCAGCTTTAAAATTTCACAGATATAAGTGTCAAAAAATAAACATTCATCTATTTGTCTTGAGTTAAACCTAAACAATTAATGTGCGATGTGAGCACACAAACTGACCAAAGCAGGCCCAGAGAAACCCATTACTAAGTCTTATCTTTTTTAACTCTTTGGGGTGATAGTGGTGACTTTAGACCACAATGCCACAAAAGTATTAGGGACAGACATTGTTTCCTTATTAAAGACACCAGAATTGGTTCTTCAGCTGAAATATCACAAATTCATTAATATAACAATTCAGACCAGAGAAAGAGGCAGGAACCAGATTTCCTGAAATATTTGTAAGAAGATCTATTGAATATTTTCTATTCATTTAGTTCCATAAGATAAAACTAGAAGCAACTGGAAAAAAATTCTACTGGAGCCTAATTAATTAAATGGGTAATGATTAAATACCCATGAAATATTTTTCTAGTATAAACTACTTCTTGAGGTGCTAAGTCCCCATTCCTGCAATAGCCAAATAGGGGATGGACGGTGATATTAATAGAATTTCTGTGTTACATGAAAATGGAAAGTGGAGAAGACCAATGTATTATAATGGGCAGGAGCAGGGTTCTGTGACTTTGGACAAGGTGCATAATTATTCTGCCCCTTTATATTCTGGTCTGCAAATAAGAAGAGAAATAGTTACATTTCAGAGCTGTTGTTAGGTTTAAATAAGGTCAAGAAAAGGCTTATCACTATGTCTCACACACACTTCATAAATATAATGCATACGTGTAACTAACACCATGATAACTGCAAATCAAGTAATAAAACCACAATTTAACTGCTCTGCATTAAAGTTTGGTGACGTACCTGTTTTTATTTTAATGAGGATTCTTCCATGTAACCTAGATACGGGTACGTGGGCATCTCGGTGCATTTGTAAGTCATTCCACCAAATTGATCAAGAATTTTGGATATGATTAGCCTTGCTGTCTTTGGTGACTTATAATATTGTCCTCTATTATTTGCTCCCCTCTTCACTAGGAAAGGGTTACACATACCACCCATTGCCATGTGACGTGGAGTATGCATCCCAATCCACCATCTTATTATAAGGAGTGGCTGTGTGACCTGCTTTGGCCAATCACATATGAGCTGATACAATGTGAGCCACACCATGGTACAAGCAGGAGCTTGAGGACACATGAGTTGTTCCTGGAAACCCTGTTCTCGTTCCCTCTGTCAGAAAGGTAGAAAGAATGTATATTTTGGAGCGGAAACATAGACAGAAAATACTTTCATGCATCACTTAACATCAGAAATATGGTCTAAGAAATGCACTGTTATGCAATTTTATTGTACAAGTATCCCCTCGAGTATGCTTACGCACATCTAAATGGCACAGCCTACCACACACCTTGCTTCCAGGCTACAAGCCTCTCCAGCATGTCACTCCAGCATGTCACTGCGCTGCATACTGTAGGCAACTGTAACACAATGGTATTTGTTTATCTAGACACATCTAAATGTGGAAAAAGGACATTTTGTAACAATATGATATAAAAGATTTCTACCGTACTGTTACAAAAAGTGGAAATGGTGCCCCTGTCCTGGCACTTAGATGAATGGGGCTTGCAGGGTAGGACAATGTTCTGGGTGAGTCAGCCAGTGAGCGGAGTGACTGGAGCCATAGGGAATTGCTATATACCACTGTAGACTTTATAAACAGTGAACACTTACGCTACACAAAATGTATTTAATTTTTTTCTTCAATAATAAGTTTACCTTAGCTTACTATAACTTTTTAATTTTTTTTAAACTTTGTGACTTTTTTAATTAACATATCTTAAAACACAAACACATTTTACACCTGTACAAAACGTTTTCTTTCTCAGTAGCCTTATTCTGTAAGGGATTTTGCCTTTACCTATTATTTATTTATTTTCTTTTTATATATTTTTGTTAAGAGCTAAGACAGAAACACAGACATAACAAGCTTAGGCCTATGGAGGGTCGGGATCACCAATCTCACTGTCTTCTACGACACTCATGGAGCTGTTGTCTCCTATGGTCGCAATGCACTCATCTGAAATACCTCCTAAAAGACCTACCAGAGGCTGTTTTACAGTTAACATTTTTTGTAAGTAGGAATACACTCTAAGAGAACAATAGTAAATACATAAACACAGTGGTTTCTTATCAAGTATTATGTGCTAGACTTGCGTAGGGCTGGCAGCAGGATGGGTTTGTTTACACCAGCATCGCCACAAACACTTGAGCAACGTGTTGCACTACGACACTATGACCGCTAGGAGGTGGCTAGGTGACAGGAATTTCTCAGCTCAGCTATAATCTTATGGGGCCACTGTCATATATGGGGGTGTTTACTGATGAAGCGTTATGCAGGGTTGACTATATTACAGCAGCGGCTCCTTCAATCTGCAGCTTAGAATGTGAAGACCTGGTGCCTTCGCCAGCTGACAGTTGGAGACGGGATAGGTGGCATACCCAGATTCCATCTGGGAGCCAAAGGGGTAGGCTGCGGGAGCCAGAGGAGGGGAGTTGCGGAGCGGGGGTGTGCTGAGCCCTGCCTGGCCCTCAGCCCCTGGCAGGGCCTGCTTGCTGCATTCTCGGCCTTTCGCCCTTGGCGTGCCCCGCCACCTGCTGCCCTCGCTTCTTCTCATCCATCATCAGGGGTGTAAGGGCAGGTGTTCAGTTCTCTTGGGACAACACGTCTCTCTACAAGTGACTGTTTCATCGCCAGTTTCGAGTTCCATAAGCTTATAGGCAGTTACTCTAGATATTAGGTGTCCGGGCTCATGTTCGGAGCGGTTCTAGGCGGCAGACGGGGTCCCACAGGCCTGGATGCTCTGCGATTAGCCTGGGGCTCTTCAGACACCCAGCTTGCTTCCATGCCGGTCTTCCGCCATCACTTCGCTCGTCTTGAACCCTGAAATGACAGAAAAAAGGGAATATAATTCCAGAAAATTCAGAGGCAAAGAGAGGTGTCAGGTGCCCTGCCCGGAGCCTGACTCATGAAGCCACAGTGGGAATCTTATTTCACATTAGAGATTTGCAGAGCTGTCTAGGCAGTGCCCAGGTTGATGCCACTTCGATGGCAGCACCCAGGGGTGTAGATGTGATCCCAGGGGTTGTGAAAAGCGAGTTTGTATCCACGGCAGGGCACTAACTGAAAAGGGGCAAAAGGGGCTTAAAGAAAGCCGGGCCTGCCCTCTCACTGCCACAGCTCCAGGGCTTTGGCGTTAACCTGGGAGGTGCTCTGTGTGGGCCACTCTGTACCAGGCTCCTTGCAAATGGCCAGAGTCACAGCGCAGCTTTGAAAGTGACAGTCAAACACTCACAGTACAAAGACACCAAGGAGACAGAAGAGAAGGAGTAAATGAACCGGGGCCAGAGAGGGGACTTTGCGCCTGGTGTTGCAGCCCTGGTCATCAGGGGTAGCTGCGGAAGTTTTCCTCCAGGGACCGTGAGGGCCTCAGGGGGACTGACTGCCAGGGAGCGCCCGGATCTCCAGTACTCACGCCTCTTGCTCAGACTTTCTCTAGGCTGAAAACCAGCCCCTGCTGTATGTGCGGTTATGGGTTTCTGTGGTACTTGCAATATATGTTTGTGAGAAGACAAAAAAAAAAAAAGAAGAAGAAGAAGAAGAAAACCATGAAGACCTGGGGGAGCAGAGCCACAGCTACCAAGATCCTAGCTGCCAAAATATGAGAGCAAAAAAACAAATGTTTGCTCTTGTAAGTTAATGGAATTTTACGGTTGCTGCCACTGAAGCAACTCTGAAAATACAGAAATTTGAACCAGAGACAGCAATTGATACTAAAAGTAGGGTGATGACTTAATAAGAACAAAATATGAGCTGTTGGCCTCAAAGCCAGATGGTAGGTGATGAGGAAACTATTATTGGAGGCTGAGAAAATGATGACCTAAGTTTTTGCCATATTTGGGAAATGTTACCTGTGATAGCGTGGCAGTGAGCTAAGGTACCACTGAATGTGTGGCTTGTACAAAGCAAGAATTGTGCTAGGATGCCTGTGTTGTTATTTTTAGCTGCTTTTGACAAGGTATTACAAGAGTAAGAGAAACTCAGTGGAATTTGGATGGTAGTACGTAGAGTGAATCCTGAGATGAAAGTGTGGAGAGAAAATCCAGAAACTTACATTCTAACAAGGTTGAAAAGTACAGTTAATTTTTCATCTATAACCAGTAAAGGAAAATATTGGGAGATGCTGAGCTACAGACGAGATCTCAAGGAACAAAAGCAAATCTTTGGTATGGTCATCACCTTCTTAAACACTGAGGATGGTTTGAAATTGCCCACAGAAAATGCTTTAGTTAAGAAAAAATCACATTGAGGATAAAGAGAAGTGAACATGGCTTATCTAGGAGGTTAGTGAACTCAAATCTAGGTAGAGAGGTGTATCTCAAAAACAATTGTGGGTACAGCTATCGGCACATAGAGCTGTTTGGATGCCAGTAAAGGTTTGGCAGATGATACAGTGATCCCTCAGTATCCAAAAGGGAAGTGGTCCCCACAGATACCAAAATTTGTATCACTTATGTAAAATGATATAGTACTTGCATATAACGTACATAAATCTTCCTATACACGTTCAGTCATCTCTAGATTACTTATAATATCTAGCAGAATGTTAATGCTATGTAAATAGTTGTTATACTGTATTGTTTAGGGAGCAATGACAAGGAAAAAAGTCCGTACATGTTCAGTACACACTTTCAAATAAAATCATTTTGATCAGTCATTGGTTCAACCTACGGATGTAGAATCCCTGGCCTCAGAAGGCCAACAGGGCCAGCAAAAGTGCCACCAACCAGGAATAAAGATTGTGACAAATCAAAACTTAAAAGATTTTTGAGGGGTTCCAAATTTCTACCATGAAACAGTGTGTTGGTAAATCTACAAAATACGTCCAAGGAGGACACATTTGTCAAGGTTTCTTTCAGCTATACCCAAGGAGGATGGTGGAAAAGGAAGGACCTTCCAAAAAAACTATGAAACTAAGAACAGAACTGGGTTCATCAGGGAATTCCTTTCTGTTACTAAGTCAGCCTATTTACTGAGAAATCAGAACACAGCTATAAAATGAAATAAATACACATGAGTATATTATATATATATACATATATACTAATTAGCTTCAACAATATATCAAACATCACTGATTAGAGCACATTACACTTCATCTATAGATAAGCCTGACTAGAGTTAAAAGCACATTAATATAAGAACTGAATTTTTTCAGCATTGTCAGACATTTGAATATACTAAGCGATTGATTTTTCTAGAAAATAAAGTGTCTGGTGCAAGTTAGCATCAAAAAATGTTTTCATAAAGAAAAATAAGTTGTCATTAGCCTTAATAAGCATAACATTAACTTTTTCCCTGTAAACAGCATATAATCAAATCTTATTGTTTTATTTTAATCTGACAATCTTTTATCATAGGCCAATTTACTCTATTCATATTTAATGATTAATACATTTGGTTAAACCTATCATTTTGTCATTTATGTTTATATATTATGTGTTCCATTACCTACATTCCTGCCATCTTTTGGTTTAATTAATACTTTTACTTTTGTATTATTTTATTCCATTTTATATACTTTACTTTCCCGTCTGCCTCTCTGTGCTTCCTCCAGGACCAACATCCTATATGAAGAATTCAGAATGCTTGCAATGAATCTGTGATGGTAAAAGGTTTATGCCCTTTGTTTGTCTGAGTGTTTTCATTTTGCTTTTACCTTGGAAGTATATTTTCAATGAGCATTAAATTCTGGGTTGGAAGATGATTTCCTCCTCCGCCATTATCCAACTCACGTCATTTCTTCCATAAAGTTATTAATCAGTATTACTATTGCTCCTTTTTTTTTTAAAGGCTAGTCAAGGGAAGCAGTGGGAGTGGAGAAGGAACAAGGAACCTGTAACTGGTCATGAACTAGTTGTGAACACCAGTGCTCTGGAACCGGCCCACTCTTGCTCCTTTTAATGTTTTAACTTTTTACTGCCCTGTTTTTTAATTTCCTTTTTGCTTAAAAAAAAAAAAATTGACTCTGAGGTACCTACGTGTGTTTTCTCCTAGATGTAGATACTCTTGCTTGGAACTCATACAAGAGTATTTACAAACTGTATCTTAAAGCTGTGATTTGGATACTTTTGCTAAGTTTGAAAATTCTTGTCCAGTATTTCTTCAAATATATCTGTGCCATATATCTCTTGAGATTACCTTCTATATTTTCCCCTCTCTCCTCTCTATGCTTTTTTTTTTTTTTTTGGCCAGGGCTGGGTTTGAACCCACCACCTCTGGCATGTGGGGCTGGCGCCCTACCCTTTTGAGCCACGGGCGCCACCCTCTTTGTATGATTTACTATGGCTATTTTATATTGACTTGTCCTTCTGTTCGTCAATCCTCTGTTTTGCTTTGCTTAAAGAATAGAGATATTCTACCAAACGCCTAATTTCAAATAATGTCATATAAAAATATTGTTTACTTCATGCTGGTTCTTCATTTTAGCATGTAATTTTTTTGAATATGTTAATCAGAAATATTTTAAAGTCCATATCTGACAACTTTAATACCTAGATGAACTTGCAGGATTATTTTTATTTATCATCATTTTTGTTCAATTTCTCTAATCCTCTAGTGTGCCTGATTCTTTGTGATTACATCCAAGCATGTAATAAAAAAAAATCTGAAGAAATAATTTAAAACTCTGGATGATATTTCCCTAGATTTGGGTCTAATTTTATTTCTGATAGTTAAGTTAGAAACAGATGACTTTCATTTGATCAGGTATTTTGCTGATTTGAATCTGGGTTTAAGTTGTGGATGCTCTTTTATTTTCTTTTCACTTCTCTTTTTCTTATACAACTTGTTTTAGGTTCTAAGGAAAAACTTGGGATCCTTCCTCGGGCCCTCTGTATTGAAGAACCCGGACATTTGATTTTAGGCTCCTCTACAGATAGGTCTGCCAGAGTTCTGCACGTCTCATCAACTTCTCAGGCACTTTTGCAAATTAGCATAATCACGTGGAAACAAAAGTGAGTTATGACATGCTATGGATTCCTAAAGAAGATAAACTATAAAGTTTTAGCTGGAAATAGGATAACCATTCATCACTATTTATCTCGGTTTAGGCCTATGATTCTGGAGTCATCATGAACATATGCCTACTTTTACTCTCAAAATTGTCTCAGTTTAAAATATAAATTACAAGTTCACCCTGGCGAGAAATACTAGTTAAGCTGTATAGAAAAATGGATGAGGACATATAGGAATGAAGACATTTCAGGAAAGACACAGAGGAAGGAAGCAGCTCTCATGCTGCAACAGATACAGCAGCACTGGAGATGAATATGAGGCGACCTGGGTCCGGAGACCCTCCAAGGGCCTGCAGCACACAAGACATTGGAAAGAGGTCATATTTCCATAGGCAACTGCAAGTCAGTGGCAGGCAAAGAATCCTCCAAAGAGGATTGGGGAGGTAATTATAATAGCACATCTGAGAGACAGTTGACATGAATGAAGGCAGCATCAATAGAGAAAGAGGTGAGAGGAGAGATTTAACACAAATACAGGAAGCAAAGTCAAACCATAGTTGGTGACTGTGGTATGAAGACAATGTGACTTGGATGACTTAGAGACAGGGATGACTCTATAGGCTGAATCTGACTTCAGAGACCATGTGAACAAATATTTCTGAGACATTTTACTAAAAAGTATGCTATATGCATACTTTCTGCTCTGAGCAACCCATCTTCCTATTGTTATATGGATTAGAAAAACCCAGGAGAAGGTGGTGGAAAGGGGGATACAAAACAAAAGGAAAACAATCCTGTCCTTATACTGAAACAGTGGCACTCATGACAAAATTTATTTCCCTTCAGTTCTGGAGGTTGCCAGTCCATGAGCGAGGTGATCTGTCATCCTGGGTTCCTGGTAAAAGCTCTGGGCCTTCTTCCTCTGTGGTCCTCTATGGTGTGGGCAGTGAGAGGTCTCTCTTCCTCTCCTTATAAAGTTAAAGTCCCACTGGCTTAGGGCCCCACCCTCATGACCTTATTTAAAATTACCTCCAGAAGACACCATATCCAGATACAATCACACCAACATGTAAACGAGGGGAGGGGCAGTCCATAGCAGACACATATTACAATTTGTTTAATTTTATGATCCTTTTAGAGTTGTTTCGGGTTTGTGTTCACTGAAGCTGATATGGTGTGTTGATAATCCAAAAGATTCAGAAGACAGAATTTGAACACATCCTTTTTATTGACTTCTGAAAAGGCAGCTGAAATATACAGATGTTCATGCTTTAGTGGCTAAGAAGGTAGGGCCAAAAAAACACAGCAAGAAAGAAAATTAAAAAAACTGAGTCAATATAATCATACTAACAGCAGGGAATTGCATCATCTTCTGATGCCTGCTGTTACTGACTGAACCCTAGCCTGTCAGGGATGATATCCGCGCGATTGTCCTGGGCGTCATCCTGCAAGTGTGGGCATCAGAATTGGTGCTGGAATGTACCTGCCTAACTACAGACCCACTGTGAAGAAATGCCCCCAGATGAGACACGTTTTCCCTTATTCATTTCATTCTACACTAGGAGGAAGCCAACGTTTAAACAGTATTGTCAAGGTATACATTAAATATGCTAAAATTTACATGTTAAAATTATACAATTCAATAAATTATAGTTACAGGACTGTAACCATCTTCATTCAAAAACTTTCCAATCACCCTAAAGGAACCTTTTGCCACTTCCCACTCCCACTCCCTCTCCCTACTCTAGTTAACGACTCATCTACTTTCTCTTCTAAACATTTTCATTTTTAAGATGACATTGAAAATGCACAGCTTCCGCCCATTTCAGTTATTTCTCTGCTGATTTATCCTTAATCTGCCCAAAGAAATGAATGGTGGATTTGATTCCAGCACCAGGCCTTGAACACTGCAGTCTGCTTTAACCAACAGAAATCCTTCATGTGGATGATGACAATCAACCAAAGGAACAGGGTGGGGTTTCCATTCTGCTAAGATTCAGATGTAATGTGGCTGCCTCAGACTGAGGAGGTGGGGCCCCTGCTGAGCCATGGCTTGCAAAGCCAATCTGGCAATTCTGTTTACAAGGACAAATGAGATGCCACTTTGTTAGACCTCTGCACTTTGCCAAAATAGAAACCACTGCACAGACAGAAACCTGCCTAGCAGCTCTGCCCCTGTTCTTTGCTCCTCACTCCGATCTTCTAGTTTCACCACTGTGAAACCATGTGCATCTATAAGTTCTTGACATTTCAGCTCATTTGCTTAGCCATATTTCACTGCCTGGTTACCCATGCAACTTTTAGAAGTGTTGCATTTTCTAAGCATTATCTAGTTTTTTCCTATGGTAATCTTAAAATAAATACTTATTGGCTCGGCGCCTATAGCTCAACCGGCTAAGGCGCCAGCCACGTACACCTAAGGTGGCGGGTTCGAATCCCCAGCCCGGACCTGCCAAACAACAATGACGGCAGCAACCAAAAAAAAAAATAGCCGGGCGTTGTGGCGGGCGCCTGTGGTCCCAGCTACTTGGGAGGCTGAGACAGGAGACTCGCTTGAGCCCAGGAGTTGGAGGTTGCTGTGAGCTATGCCACGGCACTCTACCCAGGGGGACAGCTTGAGGCTCTGTCTCAAAAAAAAAATAAATAAATAAATAAATAAATAAATACTTATTGAGCATTAACTATACAGTAGACAGTAGGAGAAAAGAGAGAGGACACAGATCTCCACCAGATCTCTGAAGTCAACTTTCGTAAGGGGCACTTGGAAAGGGTGTGAAGTATAAGAAAAGACACCAGGGTCTGGAAAGGAGCAAGCATGTTCTAAAAGAGAATACTCAGAAATTGACATGATTAGTTTTCAATCACAACATGTAGTACATTTTGAAGGAAATAATGAGTTTTTTATTATTTATCAAACACAGACAAGGTATAAAATTCACCACTGAATTTTTTTCATTACACTAAATAAAAACTAGGATACGATTCATGCTTTTAAGAGCATTACAAGCAATAACGGAATGGAAGGAGAGAAGAGAGGCTATTTCTGGATAACCCCAGAGGGTTTCATGGAGGAGTTGAGATCAGATAGACAATTGATGCTTGAGTTGAGTTGGACAGGCAGGTCTAGGGCACAAATTTGGAAGCCCAGTCTGTGTACAGAATAGTGAGTGGAAGTCCAAGCATTTATATGGACAGAGCTGCCTAAACCTTTGTCAGGGAGAATGCTGACTGAAGGGAATGTGATGGAGGACCAGGCAAAGTTCATTGCAACTCTATGACACAGCACCCAAAATGAAAACCGGTCAAACATGGGTAGATTTTGCAGAAAGGAAAAAGAATATGAAAGAGCAAAGGGGGAAGAAGAGAGAAGTAATAATACCATCAAGGTTTCTAGACTTTAAGCAAGAGAGGTGATACTATTAGCAAAAATAAGGACTAAGGATAAAGAGTCAATTTGGAAGATAACACCATGGCAAGACCAAGACTCAACTCTGCAGTGGAAAGCTGGCACACTGACCGCAAGCCAGAGGGCCCGCAAGTCCTTCTGCAGGACTAGTTAGGTGGGGCTGTACTGATGCCAGGCATGCCAGCCTTTCCTACACTTCACATGCTTTGGATTGAATGAAATTTCTCTGCAAGCTGGTGCATTAGGGTAATCAGGCTTGCTTCTGGCCTCCACTCTCTATGTCAGAGGAGGAGCTGCTGATATGAAAGTCAATTGAAACTAGTTCAGATTCACAAATCCACAAGGCCATTTTAAATGGCCTTCTCCAGGCCTCTTCTACTCCATGTATCCCTGAGCAGACTATACTTCCTTGTCATCAAGTTAGAATCACGACAAAACCCATCACTCCAGTGCAGGGATTTTCAACCAGTGTGCTGTGAGAGGATCTTAGGTGTGCCATGAAAAAGTTTCAAGATTATTAATTAGATTATGCTTGAAAGAAATTCAAAGCACAGTAAGTATATTCTTTTTTTTTTTTTTTTGATCAACATAATGTGTGCCATGGAAGTGTAACTATAGGTTCAAGTGTGCCATGAGATAAAAATGGTTGAAAACACTGCCTTATGGAAAGAATAAGGATTTAGTTTTAGACAGAACGGGTTGTAGAATGCCTGTCCCTCCCTCCCCTGACTACCTTTCATCTCTTTGACCTTAAGTTTTCTCACCTAAAAAACAGAACCAATAATAATTTCTATTTTTTATGAGGATTACATTTTTTAAATATAATTTAAAATAAGCTGGACTGGTTCCTCGAGCACAGCCATTTATCCACCGTCTTCTAGTTTAGTGCACGAAATCGAATACTGAAAGATGAACCCATGGGTCTAGTGTTGAGTGACGAAACTAAGCTTGGGAAGAGCCACTAGGATGGAATGTGGAAACCTGAGGTAGAATGCTCCTAAACGTTACGGCACCGGTTAGAATGATTACTGATTCAGGCACTTGGATATATACTATTTTATTTTCCATGTGTGTGTTGTATCAGGCCTTAGAAGAGTGAAAACACTTCAAAGGCACATGCCACAACTCATTTGGGTGCCTTTGGCTTTTGACACTGTTCATCTAAAATCATAGTACTAAAATGGGTTTCAGTTTGCCAGGGCCGCCATGACAAAGTGCCATGGACCAGGCAGCTTAACCAGCAGAAATAAATCCTCTCACAGCTCCGGATGCTAGATGCCCATGGTAAATCAACAGGGCTGGTTTCTTCTACAGCCCCTCTCCTGGGCTTGTCGGCAGCCACGTTCTCCCTGTGTCTTCTCATGCGCTTCTATCTGAGCGTGTCTGTCACAAATGCCCTCTTCTTGTAAAGATACCAGTCCTGTGGGACGAGGTGCCACCCAAACGACCTCATTCTAACTTACCCGCCTCTCTAACAGCCCTCTCTCTAAATACAGTCACCTTCTGAGCTACGAGGTTTGGGACTTCAGGATATGCATTTGGGAAATACAATTCAGCCCACAGCATGGGCTCACCAGAGTCACTCCTGCGGCTTCGTAAGGAGCTGGCATATACACCACCTCATTTGCCACTCAGAACAACCCGGAATGACAGTGGGATAATTATCATCTCCCCTTAGCAGATGAGAAAACGGAGGCTCCCTGGCTAGAATAGCTGTACCAGAACTCAGACCCTGGACTTTTGAATCTAAATATAGTGATCATTTCACCTTAGCCCACTGCCTCTCTGAAATGAGGGGCTGAGGGTGGCTGGCAGGCTGAAAGAACACACTTGTGACCAGTAACTGTGTGTTATAAGATGCAGAGTAAACAGATGCCACACGAATCTACTTTACCTCTGAAGGTACAGGAGACAACACAGAAGAATTAACACCAAATGTCTTAATTTGTGACTGAAAGAATGCGTTCAGCATGGAACTTGGTTATTTTATGCTGGTCAGAAGCCCTGATTGGTAGAATTACTCTCTTTGATATAAAAAAAAATCCTAATAAATTTGGTTGAAAAAACCAAATATTTCCATGGAAATACATGGTCGAAAGAAAATAACAAACAGGTTCCTTGATGCTCATAGCTCTGGCCGGCAGGAAACCAGTCGCTCCAAGTTTCTTTTCATCTCTAAGTTTCAACACCTCTCACTTCTTTTAATCACTTGCGCCGGCAGCACAGTGCCAGCCACATGAGAGCTATTCGGTACATTTCAGGTTTATTGAAGCTAATTAAGCTCCACCACTCAGGCTACACACATTATGGAGCACCCATTCAAATGCCACCAAACTACCTGTCGGCAGCCTCACAGCCCCTTGCTCTCAATTCCTTAAAATAGGAATATGGAGTAGGAAGCTGAAATGATACGTTGCTGGCCTTTCCATGGGTACTGGTTACCAAATCAGGACTTATTCTCATCCTCTCCCTCTCACTCTTTTTGTCAAAACTTTAAACCCAAAGAGCAATTCAATTTTGCAGAGAGAGATCAAGTGTTCTTAACTCTCCCCAGCCCCACATTTTAAAGCTATCATTTAAAATGCCTAAGTGATTTCCATTAAACTGCCCTCTTTAAAGAAAAAGGACCCTATAATACAAATACAACTCTTTGGGGACCAGAGCTGCTGTCGTGGATTTTTCTAGAAATCTATGTGGGCACGTTCTAATATGGACCTAAAGCAGCAAAACCACAGTCCTGACTGGGCAGAGTTTGTATGGAAAATAGACACCGAATCAAACAGGTCGGATTCTCTCAGGAGTCCAAATGAAATGGAAATGGTGGAAAGATTTAGCTGGCTCCACTTAATTTGATTCTTGGCAATCAAGAGTGAGCCCCTTGAAGGTTGGAACAGGTCATAATTGCATGTGGGCTTGGATGCACATAAACATATAAACATGTAACATAAATATAGGACAAATGAACAAGGAAGCTGGACTGAGGTAAAGAGAAAAATGTGCCTGTGTTTAGCTTTAAGGAAAATGCTAAATAAGGATTGTTTATTTGCCAAAGAGCATCCATTTAACCTCCCAAATCTTCCCTCCAATGGGGTTCTAGTGACCCCAAGATATTCCCCCAGCAACCTGAATTCTCTACCTTTTCAGGGTCCACATCTTTATTTTTCCTTATACCCCACACTTGCCTGCTAGGTCTACTAACTATATTTGACTCAGAATAAAGCTGGAATATGTCTTGAAAATCAATCTACTCCTTTATTATAATTTTTAAGATGAGATATAAAGAAGGCAATTACTAAATACAGAATTAAAACCTCCATTAGGGAGAAAACCAGAACTTGAAATGGGACTTCCAGCCCCTGGTCAATACCCATTTCTCTCTCCATCATTCCACTGGGGCCCAGCACTCAACTCATCATAAACTAATACAGCAACATCCACATATTCGCAATTTTTTCTGGAGATTAAGAATGAGTAGGCTCTTCCACCAAAGAATTGAGTCTAATTTCAGACAGTGCTATAACTGCCCAGGAAGACAACAGGATTTTTAGCCCCTCAGCTGACTCTGCCTTTGTGTCGCTGCTCTGCAGCCATCAGGAAAGCCAAGGGAGCTGGCAGTCACGAATAAGGTGGCATTTCAATCACCCTATAACTCCTACCCCTACCGTGGTTGCATAAACCAACCGTACTTTTATTTATGGTAGAATAATATTTTGAAATATTAGCTTGTTCTCTCTTATCTTTGCCCCATTTATTCAGCTAAAACATTTTTTATGCATTGCTTTAGAGAAGGCATATGCCAAGAGAAGCCTAAAAGAAAAAGATAAATGGAGTCGATTCTTGTTTTTAAAAGCCTACTTCTCAAGAAGGAATGGAAAAAAAATAATAAGCAATAGTCCCCATAGTTCAATAAGGAGAGCCAGGGCCTCTTACTCCCCAACTAGACAGAGTTTCCCCACACAGAGGAGGGAGGCAGGAGGGGAAACAGGGGTGTTTAAGCTCTGTGAACTTCTGAGAAATAGCTAGTTCAATGTGGGTGTCTGAGAGATCTCAAGTGAAAAAGGACTGTATTTCTCTACATTTAAACCTAATTTCACTATTGAGTCTCTGGGCCATAATTTCATTCAGGTCAAGGATTCTTCCCTCTCCCTTTTGCACTTGTGGGAAAAGGAAATATCTCTTCCTCACCCATCACCAGGTTCATGGGTGATGAATATACACAGTGGACACAAAGTTTGTGTGCAATTTGCTATGTTAAACTATCTTAAATTGTACAAGAACCTCATGTCCACCCTATATAATAAACTAATATTTCAAAATATTATCCTGCCATAAATAAAAGTATGGTTTAAAAATAGACCTGCCATTAGATCCCACAATTCCTCTGCTAGGTATATATCCAGAAGGCCTGTGTATGTTTTATGCTGGATTTGAAGAAGAACTTACCATACAGAAGTGTAATTGGAAGACAAAAGGGGTATAATCCAATGACAAGAAACTGGGGGGAACTTAGCAGGGCCCAATTGTTCAGATTCTTCTCTGAGTCCTTGTGTCTTTAGAGAAAAGGATTTTTCTTTCTTCTTGGAATAGGGAGGCGTCTCTCCAATGAGGGGCTTGGAGAGACCCTATTTCAGAGAAAAGTCAGAAAATCCTAGATTTTATGGCCTGTTTCAGGGGGGAAAGGCAAAGGGAAGGTGAGAGTAACCTTCCTGCTTCTGCTGTTTTCTCAACTTCCTTCAGCTTAAAACTATCTTGGGGTAGCATGGCCTGAAACCCATCACATCTAAGTTTTAGGGGCCATGAGAGAGTTTAGCTTCCCACGGCTCCGTGCAGCCCCACTGGCCTCTGTCTAGATGGGCATGCGTCCATGCTGACAGAGACTGGGACACCTTCTTATGCACTGGGTCTCCCATGTACTCTTCAGCTTCTTCAGCTCTGACTCTTTCTCAGGTGTTTTCAGGCCCTATTTGATCACACAGAGACCCTTCCATTCATCCCACACCATGTTGATCCATGGGCTATTCTGAGGGGCTCTTGGAGGTTTCATTTGACTATAATAAATACTTTTGTCCCCAGCTCCCAGCATAAGAACATCCAAAACCCTTGGAGTTTCCTAAGTGATGGGCCTAAGAGAAACATCTTTTGTTATTCAGTCACACCCAAGTTCATGTGACAGAGGTATCTCTTGGCGGGCCCTTGATAGCTCCAGGAGGGGACTGTTTGCAGGAGGAGCCAACCACGTTATTGGAGGGTTGGAACTTTGCCCCACTCCCTCACTCCCCAACTGCAGAGAGGAAAGAGGACTGCCGATTGAGTCCATTGCTAATGGCCAGTGATTTAATCAATCATATCTACCTAGTGGAACCTCCATAAAAACTCCAAATGATGGGGTTCCAAGAGCTTCTGTGTTGGTGAACAAATTCAGATGTTGAGAGGATGGAAGACCCTGAGAAGGCACAGAAGCGCCAAGCCCTCACAAGCTTATAACTGAAATCAGGCTTAAATGTATAAAAAAATTAAGTTATGTTTCTTGTTCACCTGAGCTGTTATGCTGACATTCATATTAGAGATTTCACACTTTTTTTTGCAGTTTTTAGCCAGGGCTGGGTTTGAACCCACCACCTCCAGCATATGGGGCTGGCACCCTACTCCTTTGAGCCACAGGCACCACCCCACACTTATTTTTTATTTGCCTTATTTATAACTATTGCAGTCATCATATTGTACTTGAAATTGAAGGTTAAAACCATCAGGCAAGGCCTAGAATGGTGGCTCACACCTATAATCCCAGCACTCTAGGAGGCCTACATGGGGGGAATCTTTTGAGCTCAGGAGTTCAAGACAAGCCTAAGCAAGAGCAAGACCCCCATCTTTACTGAAGAAAAAAAAAAAGAAAAATCAAGAAAAATTAGTGAGACCCTGTCTCTACTAAAAATAAAAAAAAATCAGCCAGGCAATGTCACAGGCACCTTTTAGTCCCAGCAACTGGGGAGGCTGAGGCAAGAGGATCATTTGAACCTAGAACAGGAAGCACTCAAACCTGGGACAACAGAGTGGGACTCTGTCTCAAAAAGACAAAAAAACTTCATGCAATATAATTCTAAAAATAAATAAAATTATATTTATATGTAGTTAGTGTTGCAATAACATAAATTTAGTTTTGTGGAGTTTTGTTTTGTTTTGCTTTGTTTTTGATCAGGCTGCTTTCTATATTCATAACATTCCTCTGTTACAAATATCAATATATCTGAAGCCCCATTTTCTCTTGGCCTACAGAAACCATTCCTTGTCTTTATTAAGTCAATACTTATTATGGCATACTTCCTTTAAAAATATTTATTTTTGTTCCCAGGTTGTGGAAGAGAGAGGATATCCATGCTTTAAAGGCCTAGGGTATACTTAACATGGTATAAAATGTCTACACTCAAGCTCCAAGTTTCATCAGTTAAGTAATTTTGTGGGTACATAGTATTATGCAAAACTGACCAACACTTACATCTACTTTGGATTGGTTCTACAATAAGGCAGAAATGTTGATATCTTAGCACAAATGTATAGCCCTTTCCAAAAGGCTGGCAATTGTGAAACATCTAAGTTTTGATATGTGAAAGCCACTCCCTTGCCCTGCACTAATACAAAAGGTACAGCATATGACCTGCAGTTCCCTGTTGAGGTGCTATAGGGTTACGCAATTAGAAAATGTCACTATCCTTTTTCTACTTAATTAGCCATTCAAGATCATGAACACATAGACAAGGATTCTATTACTACAAATGCTACAAATGGCAAACGTCATTGGTAAACAAGTAATAAAAAGCAAAGAACAGCCTAGCCGGATTGAGAAACTAGAAGCAACAACCAATAGAAGAGCGAAAAAGTTAAGAAGAGGATGCAGATTCTGGATTTTGTCCTTATTTAACATGTTTTCACTTTATTTTGAGAATTTTATTATCTGAGATTTTGAAAACCTGCTGTATGAGATGTTAAAAGCCAACATGAAGGTATTGCTAGAAGAGTTGGTAAAGAATGTGAAAGCTGACTAGTAGCCATTTTTCTAATAAAAAGAAAATAATTGGGTGATTAAACATTACAGGTATTTTTCTTATTCTCACATTCTATGATTCTTTATCATATCCCTTGCCTACCATCTCACCCCGTACCTTTATGTCATTATCCTCCCTGGTAAAGAAGAGCTTCTGACCTAGATATGACTAATATGAGCTGTGGAAGACTCTTCCCTTTCTACCTAAGAAGCTGTGTGGATGCTCCAGCACACAAAATGCATAAAAGAAATGTTCTTTTCAAAAAAAAAGACAGAGAGAGAGATGTTCTTTTCAACCATAGCGTGCATGGCATAATGGTTAACTTTGAGTCTAGCTCCTCTTAATTTTGGATAATGACTTTGGAGACTTCTGAGGTTGAACAGGATTTTTATGTGAGTTTAGCAGAAGAGAGAAATTCTGCGTTAAATTGTGCACTGAGCAGCATAAGGAACAGAGCATAGAGCTTTCTCAGAATAAATGGTAGCATTCAAAAAGAGGGTCTAGGAATCATCTACTCTGCAACCAACATTGTAAAGATAAGAAAACAAATCCAAGAAATTTATTGCTGAGGCAGGAAATACACATTTCCCTAGAGCAGGGATCTATAAACTTTCTATAAAGGGCCAGGGAGTAAATATTTCACATATTGTGAGCTCTGTGATCTCTGTCACAACTATTCATCTGCCCCTGTAGACCAAAAGCAGCCACAATATATAAGGAATGGGTATGGTTGTATTCCTATAAAACTTTATTTACAAAACAGGCTAAAGACCAGATTTAGCCCAATAGCCATACTACACCAACCCTCACATTACAGAGCATTATTCTATACCCCAGCTCAGTGTTCCACTTGTCACAGATTAGGGAAAGGAAATAGAAATCTCCCACTGTACCTAAAATAACTTTTAATGCTTTTCTAAAATGGTTTGAAATGACTCTTAATAAAAAGTAGGGATCTACCATTCATGAATAACCATTTTTGTCACCATATGCAAACAGATTGCCTGGGGATTAAGATAATTTAAATGAAATATGAGTTAGTCCTAACATATTCATGTTTTTGAATCCTGAACCATACTTCTTAACCATAGTACCATTAGTTAGATTTCTGTCACGTACTACCAAAATCCTAAACAATCAGCTAAGTGAATTTTCACTTCTCTGGGGTTTATCACTTACATTATTTTACCACTTTAAATTTATTATCACTTAAATTATTTATCACAATTTCTATGTTTTATTTTGATGACTTTTAATGGAAATCCTTTAGAAATTTTTTATATACCTCTCTGTAGGCTTAAGCAGAGATAGCATATTTTAAAGTCATTTAAAGAATAATCCACATTATAAACATGTAAGTGACTGGAATCTTACATTTGTGTAGAAACAAAGTACAAAAAAAATTTTTTTTGAGAAAAGATTTTGCTCTGTCATCCAAGCTGGAGTGTAGAGTCCTTAAACTGCTGGGCTCAAGCAACCCTCCTCAGCCTTCCAAGTACCTGGGATTACAGGTACCTGCCACTATACCCAGTTAATTTTTCAAGTTTCTGTAAAGTCATGGTTGTGCTCTTCCTCTGGCAGGTCTTGAACTCCTGGCTTCAAGTGATTCTTCTGCTTTGGCCTCCCAGAGTGTTAAAATCATAGGCGTGAGTCACGGTACCCAGCCTAAAATATTCTTTTGTTATAAAATTATTCCCAATTCAATGTTGTGAGACAACCAGGTAAGTTATTCACTGTTCCCATTTTATAGATGTAAAAAGAGAGAAATTAATTCTGTAACTCCCTCAAAGCTTGTTACAGCTAATAAGACTAGAACTCAAGTCTTAAGAAACTTAGTCTAGTGTTTTTTTAATTACTCTTCCCTTTTCCATGTGTGCAACAAAGTACTTCTGTGTCTGGATTTTCATCTTTTCTTCTCATCTGTCAGGCAGCCAGCTCTGACTCTCTGTTTTTTGCATTGCTCCTCCACGAACGCCAACTTTCTCACCATCATGATTGTACCAATAATGTACTAGTTGTTATATGAGGGGCTCTGGAAAAATCAGTTAATCAAGCATGATGAAGATAATGTGTTAAAAGAGTCATATCTGCACTGAATGACAGTTTGAGACTATATGAGATAGCTTCCAAACAATGGCTCTGTGGCTGCTATGGAACTACAAATACTTTATCTACATACCTCTTGGTTGAGACTGTATTGTGCTATGTTGGGATTGCTGAAACTATGGCCTATGGATATATTTGTAGATTCCACAGGGATATTACTGTAAAATTAGTAAGTGAGGATACCCATCAGACTTCCTTAAATATAAATGATGGTACATTTGGAGCTCTAAATTTTGGGAAACATGAGCAAAGATCAACATAGGAATGCAAATACTATACTGAGATTTATTTGTCCCTTGAACGGTAGAAGGAGGGATCAGTCTTCCAAACTGGCATTATAAAAATATCTTGGCACTCTTACTGCTATCTCTTCCAGCTCTACGCTTAAATGAATCGTTCCCAACACTCCGATGTTGGGACAATTCAACCTCCCATTCTCATATTCATTCCTCTTCTTTGGTTATTGGAAGAAAACTAAATTTTTTCACTTTCATGAAAAAAATTTAACTGGGTCCCGAGTGTTCAGTTACCTGGCAACAGGATTTTTCTCTGTTGTCTAAAAGGAATATAACTTATTTGCATGTACCTCTCAATTTAATTTGATTAGATCTGCGGGAAACAGCCTCAGAATCAGAACTTTCTAGTTCTGAATCAAGAACTTTCCTCTTCCAGAATTCCAGGATACTGAGTTGATAGTTGCAAAGTATATTTCTCATGTGATTTTTTAGTCATCATTGTCATCATTGTGGTAGTCATCAACTTCATCATCATCCTACCATCACAGCTAAAATGAAGTGGTGCTTTCTCTGCTCCAGTCATTTCTTAAGCAATTGATTCGTTGAGATATTACTACTGTCTAAACTTCAGACCCCTATTCTCAATTGAGAATATTACTACTATTCTCGATTGAGATATTACTACTGTCTAAACTTCAGACCCCTATTCTCGATTGTCAAAATTATGGGTCGTCTTCTGAAACACACATTGCAATTACTCATCATGTCTCTCTAGAGCAGTGGTTCTCAACCTGTGGGTAGCGACCCCTTTGTAACAATGGACCTACAAAATTATGAGTCCTCTTCTGAAATACACATTGCAATTACTCATCATGTCTCTCTAGAGCAGGGGTTCTCAACCTGTGGGTTGCAACCCCTTTGTAACAATGAACTTGCATATCAGATATTTACATTACTATTCATAACAGTAGCAAAATTACAGTTATGAAGTAACAATGAAAATAATTTTATGGTTGGGGTCACCACAACATGAGGAACTGTATTAAGGGGTTGCAGCATTCAGAGGCATTAGGAAGGTTGAGAACCACTGCTCTAGAGGCATTCAGTCTGGAAGAGTTTATTAGTCTTTCCTTTACTTTCATAACTTTGATACTTCTGAAAATTACAGTTCAATTATTTTATAAATTGTGCCTCAGTTTTGGCTTAAGGTGCTTCCTTATGATTAGATTCAGGTTATGCATCTGTGGCAGGAACATCACAGATGTTTCTCATTGCATTCTATCAGGTGACAGACAATTTTGATTTATGCTATCACTCACTACATTCACTTGGATCACTTGGATCACTTGGGTAAGGTGGTGTCTGTTTCCCCACTCAAAAGTTACTCATTTTCCCCTTTGTGATTAACAAATATTTTGTGAGGAGATATTTGAAAGTATATAAATATTTCATTCTTCACCAAATTTTTATTGACTCACCTATTTGCTTTCATCATTGTGGATTATGGCTCTGTATTTTTAGTGGGTTATAATGTATTACTATCATTAATTTTGATGCTCAAATTAGTCCCCATTTAGTCTCCTTTGGGGAGCTACTATAAGATGACTCTGTGCCCTTTTGACATGTTGCCATCATTCACTGAGCACTTCCTTACATAAAATGGCAGAAAAATGCTTCATATCATAATTCCTCTGTACAAATTCCAGAATTTGGCCATTTATCCAAAGAGCTCTCTTTCTCTTTTGTGAAGATATTTAGAAACTGAGATATGGGTACAAAGTGTGCCTGTTGCAACTGTAGTGGTCTTGTTCCTAGGCCATATCAGTGGACAGAGCTAGGCATACATGCACCCTCACATATTTACCTCTTCAGGTATCACTGTATCTAATTATAGTTATCAAAATTATGAGTTCTAACCATTACCTTTAATCCTAATAGTTTCTCCTTCCCTTATAACTTTTTTCTCTGCCAGAATCTTGGCTTCTATTACCCTCAATATACTGGCCTAGTTGATTAGTCCACCATATGTAACCACTTTTATATCACTCCTCCTCACCCCCCTTGGGGTCTGACACCCTATGCTGGGCCACTTCCTCAATGGATGCTCTCCTCATCCTGCATAGGCTTTGACTCCCCAAGAAAAAAAGCCACTCCTCTCTAGAATGCCCTTCTTACTCCTCTTGATCTCTGACTCCACATGATGAGTCACCTCCTGTCACGTTAGTTATAGTATGCTGAACAGTGGCACATGAAAATATATGTCCACCACAAATCTCAGAATGTGACCTTATTTAGTATAAGGGATTTTGCTTAAAGTAAGGGGAGCTCAAGATAAGATCATCCTGGATTAGGGTGAGCTCTAAATCCAACCACAGGCATCCTTATATATATAGGAGTCAGGAAAGAAGATGACAGAGAGACACACAGGGAGAACAGAAAGTGGAGTGGTGTGTCTACAAGCCAAGGAAGGCCAAGGGTTGTGGACAGCCACCCAGAAGGTAGGAGAAAAGCAAGAGACAGTTTCTTCTTTAGACTCTCCTAAAGCAACCAACCTTGTCCATACCATGATTTTAGCCTTCTGGTCTTCAGACCTGTGAAAGAATAAATTCCTACTGAATTAAGTCACCAAGTTTAATTGAATTAGTTACAGTAGCCCTGGGAAATCAATGCAGAGTTCAGCACCGGGCATTGGCACTGAGACAAATCTTTTTGGGCTCCATATTTCAGCCCACTATATCGACAGAGACTCTCTCCACCTGACTTGAGCTCCCAAACTCCATGCAGCCTGTTGTCACATGTAAACATCCTCCTCCCCCCACCAAAGCTCTGACAACTCTTGCCTAGCTGCCCCTCATCCATGCCTACCCACCCTCTTGGACCTAACACGCTACTCTGGATGACTGTGGATCCTCCTTCTCCCTGCTGTAGGCTCCGACTTGCTCTGCCCACTTCATGACTTTAGGGCTGAATTTCAGAGTTAGAAGAAGAAGAGAGGGGGATTTCACTGACCTTTTATTTCAATGAAAAAGACTTTGGGTACTGAGCAGTTAGTATTGCTTACTTTTCTTATTACTTCCTTATAAGACAAAGTGCAACCTCTTTCTAAAATAAAGTAAAAAGTATCAAATTATCCTCACTTCCTAATGTAAGGAAAACACATATAGTGTTCTTGGTGGAGAAGGACAAAAATTCTTTTATAAAATTATTTTCTGTCTTATTTTCAACATAGTCACTCTGAATTTGATCTAAATAAATATGACATTTTAAAACAGTAAATGTACTCAAGAGGCTCAAGTACTGAATTGAGCAGAGTTTTTCAGAGATAAATCACTTTGCCAAAAAAGAAAGAAAAGGAGAAAGAGAGGGAAGGGAAGGGAAGGGAAGGGAAAGGAAG
>NW_003852421.1:17761630-17954941 GCF_000181295.1 Otolemur garnettii | reverse complement strand
GGGAGGGGAGGGAAGGGAAGGGAAGGGAAGGGAAGGGAAGGGAAAGTTAAAGCAGGTTTAGATGTTACCACTGGGATTTTTTTGGCATCTTCAAAAAAAACTCCAAGATACAATGACTGTGCCAACAGAATAAAAGACAAGGTTGTTGTAAAACCATAAACAAAGCATGATTATCACAGGGAGAGCTTAGATTTATGTTATTATACTCTAACAATGAAGTCCTTAATTAAAACACTTCAAGTCTAGGGTTATTAAAAGAACATTGTGAAAGCTCTGAAACAAGAAGAGAAAATGGAAAATAAGAGTGTATTCCAGCCTCATTGCTTCCAACATAGCATTATAGCAAAGCTTTGAGCATTAGCTGAAACAGAGAGAAAAACAGACTTCAAACTATCTCCTAAAGTTTATTTTAAAGAGTTAATAGCTATCTGATTTTATTTACATCTGCGGTGGCTGGCGTTGCTGCCGTCCAATGCTAGAGTGGACCAGAGTTTATTGGTCTCTTTTGTTATGTAGCACTGAACTAGGAAGGCAATTTTTATTGAACATTTGCTGCTTTCAGTTTCCCCAGATTGTTTAACAATTCTGTGCTTCTGTGACATAAAAAACAGGCTCGAAACCGGAGGCCACACTTTTCAGCTCCAGATCGAACATGACGTTACAAACTGACAGCGTTTGACAATTTGGCTTGTTCTTTGAAAGCTATCAGACTATGCCATGATCAAGACGCAGAAAAAAAATACAGTCTTTGTGAGGCAAATTTGTAAAAACAGAGTTCCCATTATTCCCTGGCAAGTGTTAGAATTAGCAATTATTAATATTACTGAAATCTGCGCATAAAGGATGCAAGAGGGATCTTAATTCATTGGCAGATAACTCAATCCCTTACAATGCATTGTGTTATGCTGCAGAGAAAATCACAAATCAGCTATTTATTTGGGCTTGCTGGCCTGCTACATCTTGCCAGTTTTGTAGTGCTAAAGAAAATTTAAACTACAAGAGTCAATAAAATCATTTCTCAAGTGGACCTATTCATCTCTCATCAGAAAGAAAAGACAAAATGAAAGAAGAGCCTTTTTCTGTGTTTGAATTATATTTAATACCATGGGAGCTATAATGATACTGAAGCCTTAAAATCTATAATAGTGCCTGCAGTATTTTTTGACAATACCAACCTTCACCTGTAGAACAAATTACAGTAAAAGCCTGTGTATTTGGTAGTCCATCAACCAGAAGTTCCTCTTTACTAACAATTTTGAGCTTTGCTAATACGGTGAAAATTGGTATTTATGATCATGCCTGGTAGCAAGATCACACTGCATTCTTAAGCACGGGTAAGATTTTGTTGGGCACTTTTATTATATATTACTTATGCTCTAGTGCTCTAGTGCACTGTTTTCCAACCTCTTTTATCTCATGCACACTTGAACCCTATAGGTAAACTTCCACGGCGCATTTAAATTATGTTGATCAAAACAAAGGGTGCCAAAAATACATCTACTGTGCTTTGAATTTCTTTCAAAATAAATTAATTAAAGCTGGGTGCGGTGACTCATGCCTGTAATCCTAGCACTCTGGGAGGCTGAGGTGGATGGATCCCTTGAGCTTAGGAGTTTGGTATTAGCCCCAGCAAGAGCCAGATCCAGTCTATAAAAATAGCTGGGCGTTGTGGTGGTCACCTGTAGTCCCAGCTATTCAGGAGACTGAGGCAAAAGGATTGCTTAAGCCCAAGAGTTTGAGGTTGCTGTGAGCTATGACACTATTGCTCTCTACCAAGGGTGACAATGTGAGACTCTTTCTCAAAAATAATAATAATAATGATAATTTAATTAATGATCTTTAAAAAATGTTGTGGCACACCTAAGATCCTCTCACGGCTCACCAGTTGAAAATCACTGGGCTAGGCTAGGTGCCTATGACTCAAGTAGCTAAGGCACCAGCCACATACACCTGAGCTGGCCAGTTTGAATCCAGCCCACCAAACAATAATGATGGCTGTAACCAAAAAACAGCCAGGCTTGTGGCAGGTGCCTATAGTCCCAGCTACTTGGGAGGCGAGGCAGGAGATTCGCTTGAGCCCAGGAGTTGGAGGTTGCTGTGAGCTGTGATGTCACAGCATTCTACCCCTGGTGACAGCTTGAGCCTCTGTCTCAATAAATAAATAAATAAATAATAATAAATAAAAAAACAAAAAAGAAAATCACTGGGCTAGTGCCTTAAAAAATTGATAATTCACATATATAGTAATCTTGGCTTTTTAGCTTTATTGTCATCTCACATTTTCAGTGGTGCCAATAACTCATGCTTGAACAGAGCTTATCGAACACATGTATCTTCTGTGTTCGATAAGATGTGAGATATATTATGAATGGAGAAGATACATGTGTTTGATAAGCTCTGGAAATTCTTCTCCATTCATATATTCAATTTGTAACTGAGTCATCAAGTCAAGTTTTTTTCTTACATTTTCATAAGTACCTCTTCTGATGTCCTAATCTTTCATCAGGTGTAATGACAGTATATTCCACATGTATAAAACAAATGTGAATATACTGATAATACACATAAACATAGCACCTACTACTTATTATGCAGCTATACCCCAGGTGTCAGTGTATTCTGAGTGTCATATATATGTATATTGTCTCATTTGATTGTAACAGTGAATGGCTACTTAAATGGCATTATTTTAAAGATGAGGCAAATGGCTTTGTGACTTGCCAAAGATCACATGGCTGATAAAGTCATAGAACCAAGACTCAAAGGGATTCTACCACCATTCAAAGCACTATTCTTTCCAATATACCACATACCTCAATACACTGACCCCTCTTCCAATTTCTAGACCAAAAATTCTTCTCCATTCATATATTCAATTTGTAACTGAGTCATCAAGTCACCAAGTTTTTTTTCTTGGCTTAGTTTCCACTTCTCCTCCCTCTCCTTACTTTCCCTCTCATTACCCCATGGCCTTAGATTACTATAGGAGCCTTCTCAGCTAGCTAATCTCATTGCCCCTAAACTACATTCTGCTTATTGGATACATCTTAAAACACTGTCTACCAGGTCATTCTATAGGAATTTGATTTTATAGGGCAACATGTCTTCAAAAAAATTCTTTCTCTTGAGAAACACATTGTACAATATAACCTAACTTATGGAAACACATTCATATGCCTGTTAACACAGTTAGGTGATTCTCATATTCATAGATCTTGTATTAACAAATTCACCTACTCTCTAAAATTTATTTGTAACTCTCAAGTCAGTATTCAATGTACATTTGTGGTCACTAACCTGATGCACATGTTCCCAACTCAGGCTGAAAAAGGTGACGTTCTGCCAGCTTGTTACAGCTCAGACTGTCAACAAGTATCCTTTAAATATTCTATTTAATGTCAAAATTTTGGCATTTTTGTGCTTTTTTCTTGGTAATTTCACTGTGAAAAATGGCTTCCTAGCATAATGCTGAAGTGCTAACTTGTATTCCTCAGTGCAAGAAGACTGGGACATGCCACAGGGAGAAGATACATGTATTCAATAAGCTCTGTTCAAGCATAAGTTATAGAGTTCTTGGCCATGAGGTTAATGTTAATGAATCAACAATATATGTTAAATAAGGTGTCTTTAAACCGAAACACACATAAAACAAAGTTTCATACTAATCTATGGACAAAATCTTGTGACCAGAGGAATGAAGGCAACTAACCCTGTCTGGAGGAATGGTTCAGTAACTACTAATTCAGTGTTGCTGGTGACTTTATATCCCTTAACTACTACAAATAACAAGAATTGACTTATATAACTAAAACAAATGTTTCACACAATCCTTCATTAACTGGAAGACACCTTTATATTTTCAACTCTATTTCATTAAAACAAATATGTTGGTAGTAACACAATACATTAATTTTATAACCTACTGAGGAGTCAAGATAAAAAGTTCAAAGGCCCCTAATCTAGGATCTATACTAAAAGACAAAACAATTTTGAATTGGCTTTTAAGGCCCTCCATGATACTGCTTTATTCTGTCTCCATCTTTCCCCTGTCTCACCTCTTGCTGGCTCTGTTAGTCTGCTCAAGGATGGGAGATGTCAGGGGTAGGAATGTGGGGTAGAGTATGGTGTAGAAAGACCCAGGGTGGGGACCAGAGAATGGTCTCTCAGTTCTAACAAGTAACTATAATTCTGTAATGGATATCATGAACAGTCACATAGCAAGCTGTGTGCTAAATCTTATTTGTAATGTTCTACTCTAATATGCTTATTTCAACTGAGGTGGAGGAGTTCAGACTCTATTTACATGCCCATCATGAAAAGTCTTCCTATTTGCTCCTTCTTGAAACAAAACCAATGCAATAAAAAGGCAACTCAAGATCTTATTTATTTATGTTTAAAATAAACCCTTCTCCAATTACTCAAGGCAATATTGGATTTTAACTTCTCTGACATCTCTTAGAACTAATTGCTTCAAGTTATAAACTTTCCCTCTGGATTGGATGGGGAGATGTTTTGATGGCTGGCATTTATTTTTTGAACTAGTAATCTGGTTAAAAAACAGGGCAAATAGACTGGGCTCAAGTCATTCTTCTACCACAAATACCAATGTTACTATGGTTTTGTTACTTAAACACTTGAAGCTCAGTATATCCTAATCTGCAAAATAGAGACAATAGTACAAACTACCTTACTGGTTTCTAGGAGAAGTAAATAAGATAATGCATGTAATATTCTTTAAACAGTAAGTGGTAAAAATAACTGGTAAATACGTTTTAGTTATTATTATAATTATTATTGTTATAGTATTATGATGGAATCAACCACAAAATAGGCAATTAATGATTTTTGACTTTAACTACTTTATGAAATTACTTGACTTTAAATCAACTAGAAACTTCTCTGTTATTAGTCAGTCCAGGATAATTCTCCCAGTGGCCTTTAACTAACCCAATTCTCCTTCCTTTCTACTTGTACTTCTTAAAAATAATTATAGAATATACTGGGAATGCAACATCTTGAGATAGAGTGAAACTTGCTTGAATAACTTTGACTCTGCTCTAGTCCCTCTCTAGAAACAGGATGTCCTTAAATACGTTAGCCTGAAAGTCATGTGATGCTGGGGTATAAATACCAGTGTGGGCAGCTTTCTAGGTTTTTTAAACTACAGAGCAAATGGGGCATATAAGAAAAGACTTTATCCCCTCCAGCCAGATTTCCTGAGCCTTGGGGGCCCAGCTCATGAATACGAGGCTTCTGTTGTCCTTTGCTGCCTATCTATAAGTAGTAAACTGGCTACATGTGATCTGTGTGTGGAAGTGTTCTACCTCATTGAATTCAGACAAGTTGACAACCAGGACAGAGTGAAACTTCTATGAAGTGAGGCCATCCATTTTTGTTTTCATGCTTAGGGGGAAAGTTATTAAAAGATTTACCTTACCAACCTTACTGTGTGACATGTACTGCATGAGATTTCACAATATTTCTCATCCAATATTCACAACTTTTGAGATATAGATGGCATTGATTTATTTTATAGGTAAACAAGCTGTGGCTCCAGACAAATAACTGGCTCAAGGTCACAGATTTTGCTATTATGAAAAGCCATCTCTACAAAGGGGATCAAAGAAGAATGAGGAGAAAAGCAATGTATTGTTTTTTTTCCCCAAGTTTTGGCATTACTTTGGTTTTATTGTTCTTTCTAAGTGTTTTTCACCTTCCCAGATGTTTTAACCACTGTTATATAGCTAGAAATATTAGAAGAATACAATCATTTATAATCAAGTCAGGATAAGATTCAAAACAGCAATGTATTTGTATATGGCTTTGTAATTAAACTTCACACCTTTGTTTAATATGAAGAGCAGAACCCAAGCTAAGCTAGGCAAATGACCAACCAGCCCATCACTTCCTTGAAGAGCAGACCAGACTAGCACCTCATCTTGAGGGATGCACATCTTGAGGGATGCACGGTAGAATAGCCGTATAAACTTTGATAGCTTAAGTTAATGAGGTATCTATAGTTATTGAAGACACTGACTATAACTGAAGAAATTACAGAGACTATACTAGGGCACACATGCTTAACAAAGCCAACATACCCTACCCAACTGATACCCTAGGACACATGTGCAGGTAAATGTCCTTCCCCACAAAAGCCACTCTACAAAATTGAAAGAAGTGACTATTCCACTAGATACACAGATACCAAGCAAGCAGACAAGAAATGTGGAAAGCAAGGAAAGAAGACACCACCACAATATATCTCTAGTAACTGACCCCAAAGAAAAAATATTTTAAATTGCCTAAAAAGAAATTCAAAATAATAATCTTAAGAAAACTCAGAAAGACACAAGAGAATTGAGACAATTCTTGATTTGAATAAAAAAATCAACAAAGAAATTGATTTCAAACCAATCTGGGACCTGAAAAAAATCATTGAATGAATAAAAAATACAATTGACAGCTTCAATAACAGATTAGATCTAGCAGAAGACAGATTTTCTGAATGTGAAGATAGATCTTTTGAAATAACCTAGTCAGATAGAAAAATAAAGAAAAAAAAATGTGAAGAAAGCCTGTGAGACATATCAGACAGCATTAAGGAAGCAAATGATTGCCTTATGGTAATTCTGTAAGAAGATATGAGGAAAGGCATAAAAACCCTATTTAATCAAGCAATAGCTGAAAAGTTCCCAAGTCTTGGGAGAATTATGAACATGAATTATGAACAAGAGTTCAAAGCATGCAAAATAATTTCAACCCAAAAAGACCTCTCTAAGATACATTTCAAAAGTTAAAGACAAAGAGAATTCTATAAACAATAAAGAAAAGCATCAAATCACATATAAGGAAAGTCCTATTAGAATAACAGCAGATTTCTCAGAAGAAAACATTCAGGTCAGGAAGTAATAAAAGGATATATTCAAAGTGCTGAAAGGAAAAAAAATGGCAGCCAAGATGCCCAGCAAAGTTATCCTTTGGAAACAAAGGAGTAATAAAATCTTTATTCCCTCAGCAAAAACTGAGAGAATTCATAAATATTAGATTAGCCTTATAAGAAATGTATAAGGATATGTTTCAACTGAAAGCTAAAGAATGGTGATTACCATCATTAAAACGTGTGAAAGTATAAAACTCAGTGCTAGAGCAGGTAGACAACTAAGAAAAAGAAAGGGTCAAATCCTATCACTATAGAAAAAGAAAATCATCAAACTGCAAAGATCAACAATAAAGAAGAAAGAAATAGAAGATATACAAAAAACAAGCAAACAAACAAACAAAAAACCCAGAAAACAGTTGACATAATGACAGGACTAAGTCCTCGCCTGTTAATAATAATTTGAATATAAACTGATTACATTCTCAAATTAAAGAATATAAACTGTCCAAATGGATTAAAAACAAAGACCCAAATACATACTACATACAATAAACTCACCTTACCTAGACACATACAGACTGAAAATAAAGGGGTGAAAAAGATGTAATAAGGAAATGGATGCCCAAAGTGAGTAAAAGTGAGCTATACTGATAAAATAGACTTTATACCAAATCTGTAAAGAGAGACAATGATGGCATTATACAACAATAAAGGCATCAATTCAGGTGGCGCCTGTGGCTCAGTGGGTAGGGTGCCGGCCCCATATTCCAAGGGTGGCGGGTTCAAACCCGGCCCCAGCCAAACTGCAACAACAACAAACAAAAGAAAAAATAGTTGTGCGTTGTGGCGAGTGCCTGTAGTCCTAGCTACTGGGGAGGCTGAGGCAAGAGAATTGCCTAAGCCCAGGAGTTGGAGGTTGCTTTGAGCTGTGTGACACCAGGACATTCTACCAAGGGTGATAAAATGAGACTTTGTCTCTATAAAATAAACAAATAAATAAATAAATAAATAAAGGGATCAATTCAGCAAGAGGATATAATAATTCCAAATATATATGTATCTAAAACCTAAGCAGCCAGATATACAGAACAAATATTATTAGATCTAAAGGGAAAGATAAACCTGAATAAAATAATAGATGAGGAGGGTGGCACCTGTAGCTCAAAGAAGTAGGGTGATGGCCCCTATATGCTGGAGGTGGCGGGTTCAAACCCAGCCCTGGCCAAAAACTGCAAAAAATAATAATAATAATAATAGATAAGGACTTCAACACCTCTCAGCATTGGACATAGGGGTCCTCAAACTTTTTAAACAGGAGGCCAATTCACTGTCCCTCAGACCATTGGAAGGCCAGACTGTGGGCCCTGGGATGAGTTGGCTGCTAAACAGGACAGGCAGTGGTGGCAAAAACACCTGGCAGGCCCAATAAATGTCCTAGGTGGGCTGCATGTGGCCCGCAGGCCGTAGTTTGAGGACACCTGATAAAGACAAAGAAACATCTGAATTATATTGCACCATATAACAATTGGACCTAAACGATGTTTACAGAACATTGTCTCCAACAGAGGCAAAATATGCATTCTTCTCATCAGCACATAGAACAACAGAGCATAGGCTTGGTCACAAAAAAGTGCCTCAATACATTTTTAAAAATCTAAATCATATCAAATATCTCTTCCAATGACAATGGACTAAAATTAGAAATCAACAAGAGAAACTTTTAAAACTGTACAAATACCTAAAAATTAAATCGCACACTCCTAAATGACCATAGGTCAAAAAGGAAGTTAGAAAAAATTTTTTAAATAAAAATAGAAATATAATCTACTCAAACTTATAGGATACAACAAAAGCAGTACTAAGAGGAAAATTTATAACAATAAAGCAAGATCTACATTACAAAAGTAGAAAAAAGTCAAATAAACAACCTAATAATACACCTCAGGGGGAAATGTTTCAGGACATTGATCTGGGCAAATATTGAATGGCTAAGATATCAAAGGCATGGGGACCAAAAGCAAAGAATAGAGAAATGGAATTATACCAAACTAAAAAGCTTTTATACAGCAAAGGAAACAAATGATAGAATTGAGAAGCAACCCACAAAATGGGAGACAATATTTGCAAACTGTTTATCTGATGAGGAGTTAATATCCATAATATATAAGAAGTTCAAATAAGTCAATAGCAAAAAAATGATAACAATAATAATCCAAGATTAAAAAAAAGGCAAAGCATCTGAATGGACATTTCTCAAAAGAAGTCACCCAAGTGGCTAACAAGTACATGAAAAAAAATTCTCAACATCACTAGTCATAAAAACACAAAGTGAAATCACAGTCAGATATCATCTCATCCCAGTTAAACGACTATTATCAAAAAGACAAAAAAAAAAAAAAAAGGCTGGCAAGGAAACTCTTAAACTCTTATACCTTGTTGGTGACAATGTAAATCAATTCATCCATTATGGAAAACAGTATGGAGTTTCCTCAGAAAACTAAAAATATAACTACCAGATGATCCAACAATCCCGCTACTGGGTATATAACCAAAGAAAAGGAAATTAATATGTGGAAGAGATATTAGCATCTCTATGTTTATTACAGCACTTTCAACCATAGCCAATATATGGAATCAAATTAAATGTCCATCAACAGATGAATGGATAAAGAAAATGTGGTGTACATGCACAATAGAATACTATTCAGCCATAAAAAAGAATAAAATCCCATCATTCACAGCAACAGGGATAAGCCTGGAGGACATTGTGCTAAGTGGGAAAAAATCAGGCATGGAAATGTAAATACCACATTATCACTCATATGTGGAAGTTTTAAAACACTGCTCCCATGGAAATAGACAGCAGAGTAGTGTTTAATAGAGGCTATAAAGGGTAAAGGGCAGGAAATAAAGGGAAAGGTTGCTTCATAGATACAAATTTATAGCTAGATAAGTTTGGGATAAAATTTATCTAGCTAAAGCAGGGTAACTACAGTAAAAAATAGCTAGAAGAAAAAAAATTGAATGTTACCAACACAAAGAAATGATAAATGTTTGAGGTGATAGATATGCTAATTACCCCGATTTGGTTACACACTGTATACCTGTATCAAAATATCAGACTATACTCTCATAAATATGTACAATTATGTGTCAGTTACAATGCATATTCTAAAAGATTTACTGTTAAATATTGTTTCTGAATTATTTTATATTAGCTTCCCAATTAAAATTATTGGTTAAATATTTTTATCCAAAAGCTATCTTAATTTTATAAGTGAATTTAGTCAAAACTAATTTGCTTAGTATCATCCCAGTAATAAAAATAGCTACATAATAGGAGAGGGTGTTTACAAACCATTTAGTATTTTCTAATGCATCTCTGAAGTTCTGTTCATTTTTATTTCAATCTGTTTTTGTCTCTGGTTTTTTTGTTTGTTTGTTTTTGCAGTTTTGGGCCAGGGCTGGGTTTGAACCCGCCACCTCTGGCATATAGGGCCGGCGCCCTACTCCTTTGAGCCACAGGCGCCACCCATTTCTCTCTGTTTTTTACATTGAAGAATTACTGTTGATTAAAGTTCACTTATTCTTTATTTTGCCAACTCTATTTGTCTGTTACTACATCAAGTAATTTTTTTTAGATATTGCATTCTTTAGTTATAAAATTTCCATTAGTTGTTTACTTTTTCTGTTTTTCTGCACAGATTTCTATCTCTTTATTCACTGTAAGCATATTATACTTATTGCATAGAGTATAGTCAGTATAACTGTTCTAAATATTGTCTGTTACTTCCAACACCTGAGCCATCTTGACGTTCATATCAGTTAATGTTCTTTCCTCATGAGAATATATTCCATTGTCCTATTTGCATGTCATGTAATTTTGGATTGTATGCTGGACATTATAGTATTGAGATGAAGAGACTATGGATTCTATTAGTTTTCTCCTATAAGTGGTGTTCCTTTTAACCCCAAATCCCCTCAGAGCTTCAAACTCTGGTTTTTAGATGACATCTCTGGTCCTGATTTAGCTATTTTATCTTTACCTGACAAGCTTTGAATCTGTCCTATGTATATGTGAATCAAGGGTAAACTATATATATGAGAGACAGAATGTGGGAATCTTATATGTCTTTTCCTTCTTGAGAGTTCCCCTTCTCTCTAATGGCTGAGGTCTCAGTAGATTCTGTCTGCTGATTTCTGATCTAGAAGGACTGCTGATTTCTTCACTAGTACCTTCTTCCCCTACATGCCATGTCTAAAGATTAAAAATCCTGATGACAGGAAATAATACCATCCAATTCTTCTCCAACAAGAAGAGACTCTTTTGTTAGATTCTGCCTATTTGTGTTTTCTTGTTACTACTGTCCAGTGGCTGCTTTTTTGTATTATGTCCAGAATGTATTGTCATTTTCTGTCAGGGGTATCAGTCTATAGGAACCTTCTTAGTCATTACATAAGCAAATCCTTCTTTCCCTTTCCTTTGATGCTTGTTTTAGTTTCAGGAGGTCCTGACCTTGACAGTCACTATTAGTTGGGCAAAAGTACTACTTTCTTGTAGTCAGTCATCAAAATGTTCCCTTCATGTTTTCAAAAAGTGTTTGCTTCTCAATACTCTTATTTCAAAGATTACTTAGTTTTCATAAAGGGTTGGGAGTTCTGGACAGGTTCTATTGCATTTTATTCTGTTATTTAAGAAACAAGTCATCAAGAAGATTTAGGAAGCTGGAAAACCCTGGTCTTTAGTGATGTAATATTTCATTTTAAATAACAATAGCTTTTAAGAAGTATGTCTCCATGGTAATATGGAAATAGCATTTGACTCGAAAGCAAGAAATGTGGGCCTAAGATCTGGCACCACCAAATTATTTATCATGTCTGAGCCTTTGTTTCCTCATTACTAAAAATGTCCATTTCGACTCTAAAACTGTGGCAAGCTTTCGGCCATATAGGAAACAAACAACAACAACAAAAACCACCTCCAAGTCTAAGTATTACCATGCTTAATAAACATAGTTTCTTAATTTAAAGCAATATTAATATACACTAAACAACATGAATATAATTAGTTCAGTGTTCTATACATCCTTTTCCAAAACTTAAATTCCATACCATTTGCAAAGAGCCCTACAGCTTGTTCATGATGGTAGTGGTCATCCCACAAGTTTATAATTGCTATTGCTTAAATGTTTTGTTATTACTGCCAAACTTACAATAACCCCTTTGTGATCCTTTAGGGTATCTATTCTATTTTTCTACTCTAAATTCTATAATTTCCCTATTATCATGAATCCCGTGAGTAATTGCATCTTTGGTATTGTAAGAAAACTTCAGACTGAATTGACTTGAGGCCAGTGAACTGCATTATAAAAGGAAAATTCCTTTCAAAGGCAAAGAATCAGGCACCCTCTATAGAGATCAGAGGAACCTTGGAAATCAATTTCCATCAGTTGATTGATTATGAATTGGTAGCTGATTACATCCATCTCCGGGTTACTTGAGGGCACTCTAGTAACTTGCTGGCATTAAAATATGAATAGAGGAGCATACCTAGCAGCCAGAAAGAAGTCCCCACCCTAACCTCAGGAAGCTTATTCCTCTCATTGAGCTAATGGTCTTCCATCCTCCCCAGACTTTCCAGCAAATTCTCAGCATTCCCCATCCACTAAGCTTTTGAGACATAGTTATTTGCCACATAAAAAGTAAGCAAGTGATAGTACAGGTGAGTACTGTCCAATAGAAATGTAACATGAACAAAATATATAATTTAAAATTGTCTAGAAGTCACATTTTAAAAAAGTAAAATGAAAGAGAAAATTAATTCTAACAACATATTTTAATCAAAATATTATCATCTTAGCATTCAATCAGTATTCAAATTAATGGAATACATATTTTACATTCCTTTACACATATCATGGTAAGTTATCAAAGTCCAGACTGTACTTTATCCTTACAGTACATCTCAGTTTGTACCAACCACATTTCATCAACTTTTTTTTTTTTTTTATAGAGACAGAGTCTCACTTTATCACCCTTGGTAGAGTGCCCTGGCATCACACAGCTCACAGCAACCTCCAACTCCTGGCTTTAGGCGATTGTCTTGCCTCAACCTCCCGAGTAGCTGGGACCACAGGTGCCTACCACAATGCCGAGCTATTTTTTGTTGCAGTTTGGCCAGAGCCGGGTTTGAACCCACCACCCTTGGTATATGGGGCCAGCGCCCTACCCACTGAGTCACAGGTGTCACCCTGTACCAGCCACATTTCAAATACTCTGTAGCCATGACAGGCTAGTGGCTATCATATTGGACAGCACACTGTTTAGTACTTTTTTGTATATTTTTGCCTTAGATTTATCTGTTTTCAGCTAATGTTGGCCAACTATAACCATAGGTTTAAGGTAACCATATCTACTATTATGTTCCAGAAGTTTAAAAATTGGCAAAAATCTTATAGATTTACAAGCCCAGAACTCTTTTCCTTTTTTTCTTGAATTTGGGAAAGAACTCCAGGGCAACAGTTTCTTAAGATATGACTGTCAGGTCTTTAATGCACCTGGAAATAGACATCCCTTAATTCATGACAGACTTTATAGCTATGGTGGCATAAAGATGTGCTTTACTCAGAAATATAGTATCACTTCAGGAACACCTTTATAGGAACACCTTCAGAAATATAGGATCACTTTTGGGGGGGACAGGCAGACTGTCAGAGGAACAGAACTAGAGGCAACCTCAAGTGATTATGAATGTACAGTTTCCTCACTACGCAAGACTACCCCTACTGGGTGGAATGATTCACCTCAGCTCAGACAGCCAGTTAGCAGCACAGCCAGGTTGGTAATCCACATTTCTAGTTTTGCATACTTCTGCTAGAGTATGTTGAATTTTACCACACTCAAGACTACTATATATATATATATATATATATATATATTGCATGGCAATATATTAGGACTTCCCCATATTTTCCCCATGTGAACTCTTCATAATACATATTAAAAGTAATGAACAAGTTCAAATAAATTCTAAAATATAGGAATTATAGACTAGTTCTGAACTAGAGAAACAAAGCCTAAGGTGTAGCAGGGTTGCAGAATATGTACAACATTGAAATCATGAAAAAAAAAAAAAAAAAGCTCTGATTCTAGCTCTGGTAAAAACTAGCTGTGTGATCTTGAGTAAATCTCTTAACCTCACCATGACCCAATCTCCTTATCTGCAAAAGGACTGGCAGTGGGAGGATTAGATTATTTCTAAGGTCCCTTCCAGTTCTAAGATACTTATTCTAATTCCTGCTAGACAAATGATTATATAATAATAACCCCTCTACTTAGCAAGAAAAGAAATGGTGCCACCTGTTTTTTTTATGGTTACTTCAAGAATTGATCAAATAAAATTAGATGTTTTATAAAGAAAAAAAGTTAAATCTCAGGTAATTATGATAATTATTCTCTATGAGCAAGCATCATACTCCAAAAAGCATCATACATACTAATAGCATGATTAAAATCATGCTTTTCTTCAGAAAATTTTATTTTGCATAAATAAAAGTGAAAAATCAATGACATAACTGTATTCCATGGATAGACTTTTTAAAACATTTTGAACAGAAAACTAGTGATTTATATTGAGATTTTGGTTTAAAGTATCTAAACACTACTCCCATCTGCTTTCAATTCATTCAATAGATATGTATATAGTTTCTTCTCTGAGCTGGGCATTGTCTAATGGTGAGCTAAACTGATAAAATATTTGTCTCTATGAATTCTACAGTCTGAAGAATAGATCTGAAGAAAATTAAAGCTCCTTTAAGGATTGAGTATATAATACAGCCATGTCATTCTTCCAATATTAAGAATTGATTCTTCTAAAAAAAATTGATTCTTCCTGATACATGATTCCACTACTCAGGGCTAGACAGGGAGACCCTATTCTCTAGGCCAAGGTGAGCTCAGAGGTCAGACCCCCATTTCCGGGCACAAGCAGACTTCCTTTTCTAGGACACACCCTCTGGGCTCTGATAAGATTAAGAACAAAGCAACCTGAGATGGTTTTTTTGGTGGTTCCACCTTGAGTAGGAGCACACACCCTAACCCCTTCACAGAGACAAAGACTATAAGGGACCTGATAACATCACCCTAGTGGAGGAGGAACTACACATTTATTCATTTGTTAAAGCACTCACTAACTTTGAAAAGATGTTTTGCCATCTACCAACTGCTGGCCATGTGTAATCCTCTAGACCTAAGACCCCTAGAAAAAAGAGCCCACATGGAGACTCCTCAGTTCAGTTCAGTTCTTTCCCCCTTCCAGAAGCTCTGGTCCTTTTTACTTCTTCTGTATTCCTTTCTAATTTCTAATAAAAATCCTATCTTACCACTGATCTGTGGGTTCATTCTTCGAATCCCCGAGACCAAGGACCTACCTAAAGAGCAAAATTTGGGTATCTTATTTGGGGGCTTGTCCAGGATTGAAGATCTGTGGTGAGCAGAATTGAAGATCTGTGGTAAGTAATGGGATCACTTCCCTCTATCCTGTTTCTCCTCCAAATGATTATCCTCCAAATCATGATAATGGAGACTAATAATTTGGATGCCCATTTGCCCCTAAAAGGTCATAGTGTGTCTGCCAACCTCCAGGTCATGGGTTAGAGGCTTCTGGGGAATGAACTTTCTAATTCCCCTTGGCTCCAAAAGAAAGGAGTGGAAGAGAATGTTAGAAGGCTTGAGAGTTGAACAAATAGAAGTAACTCCCAGAGGTCCTGGGGTACCTATCAATGGTTCTGACCCCATGGCACTGGAGGGCCTTCATAAAATTGTGCTTTCCCAACTCTAACTATTTTCTCTCCTCTTCCGTGGTCCCAAACTTTTCCTATTTATCTCTACAAACCTCCCTGCTTCTGTCTCTCTCTCTCCTTGTAGTTTACATGCTTGGTTTAAACATTGGTGAAGGATTGCTTTATATACTAGTTAAGTTTGTATGGGTTCATTTGGGTATGTCTCAGATGTTATAAGTGTGCTTCAGATGTTGTAGGTGTATGATAAGGTCATTTTTAACTGCCTTTCATTGCAGAATTAAATTAAATTGGCTCTATGTGTATTTGATAAAAAACTGAATTATTTTAACAGTTAAGAGGCCAAGAACTTGGCTCCAAACAAAGGGCAAAATGACTCCCCTACAGGGCTTCTCTGGGCAACCAGAAGCCTATGAACTTTAGCCTGGGGGCAACTCCCTAAGGCAAGAATGGCCTCAAACCCTTGGCTACAGTCCAGTCTCTTGAAAATGAAGAAAGGCAGGAAAAATGACGCCAGTTATTTGATTTTTTTCTAGACTACTGGCAAAAATGGAAGAGTTCAAAGTCATTCTGGGTTTCTCTAAGACTTTGCCTAGTTGTAGCTGGTTATAATGCAAAAATTTTAGAGTGTCTCTCAACCCTGAGTTTAGCTATAGTTACCTTGCTTATGTCTGGGGGTGGGGGGAAGAAGGGTAGAAAGCATAGCATTTAAGACTTGCTCATGATAAAAAGCCTATTTTCCTTTGTTACTGGGAATTTAGAAGAAGTTTATAGAAATAATGAAAGGTTAAATGTGCAAGCACCACACAGCCATTTTCTCCAGGGCGGGGCTCATCCCCACTTTGGTAGATACTCTGGGCAGGTGCAGAAAGGGACAAAACTTGCATCAGGTGGAAGCAGGCTCCCTGTTACTTGATTTCTCAGGCTGTGCTGCCGGTAAGCAATAAGCACAGGAGAACCAGTGGGTACTAAGCACTACACTGGTAAGAGTGGCTAATTCCAGACAAGCGCAGGGACTGAGGAGGCCACTCTCCTCAGGGATTCTTCGCCAAGCACTGGAAGGATGCTTCTTTTTGTTTGGCCAGAAGGCTTCTTGGGTTGGTCAGAGGACACTTTGACAACCCAGGAATACAAGGTGGGATGGATTGAGATGCTGGACACAGATGGGTAATGTTCTCTTTCTAAGAGAATACCCAGGTAATGTTCTCTTGCCAAGAGAACAATCTTCAGGTGGAACCAGGCTCTTGGATACCTGATATTTTGGCCTGTGCTGCCAGAACATCCCACTGGGCTATTTTGGGACATGTTTGATCCCTATACACTTAAAAAGAATGTATGGTTTTCTTCTTCTGCACCTAGGCCTGGACTCAGTATCAACTCTCCACTGGAGAACAATGGCCCCCAGAGGGTACTCTAAATTATGACACCATTTTTCAGTTAGATATTTTTTGTGAACAAGAAGGAAGTGGTCTGAAGTGCCCTATGTGCAAGCTTTCTTTTTCCTCAGGAACAACCCCCAACTGTGTAAGACCTGTCAGATAGATTCTACTCTCCTGGCTGTAGTGACTTCTCCAAATGGTCAGGGATTCCCAAGAGAGATGCTGTCATCACCTAGTTCAAACCCACCATCTACTTCTCCCACACCTTCCTCCATGCATTCAGAAAACCCCAGGAGGGAACCTGTCCCAAGAATTTTTTCTGGTCCTCAGGGACCCCTAGAAGGCAACCATATCCTTCTTTGTGTCCCTTGATTGAGACTGCAGGTGGTGAAAGAAGTGCACGAGTATACACTCTGTTTTCTCTGGCAGATTTAAAGCAAATTAAGGTTGACTTAGGCAAGTATTCTGATGACCCAGATAGGTATACAGATGTTCTCCAGGGGTTAGGACAAAACTTTGACAAGAGCTTTCTCTCTCTCTCGGAGAGATATAATGCTATTACTAGATCAAACTTTAACTTTTAATGAGAAAAACAAAGTCTTAGATGAAGCTAGAAAGTGGTGTAATTTGTGGTTCATGTCCAATACTGATGGCAATATGTCTCCTGAGGAAAGGGACAGATAATAGATACCCCATTGGAAGACAGGCAGTTCCCTTTGAGGATCCCAAATGGAACGCTGAGAAACCAGGTGACCAGTGGTATAGACATTTTCTAATGTGTATCCTAAAAGGTTACATCAATCCAAGAAAAAACCTATGAACTATTCTAAGTTGTCTACTATTTACCAGGAGCCAAATGAGAGTGTCCCTCAGCCTTTCTTGAGGGGCTTAAGGAGGCAATAAGAAAACAAACCCAGTTAACACCTGACTCCTTAGAGGGCCTGCCCCCTCAATATCACCCTCCATCTTCAGCAGGAATCAGTTTGGAGCATTCAGCGTCCCTTTTCCCTAACTGCAATTAGAGCTTCTATTAGGAGAGGGAGGATGATATAGGATTCCACTACTCAGGGCTAGACTGGAGCCCCCTATTCTCTAGGCCCAGGTGAGCTCAGAGATCAGACCCCATTTCCAGACACAAGCAGATCTCCCTTTTTTGGGATACACCCCTTGGGCTCTGATAAGGTTATGAACAGCAGCCTGAGATGTTTTTTGGGTGGTTTCACCTTGGGTAGGAGCACACACCCTAACCCCTTCACAGAGACAAAGACTATAAAGGACCTGACAACCTCACCCTAGTGGAGGAGGAATTGCATTCATTCATTTGTTAAAGCACTCACTAACTTTGAAAAGATATTTTTCCATCTGCCAACTGCCGGCCATGTGTAATCCTCTAGACCTAAGACCCCTAGAAAAAAGAGCCCACATGGAGACTCCTCAGTTCAGTTCTTTCCCCCTCCAGAAGCTCTGGTTCTTTTTATTTCTTCTGTATTCCTTTCTAATTTCTAATAAAAATCCTATCTTACCACTGATCTGTGGGTTCATTCTTCGAATCCCAGAGACCAAGGACCTACTGAAGAGCGAAATTCTGGTATCATTGCCACAAATGGCTCTCAAAAATATAGTTCTTTAATCATGGTTACCTTTCTACCACAATATATATGTGATTAAAAAAGCAAAAATCAGTGCCTTGGTTCTAAAGAGTCCTGGAAATCCAAATTTCTGAAAATATAGTAAGGTTCTGTATGTCAATGTAGCTTCTCAAAACCCCAAACAAGATTCCAAAATGAAACCAAGTCCCTTTCCCTTAATTTGTAGCAATTAGCAACATGGAAAATTGGTCAAAAAGAGAGATGCAAAGTTAAACTCCATTTGCTGGCCCTCATTTTAATGGACTCTAAGTGATTAATATTTTGTCATAAGACTCTCTCTTTTTATTTTTATATATGTTGCCTAAAAAACCCTAGGGCTCCCAAAATTCTTTAATTAAGAGCCCTGAGACTAAAAATTAATGATGGTCAAATATCCCTCTTGCTACTATTGTACAGTTTCCTGTTGAAAATGTGAAATGCAAAATTCTATGGAAAAATTTTCCCATAAGGAAGTATAAAAGATTTTCTTAAAATTATAAAAATTATAAGTCCTTTTATGCCATTCTGAAAATACAGTAGAATTAAAAGCTTCAGTGGCCATTCTTAGAAAAAAGAAAATACTGGCATTCCTAATACTTACAACTAGAAACCTCAACCACCAAGCCTTTGTAGTATAAACTTTGATTAAGATGAAATAAAGGCTTCCCTGTAACAGAAGAAGGAAAAACATATAAACCCACAGTAGCTAGGGAATGAAAAAATATTTTAAACCCAATGTCATCCGTCCAGTATCTATTGAATGTCTTTTGTAAGCTTGATGTCTACCTCTGATAACAAGAGGGGTAGGCAGAGTCTAAAGTCAAAATATCAAACACATTTGAAAGGAAAACCAGGGGAGGGGGAAGAATCACTTCTATAAGGCACTAGCCAAATGCCAATTTTTATGTACTGGCTTCTTTCAAAATATTCAATCATACCTAATAATTGGCAGAAAACACAAAAAGGCTCTCACTCCCATGCTGTTGCATTCACTCCCCCTGGGGTACAAGGCCATTTATATATAGCCACCAGCAGCCACAAGGAAAAAGCCCCAGGGAGACCAGATATGTTCAATTACACCCCCACCCCTCCTGCCTCTGTACCTCTCTGCTATTAATATACTTTAGCCTTATGCGTTAGGAAAGGGTCCTTAAAAGCATCAAAGTCTAACATTTCTCTGTTAGAGAACTAAAGGCTTCTTTTTTATTAAGAAGAAAATATAAAGACAAGCTAAAATATCAAATATTAAATTCAATTGATGTTTCCTGAACACTTTTCATTTAATAAGCCTCTCAATGGTGTGTCAGAACTAAGAACATGTCTCACTCACAGAATAAGATACATGTTTTATGAAATGCCCACAAAGGAAGAAGGATCATTCTTACTTTGGGATAATTCCTTTTTTGTTTGCTACTTTTACTAATTTGGTTTCTCATCTTCATCTCTGTGCCATACTTTGTCTAAATGAACATGGATTCCTCATTGGATCCAACAGCAGAGGAAGTAACTATAATGTTTATAATTTTCTCGTTTATTTATTCCATAACTATTTGGATAGGATCGTTTATTTTTAAGTGATGTTTCATAACTACTGGTATAGATTAACATATGAATCTCACATTAATTTGTCCTTAATTCTAATAGTTCAGCAACATTCCAAGTGGCTTACTTAATATGAATTAGTAGAAGATACAGAATGGGCAAGCCTCTGACAGGCATTTGACTTACAAATATTTATTGAGTGCTTAGAATGTGCTTATGGATCTACTAGTTTCTGGGAATATCATATTAAAATAAGCCCAGTGGCACTTATAGTCTAATGGAGGTGATCAGAGAGGCAAAAAGCAAAAATAAAGTTGAATAAGTGCTTTGCTTGGGAATCTCAGTGGTGATCACATATGAAGACAATCCTGGCCACATATGGGACCAAAGGGCTTCCAGTGGAATAAGATTACTAAAGAGAGGCCTAGAAGGGACAGAGAAGTTGCTCATGCCAAGATGAGTACACGCTCTTAAAAAAAAAAAATCACTGGACACAAAATCAGCTCAAGACCAAAGAATGTCTGTGGAGATGCATTGCTCCTAACGCAATCAGGATAAGTCTTCGGCATAATTTTCAAACAAGGAAATCATAGCCTTGGGGTAGAAGAGCAACCCTTTTTGTTCCATCTGTCTGTGATCTAATTCCAAAAAGACTAAAAAAAAAGAGAGAGAAAGAAAGAAAAGAAAAGAAAGAAAGAAACACCAAACTGTGTCACTAAGACAATCCTGGAAGAGAATATGCTAAAAAACACATAAGTCAATAAAAGAGAGAGAGAGAGAAAGATGAAGCAATAAGTATACAATTTCTTGAAATATATTGGATGTTTCTGGACTTAATTCTAGGAGTCTATATCTGATCTGCTTTTGGCTTCAGCACTTCTGAATCTAATTCCCCAAAATAAATGCTCTCAGTGACTCCTCCCATGAAGGACGACACCAAGATCTCAAAGCCTACTGTGGATATCATAGTTCCTTGATGGCAGAACAACTCCCAATTATAAAAGCAAGTACTGGAGTTGGAACTGTAGCATCAGCAGTCCAGAATCACTGAAAGCATAACCCTAGGAGAGCGTATCTCACCCTCACAGGCCTCTGTAAGTATTATCATTATCTTTAGTTTATTAATGAGGAAATCCAAGCTTAGGGAAGTTCATTAAAGTATCCCAACTCCCACAGCTGGTAGATTTGGAGTGAAAGCTACACAGAAGGTTGCTTTTAGACCACTGTCTGTCCTGGTTCACTGCATCCCACACTATCCTCTAATATATGAGGCCAACATTAGCTGCCCTTCAATGAGGAAAAGCAAGGAAAAGACTCAGTGGAACAAGAGATAGGATTGTGTAGAGCTTCTAACTGAGCAGTGAATTGCTTTCTAACAGAGAAGAGACTGGGAAGATGGGATAAAGGAGAGATCTGACTTAGGTTGTTGAAATAACACATTATTCACATTGACTAGAAGAATATGCAGGGGCCAGAGTGACAGCTCACGCCTGGACTCCTAGCACTCCAGGAGGTTGAACTGGGAGGATCACTTGAACTCAGGGTTTCAAGACCAGCCTTAGCAATGCTGAGACCTCATTTTTACTAAAAATAGAAAACTTAGCTGAGCATTGTAGTAGGTACCTCTAGTCCCAGCTACATGGGATGCTGAAGCTGGAAGATCACTTGAACCCAGGAGTTTGAGGTTGCAGTGAACTGTGAAGATGCCACAGTACCACTTTAGCCTTGGGCCACAAAGCAAGACTCTGTCTAAACACAAAAACAAACAAACAAACAAACAAAAAACACCCAAAAGAAAAACCAATATGCAAATAATAAAAATGGTAACTTGGTTGAGTGGCCTGCTTTCAGAGTTACTATTTTGTATGTTTTTTAAATTTTATGTCAGCTCTTCCAATAGAGGCTGGGCTTCCTCTTTGCCCCTAGACAACCAATACCAGAAAGATAATTTTTAAAGAGAAAAATTTTCTATTTTTCCTTTTCATGTTTTGAATCTTATATCATTATATTTTAAGAAAGTTTTTTTAATGCAAGTTTTTTTTTAAATTTTTTCATTTTTTTGCAGTTTTTTTTTTTTTTTTTTGGGTCGAGGCTGGGTTTGAACCCCCCACCTCTGGCATATGGGGCCCGGCACCCTACTCCTTTGAGCCATAGGTGCCACCCTAATGCAAATTTTTTAAATGCAGTCTGGGTGACTCTCTGTGACCCAGACTAGAGTGCAGTGGCACAAACTTGAACTCCTAAAGAGATCCTCCTTCCTGAGCCTCCCAAAAGGGTAGAATCACAGGCACTTGCCACCACACTAGGTTAATATGTTAAAGGTTCTCAAGAGACAGGGTTTCACTATGTTGTCCAGGCTGGTCTCAAATTCCTAGCCTCAAGTGATCCTCCTGCCTTGGCCTTCCAAAGTACTAAGATTATTGGCATAAGCTTGACCTGCCCTTCTGTCTTTAATTGAATTGTTTGAAATTTCCCTTCTTTTTTAATACATTGATCTTCAGTAAATCTATCATTGTGGCAAATTACATGCTCAAAATATCTTAGATAATGCTTATACTTAGGGGTTATAGTCTATAGGTAAAGCCAGACTATTGCCTCCATTCCCCACCCTATACCATTGATAAATGCACAGAAGGCTTCAATATTCTTCTCTAAAATTTGTCTCCTGGATACCCATAAATTCAGTCTTTTATTCATTCATTAACCAACTAATGTCTATGAAGCAAAATCTATGCACCTGGCACCTAGATGAAGCAGGAGTTAGAGAATAGTGGAAAAACAGCCCCACAGGAAGATCTGGCTCTAATAAGGAAGGAGCCTGGAAAGTGTCAGGCTGAGAGGATCAGACAAGATCTCAGGATACAGCTAGAGCCCTCAAAGTGCTGTTGTGGAAATACTAGTAAGACTATTTAGGCTTGGTGCCTGTAGCTCAGTGATTAGGGCACCGGCCACATACATGGGAGCTGGTGGGTTTGAACCCTGCCCAGGCCTGCTAAACAACAATGACAACTACAACAAAAAAAAATAGCTGGGCATTGTGGTGGGTGCCTGTAGTAGTCCCAGCTACTTGGGAGGCTGAGGTAAGAGAATCACTTAAGCCCAACAGTTTGAGGTTGCTGTGAGCTGTGATGCCAGAGCACTCTACCAAGGGCAACCTAGTGAGACTCTGTCTCAAAGAAAAAAAAAAAAAAGACTATTTAAATGATGAATGATGATCTCAAAAATCTCTGGGTTACATGACTTCACAAAAGGCACATTCTGACTTCACGTTAAATTTTTAATATAATAAGAGTATTGCAATAGTTGGGGAGAGATGTAGCTTGTTTGTGAGATCAGGAGAGCTGATCATCTCCAAGCATCTAGTAGGAAGATCATAGCTTTCCCCCAGGTTCTAAGGATTAAGTAATATTAGGAATTGGAAAAAACATAGTCAAGGAAATGGTTTGACTCAAGATCTACCTATGCTTGGTAGCCCATGACAACCAACTGTTATATTCCATTTTATTGTTTACCCAGCAAAGCTAAAACTTAGTGGTCTATGTTGGAAACTTATAACTGGAGAAGGCAGCTCATATGTGAGCAGAAAGTAAATAGTTACCTAATAAATAAATGATTGATGCAATGAGTGAGTGTGATTGCTCCTTTGGCTTTTTGATAAATGGCAATGGATGAAATTAATAATACAGACAGACATTGTCTTAGTGAATACCTAGGAGTTAAGCTTACTATAGCTAAATCAGTAGAAACAACATTTAAAAATACGTTTGTTTTGTTTTTGTTTTTGGTCCATGGAATACCTACCTCTCTGGTACTAGATGAAAGCCAAAAAAAGAAAAAAAAGAGAGAGAGAGAAAAGAAAAGAAATTTTTAACATCTTAAACAACCAAATAAGACTTATACTAAACAATTTTAATGTCATCAGTTTATTTTTCATCAAACAATAAATATTTGCGGGCGTTGTGGTGAGCACCTGTAGTCCCAGCTGCTTGGGAGGCTGAGGCAAGAGAATCACCTAAACCCAGGCGTTGGAGGTTTCTGTGAGCTGTGGCTCACCATGGCACTCTACCCAGAGCAACATAGTGAGAGTCTGTCTCTAAAATAAATAAATAAATAAATATTTGACTTGATCAGGTACATGGATATAAGCTGTACGTCACATGTAAATTAGTCATCTGTCCCTTAAACAATGTTACTCAAAGTAGGCTAATATTTTTCCTTACTTAAAGCTATTTTAAAGTGGCATTGTATTTCTCTATTTGCATTTAGATATGGAAATGATTGTAAATTGACCTGGGCAAAGTAAGTACTATAGAAGAAAAGTCAAAATGTTCTCTTATAAAAATAATAAAGACATTGCTTTATTTTGGAAGGAGCAGCACACCTAGGTAATCTTTTATTCAATAAATGTAAGTTGACATCTTATTCTATTAAGAAAGATTACTAGTATGCTTGGAAACTTTTATAATAAATGTTATTGCAGGGATTCTCAAAGCTAGTGAGGATATGAGCTATTACTATAACATCAGAAAATATACTTCATTTTACCTTGATAAGCAATATTTACATGCTGAACTATAAACACTGCTGGATTAAAAAGAAAAGTGATTGATGGATTTCTTGGCTGTGACACCATTATAGGATTTTTTTGTTTTGTTTTGACTGTAGTCTTGGTGTAAATAGAAACAACTGCTTGAAAACATACGTACTTAAATAGTCACAAATACTTTCATAAATCTAAATTTAAAAAAAAATCCATACCCAAATTTTCTGTTGCCTTTTTTTCATGTGGCCAAGCCATCTAATGTTACAAGTTTATAAGAATCTACCTTGTTCTCCTTTATGTAACCAAGCCTCTTGTTTACTTGTGATACCACAGTATGTTCTTACAAAAATTAATTTCAAATCCAAGAGGCAGGATAATAACTACTTTCAGCAGTAAAAGGTAACAGAAAGAAACTGCAGTTTAAGCCCAGATAGTATGTAATTAAAAAATCAAAGTATTCTTGAATATAGGTTGTTTTAATTTTTCTCCTGATGGATTTTCAGATTACCTTAGAAAGGTCTATTAAAACTCCTCTCCTCAAAAAGCTCTATTGAAAGCCACAGACACTTGAAGATACAGGAGAAGAAAAAAAAATGAATCATCTCGTAAAATTATGTGAGCTTTCTACATGCGGTGCCTATGTCAGCAACAAGGAAAAACAATCTCCAGATACATTCTGCAGAGAGACTTTCTTCTGGAGAAAACCCTGTGTCTTTCTGTACATGGTGAAGCAAGGGCGTAGAGTGGGAGCAGTTACGTTTTATCCCTCACATAAACATCAGGCTGGTTTTTAAAGACAGCCAAACCCAAAATAGCTCAGAAAATAATATTTTGTAATAACGAAAATGGTACATATATTTTTTTCCTGTCTAAATGTGGAATTCTGACTATCTTATTTTAAACAAGCCAGAGATTGCGAGCTTCAATCTGTTTGGATAGAAAAGAATTTATATAAATGTTTTGTTCAAGCCCAAAAGGGAAAGAGAGTTTAAATATACAGTGCGTGAAAGATGCATACCCAACTTCAAAACAGCTCAGTGCACAGAAGAGGAAAAATCATCTAACCTTCTGTTAGTCATGCCCAGCAGTCTTTAAGCTTAAATACCTTGCAATTTGCAACATCATGTTGATGATCCCCAACAGTAAGAGATGAACCAAAAATTTCATAACTGTCCTCCTCTCCTCCTCTCATGCCTCTTGGGGGGCTGAAGAGGAGAGAACGAGAAGGTCAAAGAACAAATGGAAACAAAATCTGTATTTTTGCACTCTTTCTCTGCACTTGAGAAAGAAAAGGAGGCAGATAAATCGGTATAATGCTAAACCAAATCTCTTTAATTCCAGTCAGCTTTTATCATTCAGTCACTGAATCTGTGTGTGGAAAAATTCATGCTAATTCCCCCTAGCAACAGCCTCAGCCTATCAGGAGACTTTATGTACCATGCAGCTGCCAGCCAGAGAGAATAACTCTAAGTAGGTCAGGCCTGTATTTCTAAAAATGCTACGGTCTAGTAACCCCACTGTCCCGTCTGTCTGCCCTGCCCCATAATAACCTCAATTGCTTGGTGACACAATGACATACTATCCTGTTAGAGTGCAATCACATCATGCTACATTATTCTGCTGCGAGCATGACTGCTGGGTGAAGGACCCTCGGAGGGGCAGCATTAATCAGGCAGGCATTCATGTCCACCAGCACTTCGCTCTGGAAATGGGGACTGCATTAATGACCAGCTGTTTGAACTAACACAAACAAAATAATGTCTTCCACCCTGTTGGGTGCACAGAATACACTATTCTGATCTGGCAGGTTCCGCTTCTTGACTAAATCGAAGATGTAAATTAAACGGGCTCAGACAATGTCAGTTTTGGCAACCTCAGAGTGAGTATATTTAAATTATATTACATGTGATTCAAAAAGCTATTGATTTAATATACACAGCTTTCACTGCCTACAATTTTCTCTAATCCACATTAAAGAAAGGAAAATGCACATACGGGCAACACAATACATATGCGCATATTACCCAGGAAGCCAAATGCCAGAGCTGAACTGAAATTGACTTCTCTTCGTGGGCAAAGGAACAAAGTGGGTCAGGAGTAATTGTGCCGCGTGAACACAAATACCAACACAAAATGAACGCGGTGGAGGGGCACTGAAGACAAATAAGAGTAAACAGTGGAAGCCTCCCGACCAATCAGCTCCTCCCACCGTGGCTTTGTGGGAGCGGTGGTACCACCAAAATCTCCAAGCGCAAGAGACGAGGGAGGGACGTGAACATGGCCTTCAAATCTCAACAACTGTGGTACCCCAGCTACCCGTGGGATTACTACCGCACTACTGTTCCAATTCAAGATGACAAAAGCTCCTTCAAGGCTTAAACTACAGCTATCCACAAAAATCAGAACCCCATAGCTGTTTTTTAATTCTAAACTAGGATATTTACAATTTAAACGACCACATTTACTTGACTGTGACTTGTGACGCACATAAACAAGCAATAGTCATAGGGGATACAGAGATAGGAGACCGGAAGTGCAGGGTTTTGCTATTGGGGGAAATATCTTGTATCAACAGATAGTGCGTTGATATTGTCTCACATGATATATCTACATTCTTAAGCCTTAGCAGTTTCCTTTAATGAACATATTCCCCCCACCCTGACAAACGAAGAATTCAGCCTCCAGTTCTGCAGAACTCAGCAAGTCTTATCCATGTAACCCATCAGGATTTGATTTACAAACATTGACAAATTTTTAATCCATGTGCCCTTGTTTGAACCGGGTTTGATAACTTAGTTATGACTACCTTCTTCACTCCGTGGCACACATCACATAGTTATTTTTGGATAGATACAGTCACTGACGCAACCATGAACCGCTAATTACAAGCTGCTGACATTCTGCTTGTCTATGCAGCTTTGAAGTTCTAAGTCTGTTTTTCTCTTGTGTGCTTGCTCAGTTTCTTTCTCCTGCCCTCATACTCCTCCCACCCTCCCATTCCTTTCTCCTTTTTTTCCTGCTTTTCCCTTTCAAGCCTTTCTGGATTCACTCTAGGACTATCTGGAGAAAGGGGTGAGAACCATCAGGTTTTTTTTAACTGGCTTCCTCTCCTTTCCCCCACTCCTCTCCCTGCACACAGATCTACAGTTTGAAAGTACAGTAATAAGATCCTCACCCAGCCCCACCCGCAGGAATGCATCAACAGCTGGCCAAACATAATCCAACACACAGAGCTGCCTTTGTAGAATTAGTAACAAACAGTGGAAGGGCCAGACAGGCGTCCCAGAAGAGCTCCCCATGATGACTGGGAAAGCTCTTCACCCCAGGGTTGAGCTGACTCCACCAAGCCCTGGCTGGGAGCACCACAGCTCACTCATCTGAATCTACAACAAGCCTCAAGTGCCTGCCCCCAGCCCCATCAGAGGCTATTTGAAGGGCACTCTGCCTCTCCATAACAGCAAGTTAGCTGCAAGCGTTCTCCATATTGACAACAGCCATATCATGCCCCGTGACGCACACCCTTTGAAAGGAACACTGCAGATTCCCAAATCACATGAACAGCATTGCACCTGTACCTAACCATCTAGCTGTGAGCCGGGAGGACCACCCCTCTTCCTTAGAAAAGGCTTTCTTTTCTTAATTATAGGCTGATCCCTGGCATTCTAAAACATGTAAATATATCACTGTATTCATCTCCACTGAGCCTTTAGCATCTGAAGCCTGTGGTAGCCAGCTGGTCTCAAAGTCATCTGGGATACATTTATTTTGATTAAATTGATCAGATTTCTATTTACAGGACAGAATTTTTCACCGAACTGAATACAGCTGTGTTTATAGGGATTCGCAGAAGAAGAAGAAAACAAAACCCCACAATCAGTCCTAGCAAAGCACAGAGCACTGAGAACTTCAAGGAGTTAAAACTGAGGGGCCTTGCTTTCACATTAAAAAGAAAATTCTGCATGCAGCTGCTTTGGCCATGCTCTCTCTCTCTCCCTAGTCAGGAAATGGGTGTTGAGCTGGAGCTGAAAACACAAGCTGCAATCAAGCCCGACCCAGCACAGTGACAGACTTCCTGTGTAAAATGGTCAGAACCCCTTTCCACGTCTCTACATGCATGCACATGCATTTAAATCCATGCTGCAAGGCTGCTATTTTCTCTGGGGACACTGGTACAGTCACCTAGCCCATCAGTTTCTTCTCTGACAGCACCGGGGACATTCAGACTACAATTTACAGTTCCTCCATCCATGTACTGGGTTATAAATTATGCCATTTTCCCTGGAATGAGACTGCAGAGCCAGCCGCAGACAATCACACGGCATTCGGCATCTCCTCTTTCTTTTCATGCGCCCTCACTCTGCTTTCCTCCAGCTCTGCCTTCTTAAGCAGATATATCAGATACCTTGTTTATCCATCTTCAGCTCCACTCTGAGGAGAAATGCCACCACATCGCGCCAAGGGTTGTCCCCCAGACTAATCCCTGGGCACAGCCGAAGCTGGGGGCTCGCGGGAGGGGCGGCTGCTGCCCTTGCACTGCGGAGCGTCGGTGGGCATCGGATGTATAGTATTCCTAACTGCCCCTGTCCTGGTCCTTGGCATCCTCTCTAGCTGTCCCACCCCAGGTCTTCGGTGGCTTCACTCAGTCCTTCACGGCCCTCGCCCAGCTGCGTGCGAGGAGACCCCGGCCAGAGCTCCGCCGGCAGGTCCTTCTTCTGCCCGGCGCAGTCGTGTGATTCCGGATCGGGTGCACCTTGGTGAAGCCGGGGCGGAGGACGGCAGGAGCAGCTCAGGTAGCCGGGGAAGCTGGAGGTGCCCACAGCGATGCAGCCCCGGAGCTGTGAGGAAGGACGGTCTGGCTTCAGAATTTAAAAAAGAAGAAGAAAGAAAAAAAGAAGAGAAAAGGGAAAAAAATACAAAACAGCGCAGCTCGGCGCCTGTGGGGGTGCAAAAAATACACACAAACCATAAAAAGAAAAACAAGAGTTAAAATCAAATTTAAAAAAAAAAAAAAAGGAATACAGAGATCAGAGTACTTCATGCGACTTTTATTTCTGACGTTTCTCGGTTTATTGGTCTCCCCACCCCCTCAAAATCTCTCCTGTCCCTGAACGCCACTGTCTGTCCATGAGTGCCGAGTCACAAAGGCTCATGCTCCAAAGTGCTGCAGACCCAGCATCACATGAGAAACCACATGACGAACCGGAGTCGGCTGCTGATGTGGTCAACTATTTCACCGAGGCAGGGGGGGTAGGAGGGAGACAAATCTCAAGTGAGACATGCCCCTCTCGCGCTGCCAGAAGGAAATTTCCTTAGGAGAACAATGGGAAGCAGACATCTCTGAAGATTGCTCGGGAATACACATATAGTCTTACATATGCACACTCCCAGAGACTAAAGAGCCATGGAGACTCAAGACAAGCCCAGGATGCTGTACCACAGACTCTAGCTGGATGGCAGCAAGATTATTTCTAGTTTGTATTAGTCAAAGCTGATTCCCCTTAAGTGGATTCCTGAAAAGCACACACCATGTCTTCATAGCATGATCAGGCTTGGAAAACCAATTCTATTATCTCCCCCTGCAATCTTTATCTGAACCTGCATTCTGAATAATTTATTTTTAGACTAATAAGATGCTTGCCGAGACTGCTCCCTTTCTTCGGCAAGCAGCACAGGCAATATTCACCCAAGTGGGAAAACCTGTCCCTTTGTAGGGAGAAAAAAGGAGACAGTGTTCATCATTTAAAAAAAAAAAATGCAATTTCTTATTTAAAGGCATACAAACACACAGCAATGAAGTTCTCTCGCAAGTAATCATTAAGAACAAGCGAAATATTTCTGCTTCGTTGAATTGACATGTCTCTTATTTGCAATTTGGCTTCTCAGGCTGGCAAATAGTGGTGATATTTTTTAACACAGTTCCTGGCTGCAGCAAGAGCCCTTAACCCACATGGATACTGCTTCTTCTCAGCAGGGTGAGAGCAAAGGATGGCTTTCTGGAGCTCCTCTCTGACGAGGTGCTGCATGGTCCAGGTGCATTTCTTTAGTTACATTAAGGCATGTTTAGGAGCGAGATGGCCTCGGGGACTATAGATTCTGTCACCTATCCTGAAATTAAATATGTTGTCTATTTGGGACATCCTTCTCAACATGTGAGAGGTAGGCCTTTTTAACACAATTGATTATACCAGCTAACTAGAACCAGAGAATTGTTACAGGTGGGAGATAATTGCCTACAGCTTGTCTTATTTGACTGTGTAGCGATCAAGGTAAACGGCTGTGAATTCATTCAAGGTGTCTTCATCAGCATCTTACTCCCACTTTGTGAGCATGTCAAGGACTGACCCAGACACTGGGATCCAGGGGTGCATGAGACAGGCGTAGTCTCTGCCATCTTGAAGCTCAGGGTCTAGGGACATCATCTTTTTTCCTTGAAGGACAACCTCCTCCCAATTTAAATAATCCAAAGTTAACAAAGGAAGAGGCCTAACAAGCACCTTTTTACCCTGCCCTCTCTGTCATCTTCTATCATCCTCAGGTCCGGTGTATTCTTTCTTTAATCAATCCTTGGATTTAAGATTTCTTTTCCACTCATTCCTACAGTCCAAGCTCAGGTCCTCATACCCTCCTACTTAATCTCTTCTCTGGTCCCCCCGTTTTTTGTATCGTTCAGTTTGGCAGCCTGCCACCAAATGAATCCTACTAAACCACCACGTTCGTGACGTCTAGAACTACTGTCCAGATGATCTAGACAAACTTTTGTCTAAAATAGAGAAGGGCTTCTTATTTCTTTACACTCATATGCTACCCGTCAAGACCCTCTATTATCTGACTGTACATTGTCTATTTAAACAGACCAGTCAGTTCATGAACCTCTGATCACATCCTCCATTGAATCATAAAGAAGAATAGGGGGCTTATTTTTGTTAATAACCAGGCACAAAACATTGTAAGAGAAACAAAGACACACAAAACACCGTCCCTGCCCTCAGAAAATATACCATCTATATAGAGCCTGTGCTACTTTTTCGGTTGGTACTAACCATTTCTTATCTTCCATTGCTGGCTATTTCTTCAAGCTTTATTTCCTATAAAAATTATTAAGTAGGTCTCAATCTGCCTGTTAAATGTGGGTCAGATAAGTAGTTCCACAGAAGGGCTGAGAAGGGAACAATTACTTCTACCTAAATGTCTGGAAAGGTTCTCAGAGGACCCTGGGATTTGCAGCAAGTTATGAAATGACTGACCAGGGTTGGGGTAGGATTTAGGTATTAACAGTAGCAATGGCAATAGCTAAAAATTAGCATTTATTGTGTGTTAGGGTCTCCCCTAAGCATTTAAGACATATTAACTCAATTGTGCTCCTGTGAGAAAAGTATTTTTTAAATAACTCTTTTCAATGATATAGAAACAGAGGCACAAAAAGAAGTTGAATAGGTTGTTCCAAACCACATAGCAAGTAACTGGTAAATGTATCTGACCCCCGAGCACATGGTTTTAACCACCATGTTGCACTGCCCTGGGGTTACATAAAACAGGGGAAGTGAAGTCAGAGAGGAGGGAATACACACACATGCCGGAAGGCGTGTGGAGGGATCTCCATGATTCGAGGAGGGGATTGGTTTTGTGGAACTGAGACTAGGTTATTGAGAGCCACAACACAAATCAAAGGCATTGCCCCCTTCATCAGCCATGGAAACCACCACCAAACTGTATAGTCTGGTAGCCATGTCTAAAACTCAAGGGGAGAAAAGGGATGGGCCCTAAGGAGAGTAACATGAGGTTCCTGCAGCAGCCTGACTAAAAGAGAATGGTGCCTGAACTCTGGGAGTGGCAAAAGAAAATTCAAGATAGATTCCAGAGGTGTTACAAAGAAAGAAATGACATTACTGAGGGATTCTTGGGAAGTGGGGAACATGATAATGGCAAAGTTGATTCCACACTTTTTTTAAAGCCTGGATAAATAAAGAAAGCAGTTCCTTGAGCTTAGGAGTTGTGTCATTAATCTGTTTCCATACTAGCTAGCAAGGTGCATGGTACACTTTTCTAAAATAATGAATGTATCAAAGTGATGGATGTAGAAATGGGAAAATCAGAGGTGATACTGCATAGAAGGAAAAACTCTGCTGTGAATTGAGTCTTTCCCAGGATATTTTTAGGATATCCAAGTGGCTTAGGTGGGTTGGCTTTTATCATGCCATTACTTATGTGAAAGTACAATTTGTTTTCTCTGTCTGGCCTTCGCCTGGGTTGGGGCTGCTCTCTGCACCCCCCACTCTTACCTCAGATGCTGCTCCTCAGGCTGCTCTCCACCAGACTGAGCCCGCTTCCTCCTGCATGGGCCACCTCAATCCTCGCCCACCAACTGTAGCCCCATCCCGTCCAGATCTGGCCCCTATCAGATTGCTGGATTTGTGAAGCCAATAAAATAGGTGGCCTAACATACTTTATACCATTCCTTTCTTTTTTATTTTTAAATAGCAAGAGAGAAACCACAGACGTTTATCAGCCTTCTCACAATCTTAGCTAACCAGCATACTAAATTAATGAACGTACCTCATTTCTTGGGCAGTTAATGAAGGTTAATATGACATACTGCCTCTGGCTCTGGAAGTAAAAAGGGGTGTTATTGCCTCATATTATAGCTGGGGAAAAAAAAGTGTTAATAATCTTTCTCATCAGCAGTAAAGAATTGAGCTTTTAATATCCAGATATATTGTAGTAAAAGGCTAGTATATCATCTCTAAGTGGAGTTCAAGAGCAATGTTAGATAACTAGGGCATTTCAAGAGCTGCTTACACTAGAGACAAAAAAAAAAGAAAGAAAGAAAGAAAGAAAAATAAAAAAAAAAAAAAACCAATCAAAATACAGGCAGAGTCAAATTTATTCCTGAATTCTTGAAGGAAAAAAAGAAAAACATGTACATTTATGTTAGGAATATTTTTGTTTATATTGCTTTAGATCAATTCTAATAATCTTTAAATATTCTGAAGAAAATTTGGATCTCACAAGTAAGTGATATTGAGTACACGGGTGAAAATGTGAGCAAGGTCATTATTTATTCATTTGTGAGCCCACAAATGCCCCGTGTGGCTCTGCTAATCTGAGACAGTGGGGTAAGCACTGTGGGAGGGACAATGAATGAGGCACTCTCTAGACCCTTAAAGAGCACATGACATACTCATCGAGGAAGACACTTCCCTCCCTTTGATAAATGGTATTTGATGATAGTAAAACATAGCAAGGGTGAGTAAAAAATGGATGTGCCCTTTCGACAGGAAGTCAACCCACCTAAGCCATTTTGAAGTCTCACTGCAACAGAAATAGATTGGATGATGTGAATATTCAATGAACATAACTCTTAAATCCTTTAAGTGAATAAGAATGCTGTGCTTTCTCTTTGGAACCCTGTGAAATATTAAGGATGTGATGCCAGTGTAGAGAAAGGTAGGGTCAGTGGCTGGGTTTACTTAGCAGGTTGCCAGAGGGCTGAGAATCACACGCCACGTTTTCTAACCTCCCCCAAATGGGTGCTGAATTAAGATTAGCTCTTCACAAAGCAGACTGACAAAGTGACTAATTGCTGGCTGCTGGCAGAGGACTGATTTCCCCTCTTTCTGTTACCCAGCATTATTACCCTCGTCCATTTTACAAGGGCCAAATGGCAAGTTGAAGGTGGAAGGACTGTGTTTGTTCACCTGTGAGTGGTTTGACCTTAGACTTTGGAGAGCACTGTCAGGAAGTCAGTTTTTCCATGCTCTTTACAGTAAACAAAGAGAGTGTGGCTGGGTTCCAAATGTTACAGAAGGTCAGGGACCAAACTGCCTCAAAGACAAAGACCGCTTCCAGAAATTGAAACACAAAATAGATGTGAGCGCCATCAACATTCCAAACCGTGCACTCCTGTTCATGCTCGGTGTTTGCTTCAAACAATGTGACACATACCCAGCATAGATGCATAATAGAAATAGAATCATAAAACCCCAGGTGCTGGAAAGCACCTTAAAGGTCATCGGGTCCAACCGCAAATCTAAATTGTGAATGCTGCCCTTTAAAATACCTCCTCCATGTAATCATCCAGGCTCAGAGGGAACACCTCCAGTGACTGAAACCGCAACGCCTGCAGAGGGGTACAAACTGCTCAGTCTTTTGATTGTAAAAAGCCAAGTATTTAAAAGCCTTGAGCCAAAAGGTCTGATTCCATGGTAGTTGGAAGCTCACTGCAGCTTCTGTTGATTAGCCCTGAATCGAGAAGTTTAGGTGATCAAGTCCAGTATGGTTTCCACATGCTGGCCCCTCAGTCATTAGAGGGCACCTGCCATCACCACTGGGATTCTTCCCTCCACACAAAATATTTGCAGTTTCTTTGGCTATTGCTCTGTGACTTCAAGTCTATTCAGCACTTCATTTCCCAGCCTAGGAATACACTCCGGCTTACTGGTAGCACAGGGAACAGTATGTCACACAAAACAGAACACAAGGCCCGTTGGTCACACCAAATGAAATGATCCTACTGTGTTGACTGACCACATCACAGTTAGTGCGGCCGAGCTGCCTCTGCTTCCTCCGTGGGCGCATTGCATGGGTGACTCCTGTCCAGCACACCTGTGTCTTCTTTGTTCACACACTTTCCACCTGAATCACTTTGATACCATCTTCATCATCGTATATGTATTTGACTGTTTTAGTTGGTCATTGTTATCCTTGGTTACCGCATAGGTTCAGATTCTATGGTATCAAAATTTTTTTAAAAAAGAAAGAAGCAAAAGTAAACTATTTTCAAAGGACTCACAGATATACTTGTACACACCTGAATCTCCTCCCCAGATACACTTGTAAGCACATGACTCTCTTCCACGGGAGGATACAGTGCCCACCAGAGCATGAGTTCTCAGAAGGCAATGAGCACAACCACTATCTGCCCTATGTCACCACCACACAGGACAGGGTGAAATAACTCTGATTACATAACATAGTTTGGCCTATAAACTCTGATTACAGCTTGACCTAAAAGAAGAATACAGGACTAGAAATTAAAGGCTCTGGGTTTTGGTATCTATTTTGCTACGAACTGTTTATCTGTTATCTGATTGCAGGAAGGTTATTTATCTTTTTCCAAACCTTACTTCCTCAGCTGCAAATGCGAACCTGAACAGTATTTTAACAGTTTATGTTTCTGTGGAATTTTTAATTCCATTTTTAAAATCTTTTCTTTAATACAATAGATTACATAAAATATTAACCCTGGCTCAAGTTCCCTATAGACCTTCATTGAAATTAGGTAAGTTTTACCTTAAATTGTGTCTCAAAATAAGTGAATGTTATATTCATGAATCAAAAGTTCTTCTGTCCAGAATTGTTTTTAAAAGAATATACCAATTAGCTAAATTAGATAAATCTGATTAGGGGTCCTGGAATCTCTACCCTCTGATAAAATAATAGTTTTGAATAGGTGAACCAATTACTGAGATTCTTGGGGTAAGGACTAAATGTCACAATGTAATATCATCACTTTCCTATAATCCAAATGTCTTCTTAAAATGTCTTTAATTAACCATACAGAGAGAACCTTTAAGTTGAAAAGATCTAGTTTCTTTCACATTTTTTAACTAGAGCCATGACAACAGAGTTGCTTGATGTCAATCAGCAGGTCTCACAATGGGAACACTATTCACATTCTGAGCAAGAAGAGAGAGAATGATGGAGTCGGTCATAACAACAGAAGAGCAGCTCATCTTAGGCTCTTGCATTGAGTAAAATTAACTCCATGATGAAATTCCAAGACACATATAACCCTCCTAACATTAACCTCACAGAGTACAATAGTTGATCTTTTTACTGAAGTATGTTATTAGACTAAGCCGGGTTTTTTTAGATCAAAAGAACTAAAAATAAAAATTGAAAAAGTGGGTTTCATTTTCTCGAGATCTGGGCTCAGTTTCAGCACAGCCTTTCTTGTGCATGTCCCTTCACTGTCTGGCTTTAGCATAATCCTCTGTAAAACAAGGAGTGTCCAGGTCCTCTGCTGACCTGTCAGAAATGAGACCAGGAGTATCCAGGTCCTCTGCCGACCTGTCAGATTGGAGGCATGCATTTTTGGACTGTGCAGATCTTTTGCTCTTGACATATAAACTACACGATCTGTCTGTGATCCTGGAGATCCTCAAGTCATGCTGTCTCCTATTTTCTCTGATTGTTACGAGCCTGGTTGCCCAGCCCCTAGTGCAACAGTATTGCTTCAGTCTTAAATATCTATGTGGGAGTTGGGCAGAGGGTTCTCAAGCTAGGACTCTGGGTTGAGTAGCACTGGACACACAGGACTCCTGGGAGCCTGAACAGAAAGCAACAGCCATCCAGTACACATGCCATAGACGTAGGCAGTGATGTGGAGATGGACTGATGCTTTTTTGATGTTTGCAAAACATACCTATGGAGCAAACTGTTACATAATTAAGTGCCTAGTAGCATTTGATATGAACCAAAGTTATAAACATTAGCTTACTGTCACCAATATAATAGAGACTCTAAAATGCAATTAGCACACATGACCACATCTCCATTCAAGAAGTCAGACAGATATTCAGAGGAAACTTTAAAATAATTAAAATAGCCATCTTGAGGATGTCACATGCATATGTATACATCACTGGCTGCTAAAGCAGTGAGGCATTCCCAAACAGTACAGGACGCAGGCATACGCCCAAGACTTTTAGTTAGATTGAGTATCTTATTGAAGCATGCTTCCACCACTCCCCAATTTAATGGCCTTTTCTGCAGGTCCGCCAAGATCAGTGCTACAGTGTTATAATGTCTACAGGAATGTAAACATATGGAAAGGAAGAAAAGACCACCAGAACCCAAAAAGACGAGATGTTCATTCTTTACTCCGTTTCCTTCCAAGTATGCTTTGTGTAGAATGAATCCCATAAGATCAAGAACTTAATAAGGTTTAAAAGAAAAATTTTAGAACATAAGAAAAATGACGTGTGAATTTTTTTCAAGTGAACTGTGACTCAATGATTGACTTTTTCTTCATGAAAATAATTCAGCTTACATCAGACACTGGTCCTTGACTCTTCCTTTCCAAAAGGCACACAGACTCTTGTAGATATTTTATGTGTGAATGAATATATTACGTGCACATCACATGCTCTATTAAGATCAGAAACTTGTAAAATTTAGATAATTATACAAGTAAATGAAATGATATAGGATATGGAAGAAAGATTATTAACACATACCACTCACTAATTTTGTAGAGCTGGCTCTAACTTCTGATACTCTATATTCAAAACACAAAGATTTGTTATCACTGAGGATAAGAATGATGTTTTGCAGAGCCCAAAGAAGTAATTAATCAAATATGTTGACTGTGTTCTGATATCGATATAAGTGTAGCACCTTTTAGTATGACTACTTTGAAAGGAGCAACTTTTGTCTGTGTGAGTATACTAAGAAGATCAGAGTGACCTTGTCACTCTATGTTACTGAGACTGTAAAAGAAATATCAGTAAGTGAATTATCTGATGTAGAAAACACTGCAAAAGCTTTGGAAAAAATAATGCTAATAGTGTCAGACACTTGTTTTACTTAATACACATTAGGTATTTCTCTGAGTACTCCACATTTACTGAATTAAGACCTGTTTTTAATTCCCATTTTTCAGATGAGGAAACTGTAGCAATCGAGCAGTTAGGTAACTTGACCAAGGCCACAGAGTCCTCAAGAAAGGGAGCTAGGCTGCAAATTCAGGCAGTGAGTGTCCAGAGTTACTGCCCCAGGGTCCGCCACTCTGACTAGCATCTCTTCTTTCTTTCCCCCTTCTCCCACCTCATCCCTAACACCCCCAAACCAAATCAAAAGCAAATCCCTCTCTTAAATCTGCCCAGGCCTCATAACAAGTGGCCATGATACAGAATCAGGCCTTCCCGAGGCATTGTAGAAACATTTTATCTGTTTAATAACAATTCTGCAACTGTGCTGTTATTAACTCTCATTTTATAGGTGAGAAAACTGAGACCTACAGAGATTAAATAACTTCCTCAAGGTCATAAAGTTAACAAATGATTGCAGCAAGATTCAGGCATTGTTTGTTCTACATGACTCTAAAGTTCGTGTGCTCTTGAGATTACAGTCATAGTACAATGGATCAAATTCACATCATCATTTACGTCAAGAAACATAAGTGAAGAGTTCTGGACAGACAGACCAGGTCAAACTCCAGGCAAGTAGGTCAGCAGAAATGGCAGCATTGAGACTGTAGGGGCTCAGATCAGAAGCCATTTGTTCTCTGGTTCGGGTCATCCATCCTGTGCCCATGGAGAATAAATGCCTGAATCATCTCTCAGAGCCAAACAAATAAAATCAGCTGCTGCAAAGCCTTTTGGGAATTAGTCAGAGTGAAAATAAACACAGAACCATATAGCAAGAAGCTCTGACAAAGTCTGAAAACACGAGAACTTGGTGTATCTAAGAGAAAAGAATGTAAATGAGAAGCCAAATAAACTGGGGTGAACTAGAGCGCAGAGCCACATCTGCCATGGACAAAGTACGATGAGTCATGGAGGGAAGAGGGTAAGTTCTGGATAATAAGAAATGGCAATGAGATGGAAGAACCACCTGCTTTATGTAAAGCTCCCAATAACCAGATCACAGTGGACAGCCACTCAAATAATGCCTTCATAATACAGAGTATTATTGAGAATAACTCAATTCACAGGGAGCTTAAGGCAGCCAATATTTGATAGCCTGTCAGGGAAAACAGAATGATAATTACAGAAAAGAATCATATCCTCAGAAAAACAAAAATTAATCAAACTAAGTTTGTAAAGTCTATCTTGCAGACATGTTGTCTGGGCTCATGCTCTCAAAAATATTGTTTTTTAATTTTATATCAACATAGTTAATTTAATGATTTTGTCCTGTTACTTTTATTTTTATTTATTTTTTATTTTTTTGCAGTTCTTTTTTGGCTGGGGCTGGGTGTGAAGCCGCCACCTTCGGTAAATGGGGCCAGCGCCCTACTCCTTGAGCCACAGGTGCCAACCTTGTCTTGTTACTTTTAAAACTGGATATAGTCTAAGATTCTCAATATCTTAAAACCTTTCAATTTTCTTAAAGAATCTCAAGAAATTCATAACTACAGAGAAAAGAATTTTTTTCAACAATTACATGATGTAGCGATTTCTGTATCTGTTGTAGAAAAATCAGCCTTTTGACAACTGCACTAAAAACTCCGAGGAACCCCAATAAACTTCACATAATATTTAATCAAGTAGAAATAAAACTAATGATCAGCAAATTTCATTAAAGAGCATTGAGATTAAATTGAAACACTTTTAACACATTATAGAAACCTTTAATTTTTTTTAAACTTTAGATAGTTTAGATATACAGGAAAATTACAAAGATAAACAGAGGCCCCAGTTTCTATTACCGGCATCTCAGCTTTGTCATAATTAATGAATAATCAATATAGTATTAAGTAAAACCCACTGTATTTCGATTTTCTTTGTTTTTACCTAACGTCCTTTTGTTGTTCCAGGTGCCCATCCGGTTCACCACATTCCATTGACTTGTCCTGTGCTCATAGGCCCCTCTTGGCTGTGAGCTTCCCAGACTCTCCTTATTCTGAATGACCTTGAGAGTTTAAGCGAGCATTATTTGTGTACATGTAGGATGCCATAAATTTGAGTTTGACATTTTTTCTTAGGGTTTGACTGGAGCAATGGAGTTTGGGGGGTTGGGTGGGGAAGACCACAGAAGTGAAGTACCATTCTCACCAAATTACAAAGCATACATACCATCAACATTTATGTTGGTGAACGATGATCACCTGGCTGTGGAAATGTCCATTACATTTCTCCATTGGAAAGTTACTCTTTCCCTTGCCACTCTCCCACACCACACTCTGTGGAAAGATGTCACTAAGGAGTGGGGAGTTACACCCTACCCACTCTGGGCAAAATAGCTACATAAATTATTTGGAATTCTTTTGCATGAGCAAATTGTCTTTTCTCACTTATTTATTTATTCAGTCAATCATTTTCATATCAGTATGAACTCAAGGTTATTTATTTTATATTTTATCTTATTATTCAAACTGTCACAGTGAAGAATTTTCAAATAGAGGTATATTCAAGTTCATTGCTGAAATGGCCTGATACCTTTTGACTCTGAGCCAAAGAGATTGTAAGTGGAGGAAAGTGCTTGAATGTCTATGGATGTTGAAAGTTAAGAAACTAAGGACCATCAGGAAGGTATCTTTGCTATCCTGTCTTTCACAGAGAAAATGCAGATATATCCCCTCATCCCAGGGAACTTTCTTCCTACATTTCTGATATATCCAGGATAAAATTCAGTATATAGTCAGTAGTTTCAAAGTTAAACAAGATGTGGTTACTGGAACTCTTAAGGCAGATGCTGGGTCAATACCTTATTCTCTTAGAAATAGTTTTCATGCTATAAATAGCTATCACATAATCTGACATACTGACTACATGTATTCAAAGTATAAGTGTAACAACAGTTGCCAGTTTAAAATGTATTATATAGATAGCATACTACTTGGAGGTTTGGCAACATAATTGAGACTTAGAGGAAAATGATAAATATTTTAGGCATTTACTGCATATTATTCACTAGCACAAAGTAACTTTAGATGCATGCCAAGACTCCTCATTAAAGAACAAGTGCATGAAAGACAGAGACACAGTGTAGCCTAAAAGGAGATAAAGACAAGGAAAAGTAGATTTTATTCATTTGTTCAAAAAATATTTGCAGAGCACCTCCTCTTGGTCAGCAACTGGTATATTACACTGAATAGTTATAGACTTTGCTTTTGTGTAGTCTATGGGAAAAAAGATATTAATCAAATAATGGCTTTTTAATTTTTTTTTTTTTTGAGACATAGTCTCTCTCTGTCACCTGGGCTAGAGTACAGTGGCATCATCATAGCAACCTCAGACTTCTGGGTTCAAGCTATCCTCTTGCAACAACCTCCAGAGTAGCTGGGACTACAGGTGAGTGCCACCATGCCCAGCTAATTTTTTTGTATTTTTAGCAGAGATTGGATCTTGCTATTGCTCAGGCTGGTCTTGGAATCTAGAGCTCAAGTGATTCTCCCACCTCAGACTCCCAGAGTGCTAGGATTACAGGTGTGAGCCATCATGATCAGCCAAATAATGTCTCTACTGAAATATGTGCAGGAAAACAGGTTAACTCCACAGCCCTGGGCTTCCACACGCTGCACATTCCCGGGGTCTTCAGGACTGGTGTTGGCCTAGTTCTTGGGAGATTACTTCTGAACCCTTGGCTGAGAGAGGAGTGTCTTTGTGTGCTTGAGACGATGAGCCGCGCCAGATGGTTTATGCCAACGCTGTGATTTAGGGTGAACACCTATGTCTGTACGCCTGAAGCTTTGGACTACGTCATATTAGTTTGCTCTTTTGGAAGGAAACTGAAGCTAGGGTGCTGCATGCTTCTGTGACTGACTTCCAGTAAAAGCCCTGGACACACAATCGAGAGAGCTTCTTTGGCTGGCAACACTCCACACGTGTTGTCGCACATTGTTGTTGAGGGAATTAAGTGCCATCTGTGTGACTCCACAGGGACAGGGCAACTGGAAGAAGGGAGCTTCATTGCTTGTTGGCTCCACACCCTATCCACCTTTTCCCTTGCTGATTTTAATCTATATTCTTTCACTGTAATAAATTTTAACCATAAGTATAATGAGTTCGTCTAAGAAATCACTGAGCCCGAGCGTGGTCATGGGGACCCCAAACACAAAACTCCAATTAAAAAATGAGGTACATACAGTGTGTGGAACTTATTAAAGTAGTTATCTGGTCAGGGAAGGCTGCCCTGAAGAAGCAGGATTTGGGCTGAGATCTGATAGACGGATAAGAATTTACCTGGAAGTTGGGCAGAGGAGAGGCAGAGACAGAGAGAGCTTTCCAGCTCAGTGAACTGCAGGTACAAAGGTCCTCTAATGAGGGGCAGCAGAGTGTGTGTAAGCAGCTGACAGTGATGGCACAGCCAGAGCACAGGGAGAAGCCGGAGATAGAAAGGGAGACAGCTGGAGAGTCCTCAGTGGCCAGGCCGGGCAAAACCCGTGAAGGTCTGTGCTCATTATCACAGAGTAAGAGTAAGAGTAATGGGAAGCCATGGTAAGGTCTGAAGCAAAGGGAAGATCCCATTCTTCCTGATCTGAAGCGAGCATTCCGACAATGGGGTCGGGGGAGGGGAACTTCCTGGGCGTGATGAGTAGATCGAGTGTAAACAGGCAGATCTCTTTGTATAGAACTCAGACAATGATGAGTTGATCACCAAAATGATGGCCTCTCTGGTTACTGTGGTGGCAGCTGAAATGTTGAGAAATAGAAGCTTTTAACAGAAATGTAGTGGGCCAAGTTTTAAGATCTTGGTTGGCACGAGAGAGAAGAGGGATGATGGGGAGAGTATCTTTGTACTTGAGCAAACGACAGAATTATTGGGATTCTCTGTAAAACAGGAACCACTAAGAGACCACATTAATTTTTTTAGGATGAAGCACCAGAATGATATATATTTGGTCTCGAATGCATTGGGTTTGATTGACCTTTGGGACTGAATATGGAGATGTTTATAGGCTGCTGACTACACAGGTACGTAGCTGATATCATTCAGGTATCATCCACAAATCATAACTACAGCTACACACCCAAGGGGCATTCGCTATTTGACTGGCGTTGCCGTGAGCACATTACACATATGAACACAGCTAGAGGAGGTGGATACTGTCACGATTCTCATTGAACATAGCCTGGAATTGTGAGAGGTGACTTGCCCACACGACACAGCTGGGTACAAACCCAGGCATGCTGTCTCCAGCACTCTCACACTCCAAGCTGTGCCACTTGCACGGTGAGTCAAAAGACGGAACTAAATTTGGAGACAGTAGAGTAAAAGGATGGGGGATTTCGAGGCTACCAATATAAATAACGGATTAATTGCAGAGAAGACTGAGAGTATTGGCAGGAACATGAAACACAGAGGAGACTGGGACACCCTGGAAGCCACGCTATGCTAGTGCTGCAAAATCAGGCACTTCTTTTTTTGAGAAATGAGATCTGTTGCTATGTTGTCTGGGCTGAAGTGCAGTGGCTGTTCACAGACACGGATATAGTTCACTACAGCCCAGAACCTCCGGGCTCCAGTGACCCTCTAGAGTAGCTGGGACTACAGAGACATGTCACCACACCTAGGAAGGAGATATATATATATATGTTTAATGCTGGTAAGTTTACTAAGAAAAGGACTATGGGAGAAACAGCAGAAGGTCACTATAAACTTAGGAAAAGTTGTTTTGATGGAGTGATGGAGGTGGAAGCTAAATTAGAGAAGGGTGAATGGAAGGTAAGGAGATGAAGACAGGGAAATGCTTTCAATGAATCTGGCCATAAAGGAGAGAAAGCAGGGCCTGCAGGGAGCTGGGAGTGAAGGAATAGCTGTCCATGTGCCTGAGAGATGGCAGGGGCGGGATCCATTTGAGAGGGGGTAGCTGAGTACACACAAGAGAAACCAGGACACTGAGAGAGTGAACTTCTTCAGCAGGCAGAGTCCACTACATTCAGATATATCCAGCTGGAGCCAGTGAGTGAAATAACAGTCTTCATAACACCTGTCACATAAGGTAGGCCGAGATGTGGGCCCTGCTGGCTTCTCCAATTTGCTCTGACCCTGGGCTTCCTCATCTCCCTTTGGCTGCCACTACCTTCCTCCAGAACTTCAGACACTTTGCACTTGCTGTTTTTCCAGCTGAGGACGTTCCCCACTCCGCCCAAGGCCCTGCTTCTTCTCGCCATCTCTAGCTTGCTAACAATGTTTGATAAAGAGTTGTGGGTTGAAGGGACTGTGTTCAAAACACCCTCTGAAACAGGATACGGTTTTTAATATTTGCTTCAAAATGTCTCTGCTTTTGGTCACTAATAAATATTTTTTTGCCAACATAATATTTAATTGTAATTAAAGATGTTGTGGTTTAATATTTGGCCTTATTTTACTATTGCAGCTCATGTTAATCACACCCCAAAATACAGAAATGTATGCATATGTCATTTCATTATTTTACCAAAAAAAAAAAAGAAGAAAGAAAGAATATTTTCAATAGACAATAGTCAGTTAATTGTCCTGTTAAGCAAGCATCAGTGAAAGCCAAATTCTAACTGGAATGTCAATCTGTTAATTTGCAACGAGATGTCCAGCTGTCAGTTCAACCAGATGTTTTTGTCAACCTGACCAATGCATATTTTTACCCTGGACAAGTTACAGCTACAGATTGGATAAAACCTTGCATAAAAATGTAGATGGGAACATATTCAGATCAATGACTTCTAGGCACTGGAAGTAGGAATACAGGGGTTGTTTTCAAAGGAACAGGAAGGAATTTGGGAGGATCAGAAACTCTTCTATAATCTGGCCATCTCGATGGCTATGACTGTATGCAGTAAGTGGGTACTTGGAAGATCGTAAGGAATTTCTTTGCCCGTAGCAAAATGTCCTGACACAAAAAAGTCACATAGCTCTGTCAGTAAAACTAGTCCTTAAAACCCCAGAACTCAGGTTCCAATCCAGTTCTATAAGCAGATTGCTTGGTAATAAGCAATTTATCAGGACTAATTCCTGAACCTGTTTGAGCTTCATTCTCCTGATCTGTAAAATATGGATCCCTCAAAATGCTACAATATTTCAAAAGACCTGTTGATGGTTTATAAGAACAGTACAGATAAAGTTTTTAGCACAATCCTGGCACATAATAGATGCTCAATTTATCGGCAGTTTTGCTGGCAAGATTCAGATATTTTATTTAAGACTTCCTCTCCACCAGACTTTCCTTACATGGGCACCAACAGTATTTGCCTTCGTCACTTTCCTGTGCTACATTATCTTAGTCACTTACTTGGTTATACTTAGAGAGCCTTTTGCAAAACAATTATGTTTCTGATTAGCAAATTATAACCACTTTCAGTCCTGCCTCTTGGATTTTTCCCAGAGACCACCTTAATTAATTAGTATCTAGGGGCTTTGTAATCTCTTGAGTCATCTAATTATAGAAACTTTAGGAATAACTGTTACTGATAATAAATCAAATCCATTTGGGGGGATTTGTGCAATTTGGCTCTTAACAAGCGATCTTATAGCTAAGTCATTAGAGTATATTTTCTCATCATGCCCAAAGACTAATGACATTTGTTTAAATGTCTTCAGAAAACAAATATGGGACCAGGTGGTAGCACCTGTAGGCTGATTTGTAGGACTCAAGACCCAAAAGAAAATACTCTGCAGAGAACAGCAAGCTTTAATCTGTAAGGATTGTTAGTGCTGAATTAAGATCCAACAAGGACAGAAAAATGGACAATTAATGAAAATAGGGCCCATTCTGGAATGCAATAGCAGGGTTAGGGTTCTATCTATAATCCACTTGGTAGCCTTATGAAGGCAGAGAAGATAAGATACTGAAAGTTCACAGGATCATGAACAGAACCCAGAAAGTGCCAAAAGTCATAGATAAGAATCAAAGTGGAACCAAGAGAATAGTAACTTATGCCCAATTTCCAAACATTAGAAGGGGACCCTGACCACTCTGCCTTGTAATGGAGCAATGTTAGAAGGTGCGTACCCATCAGTTCCTGCTCTCTTAAATGCGTCACTCAGCCCTCGCAATAGGGAAGATTAATGAATGGTCAGAAAACAAGCCTTCGGTTATGGCATGTGCTGCTTAGTAATCACAGATACGCAGAGTTTCCTAGACCCAGTCAGACATCCTTACACTCTAATGAACACCAGAAAATAGGGAAAAATACAGCTTCTTGTCTTATGGCATTTATAAAACTAGGCTCCATTCTTTTGCAAAAGAAAATACTTATGAGGTGGCTAAAACTAATGTAAGTCAAATCCGTCTCAGAAAGTGATGCACAGAACTGTGATGAGACTCAATTGTTGGTGACAAGGTACAAAGGCAGCATTTGGATTCAGATGTTTTCGTAACTGAACTCTTTGTGGGATGAAAAGAAGGTTGAGCAAAGCTTGCAGGTAAGAGAGCTTCTCAACTCAAACGCAAATATTAAAGCACCTAAAAAGGAAAGACGTCTGGAAGCATTCAGAAAAGCTAATAAACAGCAACAACAACAAAAAACTCAGGATGCCCGGCACCCAGTTCATCTACCTAACACTCGAAGAACCTTTAGAGGGTTCTAGAATGAATTCCTTTCCTACTCGAAGAACCTTTAGAAAGAAAGAAACAGGGATCAGGGAAAAAATGAACTCCTTCCACTGCTACTCACTCCCTTTGAAAAATGTTTTGTTTCCTTTCTGAATTTTTCATAAAAATATGAATAAGAATCTCTGAGCTCTCTCTCCATTAGAAACAGAGCAATATAGCAATATAAGCACCATATTTTTCTTCTAGAAGAAATTTGCTGTAACTTTTAACGATATCACACTTACAGTTTTCTGACAAAAACTCCATGGAAAGTAATTTAATTTCTCTACGACCCAGTTTTCTCATTAGCCAACAAGTTACTAAGATAAGGATAGGTGAAAAAATATATTTCCCTAGGACACATCTTGTTAATAAATTACCTAACAAATCTAACAAACTCTCAGAAAAGAGGAAAAGATTCATCATTTTTATTAAAGTGTGACACCGTGAAATTTAAGGCACAGAGATTATCAATTGCTTTGGTCTGACACTGTGATAACTGTTAGCAAGAAGCAGAATGAGGACCCTGGAAGAGGGGATGGTGAGGGGGGATCTCTCCCAGCTCAATATGCAAAGTTGCTGGAATGTTTCACAATACCAAATTACTATGGAAAACTTAAGGAAGTCACACATCAACTACCCCAGTGCAGTTGTTAACATAGTCACAATTTACCTTCTTTTTAAAAGGCATAGCACAGAAAATACATTAAGTGCTGCTATACACTGTTCTTGTTTCATAAAATGGATCCATAGTAGATAGATAATAACTATCACAATATACATTACAGGTGATGAACCTTTGGTAGAATGCACAATTCTGGGAATTTCCAGGATGATAACTGTGGTTTTAATCAAAGCAAATGGAGTCTTACTCAAAAGAGAAATCTGAAAAGGTTGATTTGTTTGTTTGATCCAAAAAAAGAAAAAGATGCACAATGTCTTTTATATTTAAATGCCCAATTGAAGTTGAGTGCACCTGGTACCTCAAGGAGCACTTCTTGAAGCACTGAGAAGACTCGGATAAGAAAAATGGCTTCAAATTTGCTGGCCTCTCATACTGTTGGGGAGAGATATGAAAACAAAGTTAGGACACAGAGTGGTTGTCATGAACAAAAGGGAAACCACGCCCAACTCTACTTGGGATCAGGGAAGATTGAGGGTGGGACGGCTCAGCTGGGTCTTAGAAGATAAACAGCAATCACCTATGTAGATACAAGAGGGTTTCATTTCAGGGAGAAAAAAAGTGCAGCAAACACATCTGGAGAATTCCCAAAGGCCTAATTAGAGTGTTCCCAAGTGGAGGAAGAATTGATCTAAGTAAGGAGAATTCTACTGAAGGCTTTTATAATCCCGATGACTTCTCACTTGGAATTTCACCTGTATGAGAGGACAGAAAGAACACACCGAGGACTATGAAGTGAGGGAGAGAGACAGGAACACATTTTTAAATTTTAGAATATGTCTAGATATTTCTGAAAATATTATGCAGATTGCAGTGGGGTGGTGAGAAATAGGTGATAGGAAATCTAATGAAGACAAAATCATGATAGACAACGATATGCATGAATCACAGCTGAAAGAATGTGGTGTCTGATTGAGGTGGGAGGAGACTGTAGAGAAGGCTCTAAGAACCTTGTTGACAGCAATGCCTTGGCCCAGACAGAATGCAGTGCAGAAACGGGCAGAGGGAAAAGGATGCCCTCATTCCAGAAATGAGTTTTTAGCCACAGTTTAATCTTCAGCACCTCTTGAGAATCGCATGTGACCTACTATCTGTTCTCACACCTACATCATATATGTAGTACATACTTTGGGGGCACTCACAGTTACCTTCAAAGCCTCTTCTTCTCAGAACCTTCTAACACAGAGGAAGTAAAAAAAAAAAAACACTAAAATTGAAACCCTGAGGAACACTGCCACTGAAAGGTTTAGCATGAAAGGACAACTCAGGATAGGAAACTGAGGATGAATAGTCCAAGAGTTACAGGCAGAGCCAGAAGGGAACCCTACTGGGGTTCAAAAAAGTTGCAAATTTCCCAGAAGAAAGAAAGAGGGAGCAATACCAAATGTTAGCAAGAGGTTAAATGAGTAAGGACTACACGTTGGCCACCTTGGTCTACAGATTGCTGTCCAAGGCCGGACTGTTGTAGTAAGCCAGGGTCAGGAGGAAGAAACGCAGGATCTGTGCAGACACACTTTCCAGAAACAAGGAAATCTGGATGAATTATAAAAGTAAGGCAGCAAATTTTTAATTTTAAATTACAGAATTAATTTTTCTTTCTCTCTGCTTGACCTCAATCTTTCCTTCTGCATCCTCTGCTCTTTCCCTTCAATCGACAAGTAGGCTCAACAAGCTTTGCCTCATGCCATCCATAAAAAAAAAATAAAATAAGTAACAACTGTGTGGTCTTACTTCTGTTCCTCATTCAGATTTCCTGGGTGCTGGTTTTTATGGAGGACAGGTGATACTTTCTATAAGACAGAACATAAAGAAAACACCTATCAGCTGTGAACTGATTAACAGTAGACATGGAAGAGAGAGAAGATGGAGATTATATTAGGAGGTATTTATCTTCTCTGTAAATTATCTAAGGCAAGGTCATCTCCTCAGAGGGGATGTTATGTGCTTGCTAGTGGAAGTGGGAGAGGGAGGCGTACGTTGTAGATACCAGCGCAGTATCTTTTTTTCGCCTTATGCCCAATCCCTTCTACTGTTTGAATGTGTGGCACACAATGGAAACGTGATAAATGCACACTGAGTCCATGACTGCAACTGGAAGCATTGAGACTTGGACGTATGTAGAACAGCTGATACATCAAATGAGCATAAACGCTAACTAGGGAAAAGCAAAAGGGGTTCCAAATATTTTTCAGATGTCAATGAGAAGGAAGCCCCGAAGTCCTATCGTTTATTTGTGTGCCCTAATAGAGAGCGCTGGGTGACCTGCAGCTATCTTAGGAAGAAAGATCCACAACCTCCTCTGCAGCTATTCAACCCTGCAGTCCTTGTACATCCATAGAAAACAGGTATCCCGTCAATGAATAAGTAATTACTGACAGTTGGCAGATAAGGCATGTAAGTTTCTTATCCAACACCCAATACTCTTAGCAGAGGTGGGCAATGCAGAGAAAATCGTTAATTACCCTGTCAGCTGGTTACCTGGACTTCGTGGACCACACAAAAGAAAAAAAGAAAGACAGGTAGGCCTGGCCACCTGCTCCGCACGCAGCACGCGTCAGCCTAGATAAACCACGGGGCTCACTGATCTGTGCTTCGTATTCTTCCTCGCGTCTAAAACCGTTCAGACTGAAAAACAAAACTCCCTTTCAAATCCAAAAGAACAGTTGCCAAACAAAAGAAAATGGAAGGCATAGTATTAAATTTCTCCGGATGAAAGGCTGTTGGACTGGATTCCCAGCGGCTTGGGCTACGCGAGAGGTGACAGAACCTGCGTTCAGGTGTCTTTGGAACTCACGTTCTATCTACTAAATCACAGTATGTTCACTTGTCCTATTAAAACTGTATTCTACCTTACCAGGTCAGAATAATTTGTATAAAATTGATTGCTACAGTTCTCACTAGAAGCTCTAATTGCATTCCTGGTATAACTTAAAATGATAACCTTATCTTAATTAGTAGCATGATGCAGAAATGCTTTTGAAAGCCTCTGAGAATTAACCTGCATTTTTAAACAGAAGCCCTGGGGCTTAGGGAAAAAAAAGAGATTCCTGTTGAATATTGTTGAATACATGAGCCAATGTTAATTTATCGAAACTACAAAAGAAAATAATCACCCAGCAAGAGAGACCAAGCGACGCGGCGAGCACCCCCTCTGATCAAGCAGTTTGCATTTCTCGTCGCAGAATCACAAAGGATGTGACTCTAATGCTGAGACCTCCTTGGCAGCATCCACTGACTATGGGCACCCACAGAAGGGTCTCTCTCCGGTTTTCCTAGTGACACGCACTTTCCATAATCAGTGGGGTGCAGTGGTGGTGGAGCGAGTGGCCATGCAGATTGGAGGATAGGTGTTGTCTTCCCAGGGGATTAATTACCAAGCCGATCACCTCTTGGACAACCAGAGGTTCCCATCCCAGCTTCCTCCCACAGTCAATCCCCCCTCAGCTAATCCAGGCCTGGCTCAGCCACCCCAAGCTTTCTAACACCCTTTCTGATCCGCATCTATTTAGAATGTCTAGAAACTCTAAAGAAAAAGCTTCCCTGAGGAGGAGGTTCCGCTCTGTGCGTCTGTTTCCCATATTATCACTCTGGTGAAGACACAGACGTACATTGCTCACCAGTGATAATTACCGGGTAATAGAGCACACCAGGACATATGAAAATTAGCCCTTCATGCAATCACCTGAAACTGTGCTAGGGCAAAATAAAATACTCTGCAGTAAGTCATTATTGTAAACACCCAAAGTAGATGTTAACAATTTTCCAATATAACACTTGTAAATTTGGGGGGGGGCTTTCTAATAAACACCATGCAGCTTGGCATATCTCCTCAAATGTCCACCAAAATGTAAATATTAGGAAGACTTTTTTATCATCCAAAACTATAACTGTAGCACCCTCCAAAATGTCAAATAGATGGTATTATAAGAGGACTGGTCCTCAGTAGTACTCCTGAGTAGTGTCCCAAGCTTGGCTTTTTTTTTTTTTAAATTAAATCATAGCTGTGTACATTAATGCAATCATGGGGTACAATGTGCTGGTTTTACATACAATTTGAAGTGCTTTCATCAAACTGGTCAACATAGCCTTCACGGCATTTTCTTAGCTATTGTGTTAAGATATTTATGTTCTACACCTAGTAAATTTCACATGTACCCTTGGAAGATGCACTGAGCTTGGCTTTTGAAGTCCATGGCGGCCTTCCTCTTAGGGGAGTAACTGCCTTCCTACAATGCAAATTGGCATTTCCTTATTTTAAAATTTGTATCATTGAAAATAAGAAAGTGTCTTCTCCTTTGCTAGAAGCGCAAGAACATTGTTGCCCAGATGTAAGGCATTGGTGCTAACAGAGACTAGGACCGTACAGTATTATCCTTAGAACTGAATATAAAAATAGCAGAAAAGAATAAGAGAGAAACACTTTTAGGATTGCATAGCAGAAGACTGAAGTTCCATCTAGCTTAATTTGTAAGCATAGAATATGGTAAAATTCAACAGAAGAAAACAGGTACACAAAAATATTAGTTCAAAGACAATGTTTTAAAAAAAAAATTGTCAGTGCCCCTACCAGTAGCATTAAAGTAGCATTTTAAAATGTCCATGACGTGCAGGGAGCTCTGTATTGTGATTGATAGGAAGGTGAACTGCTGTTAGAAGATCACAGAGCATCATTTTAATTTATGTTAAGCTTTTCTGCAGTAAGATATGGCATTTCAGAAAAGTATTATCATGTGTAGTACATATAGGGTATATTTACATAAGCAAATTATCCACACCGTGAAAGTCCCATAAATGTGTACACCACTGGGCACATCTCCTCTTATTTAAAACTCTATCTCTGTGCCTAAGTAAGGAGATTAAAGTCTAAACATGTATTAGCGCTGTGAAAATTCAGCCTGCAAAACCCCCGTAAAAGAGATGTTTTAATCAACAGATATTTCAAATTGAGTGACCCTCAATCTGTTTAAGACCGTTCTAAAGAAGGAAAGCCCTCATATAATTTAACTTGCTCTTAGTTTCACTGGTGTGACAACCACATACTGGCAGCATCTTCAGTTTGCAAATCCTGTCTTCTAACCACTGCAGTGATTGTCTCGTCTACAACACTAATGCACCAAATAGTGACTGTGTTTTATTTTCAGAATGCCTATGTTATGTTGCTGCTACTTCCAATGCCCAGAAAGCATCTTCATCACCTCAGGGATTCCAATGAGGATTCTTCCAACTCCTTATTAATCACCCCTATGAAAAAGTCACTGGTTGCTTTTAACAAAGATAATGTATGTTACTGGGATTATACCACTGCACGCAGAATCATTAAAGAAAGATAGACTAGAATTATGATTAAGTCTTTGGACAGCAGGGCCCTATTTTAACCATAAAAATCACAATCTGCAGGGATAGTGGCCAAAGCAGAGGAACCATTAAAGACTTATAATTAGCATCAATCAAGGTGACATTACTGATGACGTCTTTATTACTTTAAATACACTAACCAAATACTTCTACATTGAGATGGAAAGATAGATAGGCAGCTGGACACAGAAAACATCTCTGTGGAGAGCAATTTAAGACGATCTGCTGGAAAGGTAACAAAGAAGTGTTGGTATCGGTCAAGTGGGATTCTAACACACAGCTCTGAAACAGACGGGCTCAAAATGGACCAACTGGGTCATCAGGGTTCTCAGGTGGATGCTTCACCACCACGCAGTCCTCCAAGTAAACGTATCTTTGCACATCCCTCCTGTGCAACCTGCTGGATTTGCTTCATTTGGATGCAAAAATAACTCAAGGCTACTCTGAGCTTGGTTATTTACACACTTTCCTCTCCAACACTTGCCCATGGAAATGAAAGATAAAGGCAGAGCTGAACTTGGCGCTATTTACATAATTACAATCGGGGCTGTCAATATTATCTAATTGCATCAGTAGTCAATTTCATACCACACAGATTCTGAAATATGCTGTTATTATTACTGCTTATATAAATATTTCAGTCTTAATGAACAAGAAGCCACTCAGCATCCTTGCCACCCCTTGAGCCCATATGGCATCCTACCTTAATGACTGTAATCTTTAAAAGATGCTCTTCTCCAAACAGTTTCTAGCTATTTCGGTGTTCACTAACCCAATTCTTGAGGTTAAGGGCAAAGACCAAAAAGAAAAGATGGGAAGTAGTTTTCAGATAACTCAGTCTGGCTTGGAACCATTTCAGAATTATGGATAAGGATTTGGCAAGGCATCTCCCAAGAGTGCAACTTCAGCTTTGCCAAATGAGATTATAATAGCAAAGACTTTCATTATGAGGATGACGAGCCCCCAAATCACTCTGGCTTCAAAGTTCAACTTTATTTATAGGTTCCTTAATTGGTACACCCACCACTAGGTTTAAAAAATATAATTCCTTTTAATTAGACATCTGCCTCTTAAAAAAAAAAAAAAAAAAGGTTTGTGTGTATCTATCAAAAGGGGCAGAGTCAGAGGAAATTCTCCATTGCTTCTTCCAAGCAATGAAGAAAGACTGAGGAAAGAAGATGAACGATCGAGCTGAAACAACTGGAAGGAGCAAATTACGCAGAACGCACTGCCCATGATTCACAGGAAGAGCAGCTGCTCACTCAAATCCAGTTTCATTTTTAATTTTGTGGTTAAAGAAAGATCTTCCAATGAAGTCCCATATCCTTACAGAGGAAAAGGAGGAAGAAGAATTCTGCACTCTGACTACTGAGAACCCCACTACTTTAAGCCAATGTTTAACAGATCACTCCTCAAACATTACGCTGCAAGGTCTAAAACGTTCCAATGGCAAACTCTTAAAGAACATAACCCATGAAATCTGAATTGAGTTTTACACTTGAGCTAGTAATTTAATATATATTAAATTTTGCATCAACCTGGTGCAGGAGGTAGGATTTCCATTTTACAGATGAAGTTAGGGACTAAGAGAAGTTAATGGTCCTTCCGATGGGCCCCAGAGTGGATACTTGTCTGCTGCCTCAACAGATTCCACACTACACTATCCTGGCCCTGAGTTGCTTTCAAATGTTCCATAACCTTATTAACTAAGGAGAAAACTGAATTATAGATGATGATTACTTTAAGCAAAGAAAAGTTGTAAAGGGTAGTTTTAACAAGAGAAAGCTCTTCACAAAGACCCAGTAAGATGCATATTAAATGGTCAGTTTGCTTTGTTAGAGATTGGTCATCCTGCTGCCCCAGTCCAAAACTTTGCTTTTCACCATTGAGTCATTTGATTCCCACTGACGCACAAGGAATGGGAAAGGCTGTGAAATACTGTATGAGGCTGACCTTACCACTTACGGAAAACTGCCAGCCAGACACAAAGTGTCAGCTAAGCATGAGTCAGGGATGGGCTCAGCACTATCAAAGACCTTTATGTTGACTCCTTAACAAAGGAGCTTGCTGTAAACAAGACATCAGGGCTGGGAAATGACAAAAAAAGGGACAGTCACTTCCTCATCAGAGGGCATGCTTTTGCCAAAACTTGCTAAAATGTACCCAATACTTCCAAGTAGATGTGAATTAGAGAATTCATATCAGTAAGTGCTATATTCTGGATCCAGACGTGGAAATAATGGGAAGCCTGGCGGATTCTCTTTCCTACTCTACTTAAATAGCTCAAAGTTTAACTTTATATTTTCCTGTTCATATCATTTTTGTATCAAAAAGTGGAGGAAAAAGATAAAGGGAGAGCAAAGAGGAAAAATAATAGCCTGTGTAAAATATGTAATACATGGGAAAGAAAAAGAGAACCCTCCTATCACAATGAAGGTGGGAGCAGGCTAATTACGAGTATGTGTCCCGCATCACTCCTTGCCCCGCTGAATTCTCCCGTACAATGTTCCAGTGTCTCTCTTATCTTGTTGCCCCAGCAATAACTCAAGTTATATAACATCAGTCCTGACTTGACTACAAAATACAATCCATGTAAATTAAATAGAGGCTTCTCCATTTTCTAATACAGGTAGGGATATTTTTCATTATATTTATATGGTGCACAATGGAGTCATTATCAGTAGGAAAAATGAGCTGTGGATATTAAGGACATTGAGTTAATTAACAAATAATATGGAAAACTGTGATAAATCAAATAGGTTTCTTATCAGGAGAAATGTTCTCCCAATCCAGCAATAAATATTCCAACAAGTCATTTTAAATTGTATACATGTGTGTTGTCATTTTGCTAGGGTGATGGATAGGGAGATTTAATTTCTTTAACTCAGACATTTTTTAATTTGTTGGGACGGGATCAGATAACCACCAATATAAAGTGTATAATGAAGAGGCTGGCCATTGTCGGCACACAAAAGCACAGGTTTGCTCATCTCAGACCCTTTCATCAGTGATGATCAGCAGAGAGGGTTTGGGAAACCCTGCTTGTGTGAGAAGCCTCTATAAATAGAACTATGAAAAGAATTCCAAAAAGAATTGAAGATGTGAATGTATAGCACTCTAACAGTGAGGTTTGTCTGACTTTGGAAATAAAAGTTATGTAAAAGGGCCAACCCTATGGGTGAACATCCTAAAGAAAGTTGCTTAAATAGTAAGTTGTGTGACTAGTGGGGGTACACCCACCGTAAGGCACACTGCCACCAGAGGGAAAATAAAAACTCCTAAGGGGGGAGGAAAACTTGCTTTGATGTGAACTTCTCAGAGAAACACACAAATTGGGTTATCCATAAACCTGGCTGGTTACAAAACACATTAGCAATGAAAAATACCATTGACAGAAAACCTTATTATTTTCCTCATTACTTCTATAATCATGACCAATAGCTCAACAAATTCAACTAGAATGAGGATTATGAATGGCCAGCTTGCAATACAAAGGAAATATACACGAAGGGGGAGTCCCTGGGCAGCAAATGACACCATGTCTCCCCGTATCAGCACCCATCTACCCAAGAGCCGGGTTAGACGTAATGCACACTCGCTCTCCTGAAAGGTCCCTGCTGAAGCAGGGCAAAGACACAACTCTTCCAGGCTCTCGGTCCTACGCAAGCCATAAATTCACGAAGACTAAAGGTGAATGAATAGCCAAAGGGATGAGACACTCTCTACTGCTTCCTATGAAAGCCCATACGTGGTTTGCAATTGTCTCACTATCCTTTGTATTATAGAATTTTTTTTTTTTTTGGTCTATTACATGGGCCAAATCTACTATACATCAAATAAGAGAGGATCATTTCTAATTTAATAGTGACATAAATCCTTTGGAACTCATACGCTATTGACATTGACATACAATATTGACCCTGAATATATAAAATATTGACTCATTTTTGTTTCTCTGCATTTTTCCTAGGATGTGACATGTCAGAAGACGTTTTCCATTGCTGTTTTTGTCTCATTTTGCTTTTGTTTTGATGTAACCCTAAACTGTCACGGGGACAAACTCTTTTAGTAAGATTTTGACCAAACAAATCAAATTGAAAGAATCAGTTGCATGCTAGATAACAAGAGCATATTTTCATTTTAAAGATATCCCAATAAAGCTTGGTGGTGATATTTCTTTCAATTAAAAATAAAGTGTGTGGGGCCTAACAACTAACTTTACCCATCCACCCCACATAAACAAAGGACAGAGGTGGTTTCCAGAGGGAAACAAATGGAGGCCCCTGAGCACAGCAAGAGGACTTGGGCTGTGAGCTGTTCTCTTTCTTCTTTCTCTCTCCCATCAGGCACCTGCTCTTGGACATGTCTACAGTTTCCTCACCTGAAACATAAGCATAGTAATACTGATGTTACCTCACTGGGCTTTGATAAGGAACAGATCAGTGGGGTATGTGAAAGCATTCTGTATATCACAAAATGTTCCTAACACACGAGACATTGTACATACACATATGTGAGTTATAACAGAGAGGAAGGCAGACTAGTGTGGTTGATTTGAAATATACACATTATAACACGGATGTTTCCAGAGTTGTTATTTTTTTTAAAAAAAATGTTTTTCCAATCACATAACAGACTTCACGTTGTTCAGAAGTCTTCACTCTCACTTGGTGGTAAAGATACAACACAAAAACTTTAAGCTCTTTCATGTGATATGACTTAGATGCTTTGGAAAATAGTCCTTTGGGGGTAGATTTTTAGTCTTCTGGGATTGCTCTCTTCCTTTCCCCTTCTCCTGGTACTAGCACCTCCTCAGAGGCAGGTTACATAATACCACTGTGGCAAGAGAGGACTGTCTGCGCTGATTATTGTCCTTCTTGGGTGGCCAAAGTCTGAGTAGGCACAAGGGTGCCCAACCAGCAGCTCGAGGGCCACATGCTGATTTTGTGAGGACTTTTTTTGGCCTATATATGGTGTCAGATATCATGAAAAATATGCATGGACCTTTTTTGTGTGTGAATCAGCTTTCCTTTAGTGTTTTTGTACTCAACATGTGGCTGAAAACAACTCTTATTCTACCAATGTGTGGCAGAGGGGAAAAGGCTAGACATCTGTGGAGTAGGCCATAGCTGATCTTGCCTGGTCCTTCGGTATTGACATCTGTCTTCACTGTGTCTGTCTTTAAAGTGTCTGGGATGGACAATGGTGGCTCTGGCCATCTCCCTCAGCTGACCTGGCTCCTCATTCCAGCTCTCCCTGAACTTAGAGACTTGGCTAAGAACACAGCTTGGAGATGGCACTGTGTAGTAGTCAGTCTCTGCTGTAGATACCCCTTGCTTTGTGCTGTTGGGTCCTGCATGGAGTGATGACACCTACTGATAAGGTCATTTCATCATCTCCCACCTCCCCAGAGCGTCTCGTCTCTCAGTGAAGCAGCAGGAAGAAAGGTAAGTAGAATGGCTTTTATTTAGCAGGTCACTTTTCAACTCTCCTTCCCAGGCCAACGTGCTTGCACTTGCCCAGGGATCTGGAGGGGAGAGGGGACTCAGCCTCATCTGCTCTGGTCTCCCTCCTCAACCTCCATAAGTGTTTCATTTTGTTTTTTAATCACCTTGCTCTGGAGCCCCACCCTCAATCTCTTCTTGAGAATCATTTTGCACCACTGGAGGGCCCCCCCTTCCTACATGCTTGAGTCTCACTTTATATAAGCTCTAGTCTCAAACCCTCAGGTTTTCTTCTTAATATTTATGTGAAAACTTTAGAATTTTTAGCCCATGTGTTCAGGACCAGTCCTACTCCAAAAGCAAAAAAGGCTGACAATCCTATCCATGAGTATGGAACCTGCAGGGCAACAAGATTTCCAGCAAATTTTTTTTTTAAAGCCTCACAAAGTGTTTCAAAAGTGCATTCTTATTCTACTAGCTAGGCCATTTAGGATTATCAGAGATGTCAAGAGCTTCTTGAAGAAAAATAACTTTGTGAAATAACAACCATACGGGGTAGATGTTTTTACAGATGAAGAAATGAGGGCGTGTGGAAGACAAGAAGCATAGGAGAGGTAATGCCAAAATCTAAAATCAAGACTTTGTATTATTACTTCACTGTTCTTTTTGCTACTAATATGAAAGTTACTCAACAGGTTCAATCAATCCAAAAAAAGAAAATAAAAACTATGATTTTGTGTCTCTTATCTAAGCAAACAAAAAAGGGGGGGGGACTGGGTGAAGATGATAAGAGAGGCAAATCCTGGTGTTTCATTCACAGTTTTCGTCATTCCACTCTCACTTACTGAATACTTCCAATGTAATAAACATTGTACAAGATATTAGAAATTTAAATTTGCCCCTGCTCTTAATTAAATCACAACATAGTGGAGGAGCACAGACAAATGTAATTGTAATACACCAAGCAGGTTCAGTGCTATATGATTTTAAGGGAGTCTCAGGGTTTCCAAATCATCGTTTTCAAGCCTGCATGGTTATTAGGATTACATAGTACTTCTACACGTAGAAGTTTCATTACACATGTTGGAATGTGAGGAATTACTTAGTTGAAAATGCTTGTCTCCATAAATCTGTAAATCACAAAGGAAAAGACAAAAATACAGGGTATACAGTAACCCAGAAGTGATGAGAGGCACCTACCCCAGCTTCCCGCTCATTTATCACCAGCCATTTCCTTTTTCAGCAATCTCAATGCACTATCAACGGTTCCTCTCTGGAACAGCCATTTGCCCCATTCTATGTCCCTCCCAGTGTCTGAAAAATCACTTGTGCTTTACATCTGTATTAATCTTCAGCAAGGACTCACTGAAGTGAGCTAACCAAAAACGCAATGCAAAGGGTGTTGTGTGTGTGTGTGTGTACGTTAGAGGCCTTTGGATGTAAATATATAGAGAAAGATACTTAACTTCAGTCATAATTCCCATACATCTGTATTAGGTGAAAGATGTCCAATTAAGTAATATTTCAACTAGTTTATTCTCTGCATGATTTTAATCATTCCACAGACATTCTCTATAGTATGCTCTCTTTTTTATTCAACACACACAGAGCATTAAAAAATAAATTTTATAAACATTCAACCTTTTCCTCAAACATGACATTTCCCAGTGATCTAAGAATAGTTAGCGAGAGACTTCCTCCAGAGGTATGCTGTGACTTTTGAGTTAGTTTAGGTGTCTAGCTGTGTGAAGCTTTCATGAGAACAATGCCAGAAAAAAAGATTTGATAGGTATAGGGTGCCTGTGCCATTCAAATGTCGCACAAGGTGAAGGAAAAAAGTCACATAAAGGTGTCAAATGCTGTTCTTTCAAATTCTGAAATTCAAACACCTTCTCTGAAACATTAAGGTCCTTGACTTAAAAATGGAAGTTTAAATAGACGGCTGCATCACTTAAACTATTAATTCTGATTAAAAAGAAAAAGTACAGGTACTCTCTAAATGCCACATAGTCTAGAACTATTTCAGTAAAGGGAATAAAAACCTGCAACCATTTATCCCACTATGGGATTATGTACGTGCTAATTAATGCTAAAATAAACATGTAAAATATTCTATGGAACTTAAGGTACAGAACCACCCAAAACACGCAAAGGCAAAAAACCAGGTCTGCTTGAAAACAAGTCCTGCCATCTTGCTTATTCATGCATAAACATCCAATATGCTCAAGGCTTTGACATCTCTATTCAGTTTGGGATTTGAATCAGATATAAATATATGACCTTTAATTTTGTAATTGATTTGTCCAAAATTCTGAAATCTCTTACATATGATTAACTTCATATGCATGCATGTGTTCTCACGATATCTCATTTTAAGGGATTTGAGACCCCCTTAGAAAAAGAGTTATGTATTTGTTACTTGGCTCATACATTCAACTATTCGCACCTAGAACTGTATATTTCACAGTAGAGATCAGATTTCTAATCTTCCTTTTTTTTTTCAAGTTGTTCCTAAAAGTGCTTGACAAGCGCATTCTATAAAACTCTGTAGCTCACAGAAAATAAAAGGGAACCCCATATTTCCATTCATATTCTGTTAGTGAAATTAGACCTCTCCAGGCAAAATCTCAGCAACAAGAAAGACATCTAGCGGGTTACGTGGCACAAATTCCAAGCCTTTCCTCAGGTTTCTGTGCCCTCCAGCAAGAAACTGGCTTTTGCATCTGGCAAACATATGTAGAAAACTAGGCCAAATATGGTTGTTAAATTTGACCGAGTTCTTTCACGAAACTCACTCTGACGGTTAACCTAAAGCCACCAATCTCAATTCAATTTCCAAATAAAAACTTTACCGTTTCATTAGTTACGTGTTAATATTCAAGATACAGGTATAAATAAAACCATTTCATGTTCTGATTTTTTTTCTTTTTTTGAGTCTCAAGCTGTCATCCCGGATAGGGTGTTGCGGCATCACAGCTCACAGCAACCTCAATCTCTTGGGCTCAAGCAATTCTCTTGCCTCAGCCTCCAAAGCAGCTGAGACTGCAGGGGCCTGCCACAACACCCGGCTATTTTTTATTGTAGTTGTTCTCATTGTTTGGTAGGCTTGGGCTGGGTTCAAACCCGCCAGCTCCAATGTATGTGGCTGGTGCCCTAACCACTGAGAAACAGGCGCTGAGCCGATGTTTTGATTTTTTTTTAAGAAACAAGACATTTTTAAAAATAACAAATATGGTGCACTTGTATCAATGGAGTGAGTGAATATATACACAAAGATGGACAGGATGGGAATGGACCTGGCGATACAATCTCACCCATGCAGTCAAGGATTCAGAAGCATAAGGAAGGGAGTCTCCCAGGGTCTCTGTCAGGCGCAGCTTCTTCTAGATTGACCAAAGCAATTGGCCATCAGGACTGAATCTCCAGATAGCTGAAACCTCATGGCTGCAGCTGAAATGCCAGGATTTGTGGAGGTTCTACTAGTTGTCAAATAGAGGATGAAATTAATGATAAATATCCATATGCTTTAAACTGTTCAAAATCAACTTAAATAAGTGCATAATACTCTTCCCATATTTTTGACATTTTGAGGCATCTACTATACTAGGCCACAGTGATGAAGATGTGAAAGTGGATGTCGTCCTTGCCTTCAAAGATACCGTCATTAACAGAATCCCTAAATTCTGAGTACCTACAGTTTCAACCTGGTTCTTTAGGCTCTTTTTTCCAAGCCATTTTCAATTATGTCAAGCATGATGGAATGATTGAGTTATTGTGTCTGTTACATGTTACTACATTGGAGTGACGGTTGTTTATTGCAGCATTACCAAAAGCTGTGTTCCGGCAGAGTGCATATCAACACATATCAGCAAAGATGAAACAATATTTTCCTGGCTAGTTCATTCAAAAAAACTCACATAGGAAGATGCATGTAAGGTTAATATATGTGGCTGTAAGGATAGGCACATTAGGAATATATCAATATGAAGCAAATTATATATCTTTTAAAATAGTATTGTAAGCAGCCAGGTGTGGTAGCTCCTGCCTGTAATCCTAACACTGTGGCAGGCTGAGGCGGGAAGAGCACTTCAGCTCAGGAGTTTGAGACCAGCCTGAGCAAGAATGAGACCCCCCATCTCCACTAAAAACAGAAAAATTAGCCAGGCATTGTGGTAGCTCCCTGTAGTCCCAGCTACTTGAGAGGCCGAAGCGGATTGCTTGACTCTAGGAGCTTGGATTGAGGTTGTTGTGAACTAGGCTGATGCCACAGCACTCTAGCCCGAGCAACAGAGAGAGACCCTGTCTGCAAAAACACAAAAAATAATAATATTGTAAGCAGCTAACAAAACCTAAAGCATATTTGTATTCCCAGAAAACTTCCCCAAAACATTTCCCAGATACATCACACACCTCTTTACACCACCTTCATTCTACATGTTTTTCTTATTAATGTAAGTACAAACTTTCCCTGCTATTGGCTTTATCACCTGTTGTGTAAACAAGTTCAAATCACTTTGACCTTCAAAAACCACTTCTGTTTGCATGTCACTACCTACACACCAGTTCTCCTCTTCTCATCCAAACTTGTAGAGAAAGTGGGCTATTTTTACTAACTATCTTCTTCACCCTGTATTCATTTCTGAATTCGGTGGTTTCTAGATACAATCTTTACAACTCTAGTGAAACTGCTTATTTCTAAAGGTATAAATAATCTTCAAAATTGCTAAATCCAATGGACACTTCATTCCTTGCCTGGTTCAAAGGCTCTATTAAAACCAGTCTTTTTTTTTTTTTTATTAAATGATAGCTGTTTACATTAATGCAATCATGGGGTACAGTGTGGTGTTTTCATATACAATTTGAAAATGCCTTTATGTCATTTTCTTAGTTATTGTGTTAAGATGTTTATATTCTACTCTTAGAAAGATTCACTTGTACCCTTGTAAGATAAACCATAGAAGTGATCCCTCCAATCACCCTCCCTTCACCCGTCCCCCCTCCCCTCTCCCTCTCCCGTCCCCATATTCTAGGTTATAATTAGGTTATAGCTTTCATATCAAAGCTATAAATTAGTTTCATAATAGAGCTGTGTACATTGGATACTTTTTCTTCCATTCTTGAGATACTTTGCTAAGAAGAACATTTTCCAGCTCCATCCATGTAAACATGAAGGATGTAAAGTCTCCATCTTTCTTTATGGCTGCATAGTATTCCACGGTGTACATATACCACAGTTTATTGATCCATTTGTGGATCGATGGGCACTTGGGCTTCTTCCATGACCTAGCAATTATGAATTAGGCTGCAATAAACATTCTGATACAAATATTTTTGTTGTAATGTGGTTTTTGGTCTTTTGGATATATATCTAATAAAGGAATTGCAAGATCAAATGGCAGGTCTATTTTTAGTTCTCTCAGTGTTTTCCAGATGTTTTCCCAAAAGGAACAAATTAGTTTACATTCCCACCAGCAGTCTAGAAGTGTTCCCTTTTCTCTACATCCACGCCAGCATGTCTGGTTTTGGGATTTTGTGATGTGGGCTAATCTTACTGGAGTTAGGTGATATCTCAAAGTAGTTTTAATTTGCATTTCTCTGTCTCTGACAAAGGTTTAATAAACAGAATCCATACAGAACTCAAACATACTAGCAAGAAGAGAACGAGTGATCCCATCTCAGGGTGGGCAAGGGACTTGAAGAGAAATTTCTCTAAAAAAGATAGGCACATGGCCTATAGATATATGAAAAAAAAGTCTTGTTAATTGCATCCTCTTTTTATATTTTTCTTTTTAGGTTTTTTTTTTTCTTCTTGAAACAGAGTCTCACTCTGTTGACCAGGTTGAAGTATAGTGGCATTGTAGTAGCTTACTGAAACCTAGAACTCCTGGGCTCAAGCAGTCTTCCTGCCTCAGCCTCCTGAGTAGCTGGGACTATAGGCACAGGTACCATATCTGGATAATCTTTCTATTTTTGATTGAGAAAGGGTCTTGCTTATGCTCAGGCTGCTCTCAATCCCCTGAAGTCAAGTGATCTTCCCTCCTGGGCTTCCCAAAGTGCTGCAATTACAGGTGTGAGTCATCACAATAGGCCAACATCCTCTTTTTAAAAATCATACCCTCCTGGGAAAACTTCTGTCAATTCTCGAACAGTCCACTCCTGTAATCTGCTCAATCCTCTCCAAAACCCTCTTCTTCTGCCTCTGCTGTATTCATTGTGTTCAGGAGGACTCTGGTTCAAATCTCGGGTTTTCCATTTATGGGCTGTGAGACTGGACATTCATTTAATATCTCTGTCCTTAGTTTCCATTGGTAAATTAAAGGATCAATCTAGTATTAGTCACTCGTCACTTTTTCAGCAGGTGATGGGAGTTGTGGGGGGCAATTCTCTGCTGTGCTGATTAACTGAGTGGACTCTGGGTCCCAGGTCTTAGGAACAGGACCTTACCAGGGTTCCTGCTCCTTCTCTACCAGTAGGTGTGCTCAAGACATATTCCTGCCCCCTACTCAGGGGCAGAGGGTCTTGCTTGTATTGCTTCTCCTCATGTGGTGGAAGGCTTTTATTCCATAGGAAGGTGGGGAGAATAATGCAGGTAGGAGTTCATGTCCACTCTCCCAGGAAATGTTTTCACAGGACTCCTGCCCTATCCTTTTTATGCACGTCCTGTGCATGGGGGACGGCTTCTGAAGACGTGCAAATCTCCCTCGTGTCCGCCGTCGCCAGGGGATTGATTTTTTTTCTTCTTGTTAGCCCAATCTTGCTCTTCATCAATTTGCTAAACATTTTGATGAATCCTTCCCAGTGTCCTACACACCTGTTCCAGGTCAGCAAGGGCTGGCATCTCACCTTTCCTTAGAGGAGCTGTCTTCCTTGTATTTTAGGTTAGTCAGTATCCCTGAGCTGCCAGCTCTCTCATGAATTTAAGAAAAGTCATGTATTTTCATATTTTCCAGCATTTTGTCATTCTTGGAAAGCTGGGAATATTGCTTTTCTCAGCTTTCTACATCCTAATTGGAAGCCCCCAGATATTGATTTTTCAACAGAGGCCCAAGGCATTGCAATAAATGAAGGAAAGTCCTCTCAACTACCAGTGCCCTAGATGCTGAAACAACTGGCTAGTTATTTTGGGGGAAAAAATGAAACTTTCCCCCATCTCACACTATACCTAAGAATATATTCTAGATTGTCATAGATCTAAACATAAAAATAAGACTATAAACCTTTTGGAGGAAAATGTTAAAGAATACCTATGTCATCTTGGGGAAGATAAAGATACCTTATACGAAATGAGAAAACACTGACAATAAAAATATATAAAGTCGATTTTTGATCTTTGAAAGACATTATAAGGAAGACAAGTAGCCCAGGCTACCCTGGGAGAACAGCCTGGCAATGTGTATATCTGACAAAGGACTTCTCTCCAACTCCTACAACTCAGTAATGAAAAGACAAGCAACTCAGTTTAAAATATGGGCAAAAGACTTGAATCAGCACTTCACAAAGGAATATATATGAATAGGCAATGAGCACGTGAAGTAGTGTTCCCCATCAGGAGCCATTGTGTCAGCACAAATCAAAACCACATGTGATACCACCATACACCCACTCAGGGCCAGAATTAATAGACTGACAACACCAAATGTTGATGAGAACGCAAAAAAAATCAGAATGCTCTCACATGGTTGGTGGGAGGATAAAATGGTACGACCTCTTGGGAAACTGGTAGGAAGTTTCTTAGGAAGTTAAACATCTGCATCCTAGTTTACCCAGGAGAAATGTAAGTATATCCACTTAAAATGTCTAGTATGACAATGTTTCTAATCATTTTGCTTGTAATGGCCAAACACTGGAAATAATCTCCATGACTACCAGTGGGCAAATGGATCCACACATTGTGGTACAGCCAGAAAACAGGACACAATAAAAAGGAATGATGGCAACCAAGCAAGGACATGGTTGACCAGCAGAAGCTTACCTTAAGAGAACCCAAAGAAGCCACCCACCAAGGAGTACACACTATGGGATTCCACTTTCACCACATTCCAGAACAGGCGTAAGTAACCTGTGGTGACAGAATCAGAACAGCGAGGGCCTCTGGGGGGCAATGACGGTAGGACTGAGACAAGAAAAAGCAATAGTGGTCTTTCTCTGGGGATGGAACTGTTCTATATACTGACAGGAACAAAGTGATATCAGTCCATATATATCCATATATTCATAAAATTGCATACTTAAGAGCTGTATATTTCACTTGTGAATTCATAAATTATATCTCAATAAAAATGTGAAAAAAATACACACACACAGGCACACACATATCAGAGATGAGTTATCTCTGACCACCTTCCCTACATAAAATTCCACCTCCCTCTCCCTTTCCTTCTGACCCGTTAGCCTGCTTTAGTTTTCATCATAGCACTTATTAAGATTTGACATTCCACTACATAATTACCTATTTATTGCCTGCTTCGCCCATTAGAAGGTAACCTTCTTAAAGGTAAGGACTTTTTTTTCTATTTTCCCATTATATAGCCAATGATAATGACTATGAATAAAAGGCAGTAATTTCACTGGAAGCGAGCTTTGATGTGATTTCTTGGTTATTTAGGTTTATTCTCTACAAGCCTAGTGGAGAGTTTTAAAAATCATAAGAGATGAAACATGAGTAAAACATTTTGTAATCCATAAGCATTATATAAGGATGATTAAACACAAGAAATTAGCTATGTATGGAAGGCGTTCAATTGAGATCACTTAAATATTTCTGTAGAACAGTGTACTGTTGCTGTAACCTCTTCTTCTAAAAGCTGCCTGCTAAGAGCAAGTACAAGACTGGGGGAGGCAGATAACACCCCGGTGAAGCAGAGCTTCCATCTAACTGGCTCAGTCACAGGGATTGCTGAATTTCCTCAAGTTCATGACTTTCCCTTCACTCCATGGCTAATGGGAATTCATTATAAGACAGCTTTCTAGGATTAGAGTATTAAAGCAATATCAGTCAGATGGAGAATTTCAAGCTAGCCTCTGCTCAAGCATTTACAGATTTATAACTAATTAGATCCTGTCCACACCTCACCTGAAATCATGTTAGCAAGATCCACATTAAAGTACGTTAATAGCTTGCAGGGGTGTCACAGGGTTCTCTAGGCCATCCTGGGCAGCACTGTAATAAGATTTTTTTTTCTATTTCAAGATTCCTTTAAAAGGAAAGAATAAATGAGTTGGTTTCGAGGAAGCCACAGATATAACACCAAGATTCTAAAATACAGATTACTTGGTTACCTGTCAGATATGTAAGATGATGGATAATTATAAACACAGGTACATGCACACTTACGATCTCAACCTGAGGATATAAGCACAGTTTTAAAATTGTAAATATCTTAAACTGTAAGAGAAGAAAATTGAAAAGATAAAAGTGTGGAATAAGAAATAAATGTATATTTATTTATAACGCAGAGATTACTCGAGGCTTAGTTGAATGATTATCCAGCAATCTTTTATAATCTAGACTTTAAAGGGCGTTGTGGTGGTCAACACTGCAGTTATCCGAATCAAATTGAAGGAATCCCTTGAATTAGTGTGCACATTTATTGTAGTGTAATGATCCAGTGTTATTCATATAATCAACATAATTCGTTACACATATGGAGAAACAACCTCTGACTTTCAGAACACAAGAACATATTCAAATGACAACAATCTACATTAACAAACTGTAAATAACATCATCTGCCTGTTATATGAACAGAAATGCTATTAACTACACACCATTTAAATTTAGTTCAGAGCACAGGGAAGAAATGAAGTATTCTAAAGAGCCCCTTTAGACGGGCGAGAAGTCAGTGACGGCTGTGGGAGAGAGAATGTAACTGTTTTCTGTACTTAGTGTCGACATTTGTTTAGAGACGCGTGGACACATATTCCTAATGTGAGTGCTCCTGTGATTAATCAAAACTGGGCCTCAGATCAGCTGAGGAAATGGCACAATCTGATCTCTGGGAAGCTCCAAGTCTAAAACTAAATAAAAGGGAGGAAACAAAACAACCCAAAGCCGAGCATCCAACTGGACTCATTGTTGCCATTTATTCATGGTTACTGCCAAGGCTCACCCTCCAGTAGGAGGACTCACCCAGCCTCATCTGTTTACTCCAATCTGGTTTCTGTTGAAACCAAGAGTCACTTGTAAAGCAGCAAATTCATGCACACATTTTTTAAAAGGTGTATAATAGTTTAGAATAATCTTTTTTTTTTTTTTTCAAAAAGGACTCTCTTCCTTCCCCTTGAAAACACTAGCATCTCATGAACTGTGTTCGAACACGATGGCAGAGGCAGTCGTAGTTACTACTTTTGAAATGTGATCATTAGTCTGTTGGTTTGATTCATGTGGCACCCTGACTCTGGAAGAGGACAAATGTCCAACAATTTAGACAAAAACACAAGCCACTGCCTGCCTCAATCTACTTCTCACTCACTGCCTCATGTGATTTTGTACAGAAACAAAGGCTTTTGGGGAACTGAGTTGTGCTTTAAAAATAGGAAAATACCTCTATGGCACCAGTATCTCCTAATTATGCCACTGCAGTCTTGAGAATGAGTTGACTCTGGGGTCCTGGGGATTCTGCACACGGTAAAAAGCACATTCCTACCAAGTTACTTTACAGACTCACTAGGTGCCCCCACCCTTAATGTTCATCATTAACATTAACTAGTCACAATGACAAATAACCGGTCCAGCTTGGCATCCATTCAGACCCTTGGTTGAGATGCCAAGCACAGCACTGGAGCCCACAAGCTGAGATGACAAACTGACAATCTCTGACAGTTCGTGCCTGGGCCAAGATCTGAACCACGAGCTAGGGCAAAACTCCCATCTGCTGTCCATCTGCCATCCTGCCCCTATCAAAAAAGGTTATACCATGAGCCACAGACAGATGGGCATTGCAAAGATCAATTAGGAGGAAAAAACGGGGGTCTGAGACGATTAGAATAATGACCTTTGATTCAACACGGAAATCCCAGTAGTAATGAAAAGTCATGCATAATTTCAAGGTCTTCTAATTGTGTAAAACTGATACTGTATTTTCTACCAGTGATAAAAATAAACAAAATGATACCTCTAATTCTGTGTGCTAAATATATAGTCTGCCAGGTATAGATCAGTCAAGAACGCGTATGTGTGCAACTGAAGTTGTTTTTTTCTCAATGACATCAATGAATTTTGACAATGTTATTAAACTAATAAAATAGAAATCCGTTATAAGTTTCTAGAAGTATGCATTTTCATCAGAAGCCTACTCTGAATAGAAACCGAGGATAACTCAGCTTATGTATTAAACAAAAGCCTTAAGACATAAAGGAAACAGCTCCTGAGCAAAGCTAAGCATGTGTTATGTTGCCATAGCAAAAGTAACTTTTGTAAGGCAAATACATACCCTAGACAAAGGGCAGGTATTCAGTTCATTTAACATAAAATATATAGCTACCCTGTACCAGGCCAAGTGCTAGGTGCTAGGGACCACAAGAAAAGAAAGACACAGATGATGCTCTCTGTCCCAAGGAGCTTACCGTCTCATGGGGAGACTGTAATAGAATAGAATAGAATGTTTTTATAGTACAGCGAAATTCAGTGTGGTGATGGAGAAAGGACATTGAATCACGTGGCTGGTCCTTGAAGGGTGAAATGGTCACATCAGTACATAAGTTGATGGAAAAAAAGAATTTCATATGTGTGAATGTGGGATATATTTTAATTTTATTAAGCTTTTAATAGACTCACAAAGTTTATTTTTTTCTTGAAGTTTACACAGGAGAATCAAATATGGATAATCCATTTTTTGAAGAAGAGAGAATAATCTTTCAAACAATGTTAGAATCTTCTTTTTTTTTTTTTTTTAAAGATAGGGTGTTGGTCTGTTACCTGGGCTAGAGTACAGTGGCATCATCATAGCTCACTGCAACCTCAAACTCTTGGGCTCCAGCAATTTTCCCACTGGGACTACCGGTGTGTGCCACCACATTTGGCTAATTTTTTTGGTTTTTGTAGAGACAGTGTCTTGCTCTTGCTCAGGCTATCTCAGATTCCTAAGCTCAAGCAATCCTCCTACCTGAGCCTCCCAGAGTGCTAGGATTATAGTTGTGAGCCACTGTGCCTGGCCTAATGTCAGAATGTTTTAGTGTTAATTTTTATATCTTGGGACTGTTATTTTAATAGCAAGACATCTTCTAAAAGTTGATGTGAAACAGAAATCCAATAAATAAATTGCTATATTGAAGTAGGTAACTTACAACAAATTTATCTAACATAAAATACCAAGAACTAGTTTCACAAAAAGAACTTATATGAGAAAGTTCTAAGAGGCTTTATTCCAATTAAGTTCACAATGGAAGAGGGCCAAGTGTCCGGCAAGAGAAAAATGGATAATGAAACCAGGACATATTGATACAATTGAACACTCCTCAGCATTGGAAATTGAACAACATGCGTGTACACCTGGATGAACACACAACACATGCGGAAATCTCAAAAACACGACGTAGAAAAGGACACACCTCAGGATCCCGTACGTAACACACCCCAAGGTCAGACAACTAGTCTGTGTTGACAAAGTGTGATTATCTCCAGTTGGAGGTTGAGAGATACTGAAAAGAAAAGGGTAAAAGAGCGATTTCAGGGATGACAGAAATGTTTTCTACCGTAATCTGTTACCTAGGTAAAAAGTGTGTACACAGGTGAAAAGCCATTGATTTAAGCCATTTAAGATTTGTGCATTTTACTGAATGCAAATTACATGTCTGCTTTAAAACTGTAAAACACTGAAGCCACGTGATACAATAACTATAGAGATTAATCACATTAAGTATACTCCAAATGCTTATGGTCACATACCCAAATGTCTAAGTGCATCATTTCACAAATAATAATATATTGTGAGAATTGCTGTTTTTATACCCACAATTTCCAGAGGCAAACAAGAATAATCAGTGTTTAGAAAATGTCCATTTGAAAATTCTTTCATCCCAGCTGCAGTATGCTCCTTATTTAAGCTGTACTTAAATAACTTGATCCAATTCAGGGTCAGAAGGATCAGCATATAGAAAATTTTTATCACATGCCTGTACATCCTTTATTTTTGAAAGAACAATTTAATTTACTGTTACATAAAAATGCCCTTGGTCCCCGTATTCTTCATTTCCAAAAAAGTCACTAATCACTACAAAAAAGAACTACGTAATAGAGGATTCACTCAGTCTCTGATTATTTTGAGAGGGGAAAAAAGATTGTACTACTTCCAAAATGGGCAGCAAACACAACGACTTATTCTTTGATTTTTATGCTTTATCATTACGTAACCTCAGCTTCCTCAGGAAATCATCACCTACTCTCTGCACTTGACAATACAAAACATTGTCACCAATGTGAATTTTAAACATTTTATTCTTAATGAAAACATTTAAGTCATCACAAAGAATCCGTCCTAAGGGGCCTTAACGATATCTAAGGATTAGCTGTGCATTAGAGAAGTAATACCGCTAGAACTTACATACAGCTTGATTCTGATGGCTCCAAGCACTTCATCTACATAATCAATTTTATCTAATAACCCAGTGGGGAAGGCAAATAGAGCCTTGGCTTTCCTGTACTTGAAATAATAGTAAGTACATAGAATGGTTGGAATGGGAAATACAAAGTATCATAGCAGCTATTTTCTTAAAATGTGTGTGTGCATGTGCTTGTAATGGACACAATATAACAACCATTTTTGCTTTTCTCTCCAAAACTGTTTTGTAAAGAGGGGACTTCATCCATCACAACAGTTTGGCTAATTTTAAAAGACATGTTCTATATCTTGAAATATAATCAATACTTCTTCTGGGGAAAAAATTAATATGGGTTCTATTTCAATCATGGTGGAGGTAATCCCATTATAGTCCAATCCTCAGGCTGATTCACAGCTAAAAACTATAAAGAAAATACATTTAAAGTAAGACCAAACAACCACCTGATCACTCTCCAAAGCAAACATCATGCAAGAGAATCCGAAGTTGGAAAAGTGACCTGCAGAGTGATGTTTTCCATTTTGCTTTCACTTATATATGATATAACTTCCCAGGCAGACCTCAGATGCAAAATGGTGAGGAAACGGCAGCTGTACAGGCAGATAAACTCTGAGATAAATCCTGTTTTTCTGGCAGTACCAGAAAGCAGTATTCCTCCAGGCCAGAGAATTTGGGGAGAGTCCCACAGATAAAAAAGGGAGAGAAGAAAATCCTTTAATTGGTAAATAAAACCTACACAAGTATCAGCATAATTCTTGAGCTTAGCATATATGAGATGGTCCCAAATGAGAATAACAAAGGGTTTGGAAGCTAACCAGAGATTTGAGCCTTCTGCACAAGTCTTAGTCTAACCCCCAAATTGCATATTCACAGGAGTAACGCAAACCAATACAGACAAGACGGTAGCACACACCTAGGTGGCACAGCCTATGACACACCCAAACTGTATGATATAGATGATTTATTCCTAAGCTATTGTGCAAACCTGCACAGCATGTTTTAGTACTGAATACTGAGTGTAGGCAATTGAAACATAGTGGTAACTGTGTATCTCAGCATATCTAAGCATAGACAAGATACTGTGATGTGGTACATGTTACAATGGCTAAGGCATTATTATGTAATAGGACATTTTCAGCTCAATTATCATCTCATGAGACCACTGTCGTGTCAGTGGTCTGTCATTGGCCAAAATGTTCTGATGCAGCCCATGACTATATTTAAAACAAAAACCTCATCGGGTGACCTCAAAAGCAGTATGGAAATAAAGCCGAAAAGAATCAGAGCAAGCTTGAAAACAGATCAATGGAGATGATCAGACCTAAACAACAGAGAGTGAATGAGAAGAACAAGGAATAAAACAGTAAACAGAGCCTCAGAGACCTGTGGGGGAATTTCCAGGGATCAAAGATCTAAAATATGTAGCTAGAGTACCAGAAGGAGAGGAAGGATTAAGAAAGAAAAATTTTCAAATAAATAATACCCGAAAACTTTCCAGAGTTAGTCAAATATGTAAATATATAGATTCAGATAAGTAAAACACAAACCTAAATAACAGCACACCTAAACACATCATCGTTAGAATGATGAAAACCGAATACAAAGAAGAAATTTTTTTTGCATTTTTTGGCCAGGGCTGGGTTTGAACCTGCCACCTCTGGTATATGGGGCCAGTGCCCTACTCCTTTAAGCCATAGGCGCCACTCCAAAGAAAACAGCTAGCAATATATGTCCGTTATACGCAGAGGAATGGGTTGAAATACTGAAGATTTCTCATAAGAAGCCACAGAGATGGGATGGCAGTACAACAGCATTTTTATAGCTGAAACAAAGAGCTATCAACCACAAGACTATACTTAGTGAAAATATTCTTCAAAACCGAAAGTGAAATACATGAATTTTTACACACAGACAGAGGAAGATAATTCATCAGCAGGAGACTTGATATATAAGATCACTCATGGGAGCTTTCCACACTGAAGGAAAACGGGACTTGAGGGAAGCACAGACCCTTAGGGATGAAGAAGCAGCATTAGACATGATAAATTTCTGGGTAAAGGTGAAGGTGAAAGACCACTTTTCTTTTTTTAGTTCTTTAAACCATATTAGCTACCTAAAACAAGAATCATTTTATTATCTGGTGAGATTTTCAATGCTTCTACATATAACACATGAAAAATATAAGGGTCAGTGGGAGATAATATGTCTTATAATTTTTCTGCATTTTATACAAAATTAACTGTATTAATATTAACTGTAAATAGACTCTGAAGGGTTTAGTATACATAATGTAATATCTAGAGAAAATACTAATAACAAGAGAGACTTCAAAATACACACTAAATAAATTAAAATGGAATAAGAAATATTCAAATAATCTAGAAGATGACAGGAAAGGGAGATGGGGAAATAAAAAAAATAGAGGGGACAAACAGAAAATAATTAATGTAATATTGGACTTAAATTCAACCATGGAAGATAAAACAGAAGAATCTAAGAGCTATAATTTGAAAAGATCGACAAGATGGACAAAGCCCAAGATGGACTGTGGGAGAAAAAGAAAGAGAGGACACAAACCACCAATAGCAGAAATGAAAAAGAAGTTAACCCCACAGAGCCAGCAGACTTCCAAGGGAAAATAAGATAATAACAGTACACTGAAATAGGTGACAGCGGCATAAAAATTTGACAAATTTGCTTAAAAATATGCTTATCAAAACTCACCCAAGGAAAACGTTAAGTTGGGATTATATATAGTTAATCACAAGTATATACTTTATGTAAATTTAATAACAATATAATAGATATAAATATAATATATAAATTATACTTAATATAATATATAAGTTATAATATGAAAATATAAAAATAATAACATAATTATATATAATTGAATTATAAAATACCCTTCCCAAAAGAAAACTCTAGGCTAAAAAATTTTCACTACTGAAAGCTGGCATAGTTTCAAGAAAGAAATAATACTTATCTTACATAAATATTTTCAAAAGATAAAGAAGTTGGTATCATAGCTCAAATTTGTTTTGTAAGGCCAGCAAAACACCAGTATCAAAATCTAACAAAGACAATTATGAAAAAAGGAAATCACTTCCAATATTCCTCACATAAATATAAAGATCTTAATAAAATGTGATTAAATATAATCCAAGTACAAATAGCCATGAGCTGCATAACAATGTTTTGGTCAACAATGGACTGCATATAAGACAGTGGTCCCATAAGATTATAGTGAAACTGAACAGTTCTTAGTATTTATTACTTCACACCCATCAAAATGACATGGCCGAGCACAATATCTTTTCTATGTTCAGATTCACAAACACAAGGTCTGACAAGTTTGCAAAGTGGCCACCATGCACTTACATAGGCAGCACTGTACAAACAACCTGGTAAGGTTTTGTAACTTTGGTGTACCCATATCTCACAGATGTGTTCCTCTTCCCGTCAACGTGTGACAGTGTCTTGCTGAGTGGCATTCATTATTATTTTTGTGTGTTTTTGTCTGCTGTTGTAGGAATGTCAGAGCTTGAATTAGGGTGACAAACAAATATTCATAAATTCCTTGTTAAACTTGGCAATAGTGGAAGTGAAATCAGGGACATGTTAGTCCAAGTTTACAGGGATAGTGCCATGAAGAAAACAGCAGTGCATAAGTAGATTAAATGTTTTTCTGAGGAGAGAGAAAGTTGTCACTGATAAAGAGTGGGTCAGGGCAGCCAGTAACAAGCAGAACTGATGAAAACATTGCAAACATTCACTGAATCATGTGTCAAAATCGTCAGCTGATTATGAGGAGCACAGCAGACCAAGTAAATGCCTACAGAGAAACAGTTAAGAAAATTTTACAGTTTTTTTTGAGCGGGGGCCAGGGCTGGATTTGAATCCCCCACTTCCAGCATATGGGGCCGGCACCCTACTCCTTTGAGCCACAGGCACTACCCAAGAAAATTTAAACTGAAAATTCTGGACAACTAACTTATGGCTCTTACATCATGACAATACACCAGCTCACACAGCACTGTCTATGAGGGAGTTTTTAGTCAGTAAATAAATAACTGTATTGGAATCCCCTCCATACTCACCTGACTTGGCCCCCAGTGACTTTTTTCTTTACATGAAGATAAAGAAAATATTGAAAGACAGATATTTTGATGACATCAGGGTGGGTAATACGCCAACAGCTCTGGTGGCCATTCTAGAAAAAGAGTTCTGAAATTGCACGGAAGGGTGGACTAGGTGCTGGCCTCAGTGGCTAGCTTTCCAAGGGGAATACTTTGAAGGTGACTGTAGTGATAGTCACCAATGAGGTGTGTAGCACTTTTTCTAGGATGAGTTTGCAAACTTAATTGCCAGTCCTCCTAGCTATTGTTGTGTAACAACTGGCCACGGTTTTCACTACAGTGACATGCTATATAAGTTTGTAGCTTAGAAGCAGCAAGCTATCTAGCCTAGGTGTGTAGTAAACTACACCATCTAGGTTCAGTATGATACTCACTCTATGATGTTCACATAGCGGTGAAACTGCCTACTAGCAAATTTCTCAGAAAACATACCCGTCATTAAGTGGTGTATGACTGTATATAACAGGATGCATCAAAACCAAAGAGGCTTTTTCTAGGAATGTAAAGTTGGTTTAACATGCAGAAATCTAAGTCATTCACCATAGTAACAGAATAAAGGAGAAAAATCATATAATCAAAAAAGAGCATTTGACAAAATTCAAAATTCCTCTATGAACCCTCCCCCCCCGAAAAAAAATCCTCTTAGCAAATTAAGAATAGTACAGAACTTCCTTAAACTGATAAAAGAGATCGAGGAAAACCAACAGCCAATATCACACTTAGGAATGAAGGAACAGCCAGGCACAAGGGCTCAGGCCTGTGATCCTAGCACTTTGGCAGGACAATGCAGGAGGATCACATGAAGTCAGGAGTTAAAGACCAGCCAGAGAAAAGGAGAATTTCTACCAAAAATTACAAAAATACGCTGGGCATTGTGGTGGGCACCTATAGTCCCAGCTACTTGTGAGGCTGAGGCAGGAGGATTGCTTGAGCTCAGGAATTTGAGGTTGCTGAGAGCTATGATGACACAACTGTGCTCTAGTCTGGGTAAAAGAGTGAGAATCTGTCTCAAAATAAATAAAGAAAGAAAGAAAAATTCTATCCCCATCAGATGAAGAACAAAGGAAGAATGCCAGTTTTCAACACTCCTACACATCATCCTGCAAGATCTAAACAATAAATAAATAAATAAATGACATTGGCTCGGCGCCTATAGCTCAATCGGCTGGGGCGCCAGCCACGTACACCTAAGGTGGTGGGTTCGAATCCCCAGCCCGGACCCGCCAAACAACAATGATGGCTGCAACCAGGAAATAGCCGGGCGTTGTGGCGGGCACCTGTGGTCCCAGCTACTTGGGAGGCAGAGGCAGGAGACTCGCTTGAGCCCAGGAGTTGGAGGTTGCTGTGAGCTGTAATGCCACGGCACTCTACCCAGGGGGACAGCTTGAGGCTCTGTCTCAAAAAAAAAAAAAAAAATAAAGGACATTAAGGCAAGAGAAATGAAAAACAGACAAAAAGGAAGTAGAATTGTCAATATTGACACATTATGTAATCATTTTCAAAGAAAGTACCAAGGAATCCTTCAAAATCTACAGCTAATCAGAATTAAGCCATATACAGAATGAATGCTAATATAAAAAGTATTCTATAAGACATATTAAGCTGCAAATAATTGAAAATGAATTTTTTTCAAATTCCATTTATAGCAATGAAGGGAAAGAATATCTAGGAATAAATCTTAGAAAAGATATATAAAACTTCTATACTAAAAACTACAAAATATTGCTATAATAAATTAAATAATATGTAGATAATAGAGAGATATATCATAGCCGTTGACTTCAGTTCTCCCCAAATTGATCTATATAAATTCAATGGAATTCTAAGCAAAATGCACAATAATTTTTTTTTTTTTTTTTTTTTTGCAGTTTTTGGCCAGGTCTGGGTTTGAACCTGCCACCCCTGGCATATGGGGCTGATGCCCTACTCCTTTGAGCCACAGGTGCCACCAATGCACAATAATTTTTTTTTTTAGAAATTGCCAACCTGATTCCAAAATAGATAATAGAAATGCAAAGGACCTAGATTGTCAAAAGTTAGAGAACTCATTTTAACTTCAGGATTTACTAAAAAGAAAGCTACAGTTATCAAGAATATGGGTAATTGGCAAAATGAGACCTAGATCTATGGAACAAAAAAGATTGTCCAGAAATAGACCCACATATACATATGATCACTCAAGTTTGGACAACTGTGTCAAGGGAATTCAATGGAGAAAAGAAAGTCTTTTCAATAAAGTATGCTGGGATGAACTGGAAATCAAAATTGCAGGAAAAAACAAACAACTATAGTGATCAATGATATTCACCTCAGGCTTGACGCAAAATTGGACTCAAAATGATCACAGACCTACATGTACTACTTAAAATGACAAAACTTCTAAAAAAAAAAAACATGGGAGAAAATAGTTGTAATCTGATCATGTAATCTTACGGAAGGCAAAGTTATATTAGATAGAACACACAAAAAATACAAAACATTAAAGCAAAAACGATCAATTAGACTTCATCGAAATTGAATCTTTTACACTTGATAAAAAAAAAACCTAAGGAAACAAAAAGGCAAGCCATATGCTCGAAGAAAATTCTCTCAAAAAAATATCAGATGAAAGACTTGTATACAGAATATAAAGAATAACTCTTATACTTCAGTAATAAGAAACAATCCAATTATTTAGACAGATGCACAAAACATTTGAACAGATACTTCACGGAATAAAAACATCAAAAGTGCACAAAAACATGCAAGCATCCTTAGTGTACATTGGAAAGCAACTTAAATCTTCACACTGAAGGGGTATATCATTTGACTGTGAAAATTTAAAAGACTGACCACACCAACACGGACAATAACTTTGAACAACCGGAACTCTTATCCGCTGCTGGTGGGATTGTAAAATGGTAGAACCATTTTGGAAAACAACTGGGCAACTTCAGAAAAAATCAAACATACCATATGGCCCAGCCGTTCTAGTTAGAGATATTTACCCCCAAAGAAAGGAAAACATCCACATGATGCCTTTGCAGACAAAGGATCATGGCAGCTTTCTCTATAATAGTCATTAATTGGAAACAACCCAAACATCCAATAAATAGGGTAATGGATAAGCAGGCTATGGTCTACCCATCCACGTAATGGCATGCTACTGGGCAAAGGGAAAAAGCAGAGAAAAACAGACAAAATTCAGACATATACAATAATATAGATGAGTTGGGAAATACACTAAGGGAAGAAACCAGCTCCCCCCCCCCACCAAATCAACAGTGTATACATATGAGTCTCTCTATATAAAATTCTAGAAGATGCTAATTTATAGTGAAAAAAGACAAGTCAGTCGCTGCCTGGGGATGGGTTGGAAAGAGAGAAGGAATGTCACAGGCTCTGGGGAAAGTTTTGGGGATCGTGGAAATACTCTTTATCTTGAGTGTGGGATGGTTTCATTAGTGTATAAACATGGCAAACTGATAAAACTGCATTTAAGGATGTGTACTTTATTTTACTTCAATTATACTTCAATAAAGTTGTAAAAAAAAAAATTGTAACATAAATTTGACAAAACACAAACACAACCCAAAATGTAAAAAGCTGCCAATGCACATTTGGTTTAAAGAAATTTCACTGAGCCTGTTTTACCTCAAAATAATTTTTGGCTTTTCCAGGATAAGAAGAAAATAATACATTTGACAAGATGCCATGATAGTTAGTTGCAGTGTTGCAAAGTCATATTATTTCACCATGTAATGCTGTGCAGTATGGCTTTCTATACTTTCCCTCAACCAAGTCCCAGTGGAACATCTATAATTGAAATTCTGAATCTCACAATTTATTACATAGATTGAATATTATACTTAAGAATAGTCTATAAAAAGGTTCAGTACAGTGGTCAGAATATTAACAAAAGTGATGAATTTTACCCACTTGCCTACACATAGATCGTTATCTATACATAACTATACAGTTACAGGTTTAACCTAAAGTCTTAGTACACATATTATAATCCAAAAGATATATATTCTTGAAGTAAAAATATGCATATCGTATTGACATAATTTTCCCAACATTACTAAGGAATAGGACATCAATCTCAATAAACATCAACACTTTGCATGCCTGTAGCTCACGTCCCCTTGAAGTGTTTCCGTAGCTATTGAAAGGCAGAAACTGTAATGGAGCAATTAGACTCACTTCTAATTCTAAGTCAGGAAACTATTATGTTAAGGCACAGCTTCACTTCTCTCTAGCTCTGCTACCTTGAGCAAGGCTCATTTTCTCACCAATAAAATGAGGAGGTTGGGAATTGATTATCTTTTGACTCTTATTCTACTTGGAAATTTCCTTTATTTTTATCCTTACCGTAATAAGGGAAGCAGGACCAATGGATGATGCTGAGAAAGGTTAAGAGACCTATGCAAAGTCACACAACCAGTTAAGGCCAAAGCTGAGATTAGAATCCCACTGTCTGCACACCAAGCTTCCAACTTCCCACTGCAGCCTGTTACTCAGTAGGCTGGCCTGGGGTGGTTCTGTGGACAAGACACACGCTCATCATCTGTAGGAATTGATGAATTTCTGCTTCAACAAGGGAAGAGAAAACATACAGAAAGGCTTGGGTCTATGATTCCAAGACACTTGATCTTTTATTTTTGCATCTAGCATTCCCAGAGTAGAGCTTAAGAAGAAAAATAATTCTTTGAGAAATTAGACTTATTTTACAACTGATTTCATCTCACTATCTTTTATGAATATTTAATAAATGGGTGCTTAATACTATGACCACTAGCATTTCTTCCCTTTAGAATAAATTTTGTTCCAGAATGGAGACTTGTTACAGGAGTTTGAAGCAAAGCTGAGATTTCTTGCTCACTTCCCATTTTAACCCACCAGCTCTGGCATTTGGGTTTGGGAAGGGGTGCAGCAACCCAGAAAGGGTGTGGTGGATTCTGGCATTAATGCCATCTGAATTGTAGTACTAGCTCTGTAATTTAACACCTTCAGATTTTAAGGAATTGCTTTCAATGCCTTCACCTTATTTTTATGTTCTAATCTCTACCATGCAAGGATAGAACATAAAAATAATTGTTTTTCCAATATTTCATAAGGAAAATTTTCATACCTACAGAAATGTTGAGACAACTATATAATGAAACCCCATTTTTCTCTCTACCTAAATTCTGTACTGAACATTTGGTTAGACACGTATTTGCTTTTTAACAGCATCTTCCCGTTCCTCTATCCTTTCATCAAGCTCTTTTGCTTTTTGATCCACTTCAAAGTTAGTTGCAAACATGTGTACACAATTCTATGAACTTTGACAAATCTGTACACCTGTGTGACACAAACGTCCATTAAGGTACAGAATCTTACTATCACCCCCTTAATTTTTCTCATGCTCCTTCTTGGATCTAGAGATTCAATGCCCCTACGTCTCCTGTTTTGATATAGTTCCATCATAAATTAGTTTTACCTGCTTAAGAATTTCATGTGCATGGAACTATATCATAGCGTATTGTGTATAAGGACTTGCGTGCAGCACAGAAGCTGTGGCAGTTCATCTGAGTTGTTGTAGGAGCTGTTTTTCATAGCTTATTTCATCTGTGAATCCCACAGTTTACCTACTCTCATCTTGGTGAGCACCTGGGCTGTTGTCACCGTTTCGCTACTCTAAATAAGCTGCTATGAATATTGTTATACAAATCTTTTTATAAATAGGTGCTTCTATTTCTCTGTGAAAAACCCAGAAGAGAAAATACAGGCTCCAAGGCAGGTGTATATTTTAGTTTTATAATAAACTTCAGAGCTTTATTCACTGTGAGTGTACAATTATATATGCTCATCAAAAATTTAAGAGTTCCAGTTGCTCCTCGTCCTCACAGACATTTAATGTTAGTCTTTTAACGTTTAGCCTCTGATTGGCTGTCTCTCACTGGTTTAATTTGTACTTCCCTAATGACTAATGGTGTTAAGCGGTTTTTTGTGTATCTTCCTTTGTAAAGTATTAGACAGAGCCTTTGGCCTCCTTTTTATTGACTTAGCTTTTTATGATTGAGTTGGAGAAGTCTTTTATGTATTCTAGATATCAACCCTTTGTGAGATTTCTTAATAATATCTTTTGTTCAGCTCAAGTTCACCTTTAAGTCTAATTTATAAGACTAATTTTTATGGTTTTTCTTTCCATGCCCCTAAGAAACCTATGCCTACCACCCACCTTGCAAAGGTATTCTCCTGGAAGGTTTATAATTTTAGCTTTTATTTTTAGATCTGTTAACCATCTCAGATTACTTTTTGTAATGGCTATATGGCAAAGGTTGATGTTCCAGTTATTCTAGCACCATTACCTAAAAATACTTTCTTCTCCCTACTGGACTGCTTTGGCATATGTGTTGGAAATTCATCCACTGTACAAGCATGGGTCTATTTCTGGGCTCTCAACTGTGTTCCATTGATCTATTCATCTTTTTATTCAGGAATCACAAACTTTTGATTAATGTGGCTTTGTAGTAAGTCATAAAGTCAGATAGTGTAATTCCTCTGAACAGTCTAGCTTTAATGCATTTTATATACATTTTTTAATCAGCTTATCTTCCTACAGAAGAAGCAAAGCGGCCTTGTTGGGCTTCATTTGGGGTTACAAGGAATCTATAGATCAATCTGGAAATAACTGACATCTCAACATTGTTGAGACTTCTAATCAGTAAACATGGCATGTCTTTTTATGTATTTAAGTTACTTCAGCAATTTTTTCTAGTGCTCTAGTGTAAAAGTTTTGCATTTGTTTTGCTAAAGTCATTCCTAAGTATTTTATGCTTCATCATGCTATTGTAAGTGGAATTTTAAAAATTATTTTTCCACTTGGTACTAGCATGTAAAAATATCTTTGAGTTTGTATTCTGTAACCTTGCTAAATTATTATTCCCTATAGTTGTTTTGTAGGCCTTCTGTGCAACCAACCATGTCATCTGTAAACAGAAGGAGTTTTGTTACTTTCTTTCCAACCCACTTATCTTCTTTTCCATTTTCCTCTCTTATTGTACTAGCTATAATCTCCAGCTCAATAACAATTAGAAGAGGTGAGAGTGGGCATCCCTGCCTAATTACCAGTCTTAAGGTAATATAAAAACCTTCAGTATTTCACCATTAAGTATGATGTTAGCTGTAGATTTTCCTAAATTTGGGCGGCACCTGTGGCTTAGTGGGTAGGGCGCCAGCCCCATATATTGAGTGTGGCAGGTTCAAACCCAGCCCCAGACGAAGTGCAACAAAAAAATAGCCAAGTATTGTAGTGGGTGCCTGTAGTCCCAGCTACTCAGGAGGCTGAGGCAAGAGAATCGCCTAAGCCCAGGAGTTGGAGGTTGTTGTGAGCTGTGTGACACCACGGCATTCTACCGAGGGCGATAAACTGAGACTCTGTCATTAAAAATAGATTTTCCTAAATTCACTTTATTGATTAAATTTCTCTATCATTCCTACTTCACTTCAAACTTGTATCACAAATGACTGTTCCATTTTGTCAAATGATTTGTCATTTTTTAAACCATCATATAGTTTTTATCCTCCATTGTGTGGTTTTGGTGAATTATATAGATTAATTTTCAAGTATTTTACTTTCTATTTCAGGGATAAACCCAACTTGTTATATGTTATCACATTTTTGCCTTGCTAAATTCCATTTCATATATTAGTTCAGGTATTTACTTTCAACATTTATTTTCTTTTTTCTTTTGTTTTGCATCACATTATAATGGCTATATAAAATGTGCTTCCACTTCTTTTACTTTACGTAAAATTTAGATAATATTGATGTTATTTCTTCCTTAAATGTTCGCTAGAACTCATTAGTGATGCCATCTGGGGCATGACTCCCTCTCCATAAGCATTGCATCTCAAGCACTGTAAACTATTCTATTGATTGTTACTTCTATTTATAACACTTCAGTTACATAAAACTTTAGGTTCTTAGCTAAAATTTACGATTTGCAGAAATCAAGGATACTAAAAGACATGCAGCTAATATATCAGATACCAACATCCCAGTATGTTTAGCTCTGAAGTTTTCAATGTACATGGTAGGTCACGGTAGACTATAAGTTGTACAGCTGGATATCACTTACAAAACCCTTTTAATACATGACGTTTATAAAACAACTGCCTCTATTGGTCATCAGCTGCTTTTCCAAGACAAGAAAGAGACCATTTCTCTAAAATGTATTACATTCATAGTCCAATTTTAGATATGCAACTAGTCTAGTTCTTAAAAGGACCAGTAGGCAGTGAGGGTAGTTACATTTAATGTCCACCACAGATCAGAACACGTGCACTCCAGCTCCTTTGTGTGTCAGCATTTTACTTAAGCAATTGCGTTTACCCTTGGCCTGCAGGTACATCAGTTATTGGCTGGGCTTTATTTCTACTCTGGTAGTTCTCCATGACACACAAGGAAGGAGAAGTTTGCTTATAATAAAGTAGTCAGTGGAGCGCCAATTAAGAAATAAAAGAATTCTATAAAGAACATCACATTGGTCCAGCATGAATTACCAACATTTTTACTTAATCTTAGGCTAAAAACAAACATTATAGATCTCTAGTTTCTTATAGTTCCCTGGTAACCTAAAAGATGTAGATCAAATTTGTTTCTCAAGATGAGATATTTTATTGTGTAATGGGTTTAGATCATGAGTTAAAAATAAAATGAAACAAACTCCAGTGGTTTCAGGCATATAGGCAAACTGACTGTGCATTGACTTTGTTATGTATGAGCCCAGTGTGAGAAAGAGGATGCGGAGGATGATCTCAACATACATGTTCTCATGCTATTTCCTGCGTTTGAAATTGCCAAATGAGCAGAGAGCTCTCCAGTTTTTCTTTTAGCATATAAAATCTATCCACCCGTTTTTCTCAATCATTTTATAAGTGTGAATTAAGAATGCTCCAAGTTCTCAGTAAACAGGGTTGGGGAAAAAATGAGGTTGACAGGGTTCAATTTTGACAGTGTATCCAGCTGTTTATAGCTTTTCATTTTTTCCATAAACCTAACTGGTATCAGTATATGTAAAGTTTCTAACACTTCCAGCTAGGGAATACTTCACAGAAGAAAAATGCTTTCCTTGGAGTTTACAAATGCCATTTGGTCTAATTTTTCAGCAAAGGCTTGTCTAGTTAGATTATGAGATTTTTCCTGGAGAGCAACAGCAAGAGAATGTCTCCCATGCTGTCAGGAAAAAAAAAAAAAGAGTTATATTTTTGTTCCTTGGAAGAAACATATAATGTAATGGGCAAAATGTCAAGTGGGTGGGGAGCCATCAGCCCATATGAACCTCCAGAGGGATGGCTAAGTAAAAGGCAGTCTGAGCAAGACACTCCACTTGCATATTTGGTTTAAAAAAATAATCCATAAAAAGTAGATGGGGTATCACGGGGTGTAATGGGACAGGACTCACAATCACGGTTCCCACCTAGACCACGTTGACCCCTGATGATCTGACAGCCTGAGGGCGCACCACAGCCAGGAGTCACTTGGGGGGGACTGAGTTTCAAACACTGAAAAGACTAATGGCAAAAATTGAGCCAAGAGGGTCACAGTCAAGATGAACACCAGAACGGCAAGGTCACGAGTTACAAACTGGTGCGGTGAGAGAGAACAGGAGCAAAGAAGGATCATCTGGGAAAACGTCTGCAAGTCTTCCTCAGCCTGAATTTCTCATTTATCAGATGGGCAGTGTCCGAATGCCTTAAAACCCTTTCTGGAAGCAGTTTCCTTCACTGTACAATGAAGAATAGAACAATGCTTACCTCGTGTGGCTGTGAGACATACATGGTACAGGAGTTCAGCATAAAACATTTCAAATAGTGCCCTGGCCAGAGGAGGTCATGTCTACGAGTTACTTGTTGCTGTGATGCTATGTGGCTGTAATAATACCATTTTCTTCCCTTTTACTGAATTCAAAATTGTTCTATTTCAAGGGATTCCAAAAAATCAGGTTTTCTCTTCTATCTTAGTATCTGCCAAACTTTCTCCTTAAGGAAATTGAGATCGGCTATGGTCAAACAAGACATAGGTCAAAATTTAATTCTTGATGATGAACTCTATATTAGACCAAGAACGCAGTCATCACATTCCACTCCTTTATTCATTTACTCAGCATATATTTCTTGAGTGGCTCAACAGAAATTTGGGGGCTTCTTTCCCTAAATAACCTCCATTTTAGGTGAATCTGATATTTTAAGAACCTGTATTTTTTAAAACAACTCAGTTTTAAGCCAATAATGTCCCACCATGTGTCATTTTCACAAGGATTCGCTACAGAAGTACATTATGTTTCAAACTCATAAAGTGTTTAATACGACTTGGTCTGTAAAATAGTTTTTAGGTATCCATTCATCATGCACATGGTTATTTACTTAGAGTGGTGATTAAGAGAAGGAACTCGGGAGTCAGGTTGCCTGGGCTCAAATCCCAGCTTCACCCGTTATTAGCTGTATGACCTTGGGCAAGTTATAAAACCTTTCTGGAATCAGTTTCCTTCACTGTACAAGGAGGAAAAGAGCAATACTCACCTCATATGGTTGTGAGAATTAAATGAGTTCCACATAAAACATTTTAAATAGTGCCCTAGCCAGAGAAGGTCAGCTCTGTGAGTTATTTGTTGTTGCTATAAAGCTATGTGACTATAAATAACACTGATTTTCTTTTCTTTTTTACTGGATTCAAAATGTTCTATTTCAAGGAATTCCATAAAATCAGTTTTTCCCTTCTATCTTAACATCTGCCAAACTCTGTGCTTAAGGAAATTGAAATTATTTGGCTTATGGTCAATTTTAATGGCAAAGACTGTATCTATAAATCTACAGACATAGAAAGAGAATGGCCCTTTTATAACTCAGTTATTATTCCAATTGACTGGCTGTGCCTGAAAGTAATTAACTGAGCAAGAACTAACTGCATCTATGTGTATCTCAAAGACACTCATGCCTGATCCCCTTGTGGAAAGTAGTTCCAGAAACTGTGATAACTCAGATTTGACTAGCTCTGGTCACCACCTCCGTCATCAGATTCCACGGCCAATTTTCCATGTGCACATGTCCATGTACCCAGACATCCCCACAATGACATGGGAACTTTCAAGGTGAGAAAGCCAAAGTGTCCAGCAGAGTGAGGAAGGATCCTGCTTTTCCCGGGATGACCAGCCTCAGCAGAGCCCAGTCATGTTTCAAGTTTCTTGGAATTTTCAGTCCAACAGCTTTGTAGGATTTTATTTATCCTCCTGCTGTTTTCCAGCTCTAATTCTATGTTCTCCTTTGTTCTTTAAAAATCACTTGAAAATTTAGTTGTTTTTACAGGTTATAGAAAGCCTTTGTTTCTTATGTATTTCCGGATAATTTCATCATGAAGGATCCAGTTATGGATAAGTATATGCACATATATTTCAACTATGCAGAGTGAATATTACAAAGCTGTATTTATAGGTTGGGCCAATAGTGGCCACTACCTCCAAGTTCTGTTTCACATTGAAAAAAGTGATGGAATGTGTGAGAGATTACCCTCGAAGGGGGAGAACCTGCAACTCATGTAATTTAAGTCTTCCCAAATGACTCTACAACCAGTTGTCAGGTTAGGGTAGGGCTGGGAGGGTGGCTAAGTAAGCTGACTGTGCTATTTTTATATGTGCAACAAGTTATCTAGTGAACATAAGAGAAATGTAAATGAAGCGAATAAGATTCAGAAAAAGAAAAACCTACTGAGTATTAGAAGCCCTCCTTATATCATACTTTACTGTTCATCGCTGCTGATTAACTGAAGAACAGAAATACGGAGTTGGATCTCGGCACTTCTCAAGATGTTCCTATCTATAATTTCTTTCAAAGAGAAAGCAAATTAATTTCATAGATTAACTTAAAAATTATTGCTAGGTTATCAGTGTTACTTGTGCTTAAGAAGGCCATTTATCAGCCAGGAAGGCTGAATTCTGAGCTCTCTTCATATAGACCTGTGCCAAGAGCCAGATGTGGCTATGGAACGAGTGTGTGACATGTGCCCAGTCTAAATTGCAAAACATACTCCAGAATTTGAAGACTTCAGACTTCATAAGACATAAAGAATATACAATATCCCAGTAATTTTTACATTGATGACATACTGAAATGATAGTATTTTGAACATACTGGTTTAAAACATTATTAAAACTAATTGCCCTTGTTTCTGTTTACATTTTTTATGTGACTCCTAGAAGTTTAAAACTTCTTGATATGCTTTGCATTTGAGGCCCAGTTAATATTTCTCTTGGACAGCACTGGGCTGAACCAGTCAAAGAAAAGAGATGAGAAGAAACATCACAGAACAACCAGGGTTCAGAATAGTTATGGTCCTCGATTTCCCCTTCACCAAAGTGATGTAGAAATCTTGATGCAGAGAACCTATGAACTCCTAACTTTGCTTTTAACAGACAAGCCTCTTAAAAGCATCAATAAAGAATTGTATCTATGGCTCTGAGGTGATAACATATGAGTTGTGCAGATAGGACCAGGCATAAAAAATTATCAATAGATGGGAGCCTATGATGGGTGTAGGAAGTTTATTGTGATTCTAAATGCATATGAGATAGAAAAAATGGGGGTGTATAGTCCCTGCCCTGTGTGGTAAGAAATACCATCAAATAATTTTAAAATATACAGTTGGACATAGAGGAACAGACAAATGGGAATAAATGTATGCCCTCCTTTGCTCCCTTGCTGCATCTATTCTTATGGATCCATCCATCAATCCAACCACCAACCTACCCTGTAACAGAAACATTTGTAGTATTGGGAGGAACACAATGGTCAGCTCCAGCCAGAATTAATGTTGAAATGTTGGGAACAAAGCAATTGTCCATGCTGGGATATTGAAGGAAGGAAGGTGTTTTAGAATTTATGATTATCTAGACTACATCATTGGTTTTCAATTTTTGTGCAGGAGATGTTTCTTTTTTTTTTTTTTTTTTTTTTTACAAGAAATCTTATAGAACTCCAGCGTATATATACAGGGTGGCCTAAAAGTTCATGTTCAATTTAAGAGAGTTGTTTACTTATAGCTGTCTGTTTTAAGTTGCACACAAACTGTAAGGCCACCCTAGGGAAGGCTTCCTTGAAGTCATCTCTTCCTGAGAAGCCCAGAGAGATGCTCCTTCCCATTCCTCTCACCTCAATCCCGCAAGGCATCAGAGACAACTTTGTGCTTCAGGCTCCTTAGAACACCATTTGAAAATAAACAACTTTTAGAAATGAGGTCTTGGGGTCTTCAGAATTTTATAATTAAAAAAAATTATTAAAAGTTAGAAAAAGATAAGAAAGCACAAAGTGGGATCTGGTTTGGTAAAATTAAAAGATGTTGCCTGGTCATAGATGTCCACAGGAGATAAAATAGACTCATATACTAATAATGAGAAATCCATTCTCAGATGCACTCCTAGCCTTGCCTTAATCTTTTGGGATTTTATCATTATTATTATTAAATGGCAGCCAGGGTAAATGACAATGTAGCCATCAGCAGCAGTAACCTGAGAAAGATCACGATGCCAGTGCTGTAGACTGAGCGGACCCACAGCCAGGCAGGAAAGCTCTTTTTGCCACTCCAACTGTATGGAAGGTTCCCAGAACAATCCTTAAACAATTTCCCTTTCCCGCCTTTGTATCCCACTGCTAATATCTGGACATACACCTCCGGGCAAACAGAAAGGTCTACTTTTCTGTTAAAAAGTTTAGTTGCTTATCACCATTTGAGCCCATCTGAAAAGTTAAGTGATAAATTGCTATCATTTATTACCATCAATCAGAAAACAAAAAAAGTAGTCATGCCATTTATCAACATCATCCAACAAATGCTGAGATATGATGTTTCATATAATCCAGAAACATGTTTTCATGAAAAGTTGGGGTCCTGTGTTGTACTGATTGCTTTAATCCAAGAAAGCCTACATAATGCATTACTGTGAGAGAGTGTGTGAATGTACATATTTATGTTGATTTCACATTTATACTATATCTGAACAAATAATTCTGTTTTACTTTTTGTTAAAAAAAGTCAAGCTAAATTAAATTTATCTCCATGACTCTCATTATCTGAACCAGACAACTCCTACCCCTAAGAGATAATATCTTATGTTCTAGACAGTACCTTCACCTTGGGCTTTGAATGTCAGCAAAGTGTTGAAAGGCTAATTACCTGGAAACTGAAGTTAATTTTATTTGATTAAATAGGAGAAACGATTTTTACCTCTTACATGTAAATTTTAAGTCTGACAACAACATAAATACTATGGCATAGCATACAGCTACTAACACTCAGCCACACCGAAGGACTCGGCCTGCTTCTCTATCTGCAGCCTACTTGCTAACCCTGAAAACACTATGCAAATAGCTTTATTCTAAATAGCAAGTACTCTGCATGTATATTTGCAGGATTAGTTCACACAAAAAAGAAAACCTTTTTTTTTTTTAGATTTTTAAGACCTTACTGTGACATATAGAATACCTATGAATAAAAACACATGGCACAGTGAATCACTGCATGAATATTCAGGTTTCCGCCTCTACGTGAAGACAAATGTGACTGATATCGTCTAGAAATTCCTTTGTCCCTTTTTATTCACGAAGCCTACTCTCCCCTAACAGGTAACCATCATTCTAATGGAATCCCTTCATATTTTTTCTGTTTTCTTCCTTCCTCTTTTTTTTTTTTTAATTAAATCATAGCTGTGTACATTAATGCAATCATGGGGTACAATGTGCTGGTTTTATATAAAATTTGAAATGTCTTCATCAAACTGGTTAACATAGCCTTCACAGCATTTTCTTATTGTGTTAAGACATTTTGCTCACCATCCTTAATCATCAGAGAAATGCAAATCAAAACTACTTTGAGATATCGTCTAACTCCAATAAGATTAGCCCACATCACAAGATCCCAAAATTAGAGATGTTGGCGTGGATGTGGAGAAAAGGGAACACGTCTACACTGCTGGTAAGAATGCAAACTAATACGTTCCTTTTGGAAAGATGTTTGGAGAACACTTAGAGATCTAAAAATAGACCTGCCATTCAATCATACAATTCCTCTACTAGGTATATATCCAGAAGACTAAAAATCACATTATAACAAAGATATATGTACCAGAACATTTATTGCAGCCCAATTCATAATTGCTAGGTCATGGAAGAAGCCCAAGTGCCCATTGACTCATGAATGGATCAATAAATTGTGGTATATGTACACTATAGAATATTATGCAGTCTTAAAGAAAGATGGAGACTTTATCTCTTACTTGTTTACATGGATGGAGCTGGAACATATTCTTCTTAGTAAAGTATCTCAAGAATGGAAGAAAAAGTATCCAATGTACTCAGTCTTACTATGAAACTAATTTATAGCTTTCTTATGAAAGCTATAACCCAATTATAGCCCAAGATGAAAGAAAACTTTTCATTGATGAGAACTGACTGACATAACACTCCATGGTACAATATTTCTTATTAAGTTTCCTTGAGCCAAAACATACTGATAGTTATGTTTCAAATTAAAGAAGAATTTTAAGATGGAAACAGATCCAGTGAGTAGGGCCAATTATATTCTTGTTAAATGAAACTGACAAACTTTGTATATTTTGCAGAAAGCTTTTAAAACAGAAGTAACATCATGATGAATTGAATCAATTAAAAGCCACCTCTGCTGCTAAGAATCCAAAGTTCTCAGACATGATTCTCTTATTCTACATCCAGATAGCCTTTAAACCAGTCACAGAAATTAGCATTCAGGAAAAACTTCAATAGTACAAGCAGATGCCCTCTGCTCTCCAACTCAAGCACTATCCCAAAAATAGTTATATTTATATTTCCTATCATCTAATAACAGGTGGTCTTAATTAATTAATTAATAAAACCAATACCATTTTGCCTATAACCAATGGTATATATAGTATACATCAAACCACACTCCAGGAATTAATCCTCTTTGGTTATAATAATGAGTATATATAGAAATATTCAGATACACATTGGACTGGGTATATTCATGTACCTGTATTATCAGAGATTAAGAGTAAAGAAAGTACAGAGGGAGAAGAAGAGAGAAGAAAGAAGGGAAGGAGGAAAGCAATACCTTTTTAATATATGAATATTATTATTTATACATAAATGTCAATCAATGATAAAAGGCAAAATAATATTAATTAAATAATCCCAGGTAAAATAGTGAAATGCCAGTTTTTGCATATAATAAGTTACTCAGAGAGGTTTTTTCCTAAATTACAACATCTATTGCTAATTAAATTTTGGTGAATTTGATCGCAGGATAGATGACGGGTGGCACTATAGAAGGAATATGGCTCATGCCTATAATCCTAGCACTTTGGGAGGCCAAAACAGGAGGGTGGCTTGATTGAGCTAAGGAGTTCAAGACCAGCCTGACCAAGAGCAAGATTCTGTCTCCACTAAAAACAGAAAAAATTAGCCAGGCACAATGGCACATGCCGATAGTTCACACATACTCTCACAGAGGCTAAGGAAGGAGGCTTACTCAAAGCCAGGAGTCTGAGGATGCAGTGAGCTATGATGACACCACTGTACTATGTATGGCCTAAGTGATAGGGCGAGACTCTATCTCAAAACCACCACAGCCAAAAAAACCCAATAGGAATATCGACATATGAATCAACAGTAATAGTCTCCATTCAATAACTTGACTTTCTATATCTGTCAATAAATAAAAAAACCAAAATATGGAAAAAGGTATTGTACTAAGGAGTCCATCTTATTTAAAATTACAATAACAACAACATCAATTCTTTGACTCAAGACATCATAATGTATAATTTTGCATGTTTTATTCTTAAGATGTTTCTGATTTTGTCTTTGTTACAACTAGACCATAAAGTCCTTTAGGGCAGCAACTGTATGCTTTTTATTTCTCTGTATATTGCCCTTATCCAGCATTCATTATTTGTAAGGTAAAAAGCAAATCACATGACCAATCAGCAACTGTGATTGTTTTCCTAAGTGCTCAGATTATGAAATCAGAGGGTCATTCTAGATGTTTGCGCAAACACCCATTAGAAATTTCGAATCTAGAACATAGTAGATCTTTGTAATAGATGACTTCCTGCCAAAGTGCTCTATACCAGTGTTTAAATGTACTTTACCAGACATGCTAAAAACAAAGAAGGGAATCAAGAATGAGTTCCTAGAAATGAAAAATTTACTGGAAAATATTAATGGAAGGACTAGAAGATAGAGTTCAAATCTTCCAGAACATATGGATAAAGGCAGAAGGAGGAAATCCACAAAGGAAAGATAAGAGATATGGAGGATCAAGTTAGGGGACCCCACGCCTGCCTGGTAGGAGTCCTATGAAGAAAAGACAGATGCAGTTTCTAGGTTATTTCAAGTAGCACTCAGGATGGATAAGATCCAAACAACAAAGTAAAGATTAAATGAGATCTCAAAAGTTTAATGACAGAAAACAACATTGAACCCGGATAGAAAATTCAATTAAAAAAAAAAAAAGCTTGTATTTCCTCTCCCAGCGAGAAAAAACAAAGATCAAAAACTTCAGGGTTAACAAATTGTACAAGAAGGTTATAGGTCAAGTTTGAAGTTAAATGAATGTTATATGGTTTCAATCAAAGATAAAATTAAGTAAGGAGTCTCCATTTGACATCTTGCATTTGACCCCTTTCATAGAGAGACATGGGGGTCATGACATTGGAAAAGAAAAGAATGAAATCAGAGCACTTTAATTGGCCCTGGAGTGAACAGTATTTGCATAGATAGAGCATAAACACTGGTTACTGGTTTTCAGTTTTCAGCATCAAAAATTACAGGACATAGAGACATTTCTATCAATTGGGGTATTGTTAAGATTATTTTTACCTTTGATTCAAATCACTCTATTAGTAATTGACAATGAAAAATCAAGATAAAAAATCACAAGCTGTCTATTCATCTAGTTTATAGAAGGCTTTTCTAGAAACACATATGAAACACCACTGGGGACACATTGTGCAAGAGACAGAAAATGTGCTGTTTAATTTACAGGCCAGATAAGATCATTTTCATCCTGATAATGTATCCCACAGTGAGTCTTGGGGCTCATGAAGGCCCATTTTGGCCTGCGTTCATCTTCAGAGTGCCTCTGCACTTAAGCTGTACTCTCTCATTTCAAATTACCAGAGAATGAGCTGACTCAATGACTCTGCCAGATTGGCTTCCTCAGAATTCTGGATTTCATGGAATGCGAACAATTCTCAAATGCTTAGTACTTGTCTGGTCAAATGAGAGAGGCTGTAATACCATTTCTTTTTGTACTCCTCTGTGCTTCACTATAGAACATTCTTCCTCTACTTCCATCTACCTTGACTTTTGTAAGACTTTTCTTCCAAGGATCCAGGTCACTTTATACATATAATTTTTATGATCCTCATGTGAAGAAATCATTTTGCAACTACATGAAAAGTAGAGAGGTGGGTATCGTTAATCTCATTTTTTAAAGCAAACAGGCATAGAAGCTAAATAGTGATATTATCATGATGAAATAGGGTCAAAATTCCCGTCTTCTGGTGGGGTGCAGTGGCTCATGCCTATAATCCTAGCACTCTGGGAGGCTGAGGCATTTGAATCACCTGAGTCAGGAGTTCAAGACCAGCCTGAGCAAGAGCAAGACCCCTTCTCTAAAAATAGCCAAGCGTTGTGGCGGGCACCTGTAGTCCCAGCTACTCGGGAGGCTGAGGCAAGAGGATCACTTAAGCCAAGAGTTTGAGGTTGCTTTGAGATATGACACCCCATGACCCTCTACCCAGGTAATTAAGTTAGACTCTCTCTCTCAAAAAAAAAAAAAAAAAAAAAAAAAAAATTCCTGTCTTCTGACTTCCTAGACAGCTACTTTTTGAACAATAATAAAGTTATCTCATGAAACTGTAGTAGTATAATGGTAGAAATTTATAAATTCAAACTGGAACAATCACGGATTTCCAGTCCTTAGTTATTTTAATTCAACCTATTTGAAAAACAGAATGAAAAACTTCAGGTCCAAATGTCTATGGGGAGTGAAAGCTCTTTCACACACTTCAGCAGGACTCGAGTGAGTGCCTCACGGCACAACTGTGTTTCTTAATTTTTTTTAAAATAAACTTCCTAAATATTTCATGAACTCCTGAGCAGAGGGGGAAAGTAAACTTACATGGGATAAGAAAAAGAAAAAAATTCTTCAATAGAATTTTAGCCACAAATGTACAAATAATGGAAACCATGCATTCCCGTTTCAGGATTTTCTGGACGTTTGCCCTTCTAAAGAGTCTAAGGGTTACAAAAATGTCTTTCCAGGGAAAACAACGAAACCCAAATGAATACCGGGGTTTTCCTCTGGGGTGGGGGAGTTTATTGTAAACAGAATCGTAAGAGAGGGAAGGAACTTCAAGCGAGGCTGGGACGCTCAGAAAAGCTGCAGCCACCTTCAGAGCAATCTCAGGGCTGGGCTCCTCCATCTGAGTCAAAGAACAGTGCCCCGAGGAGGCGCACCGTGGCCGCTTGCCACAGGAGCCACGTCGCCCAGATAGAAAGCAAAGCCTGGGAACTCTCCCCCCAGAGCCCTGGGCTTTGGTCACATTTCCTACCAGGGAGCAGACGGGAAGCATTTCAGCCTGACAAAGAGGCAGGCAGAAGCCAAGGCTAAAAGTAGACTGCGTCTCTGAGGTTCTAACATTGAAAGAACGGAAACCATATGGGAATTACTTTATTATTCAACTGAAGCCTTCAGGTGGCTTTAAATTAAAAGGAATATTGTCAGCCACATCCCTCTAGGCCTTTTCTGTCCCCTTCTCCAACCCTCCCCCACCTTTTCTTTTTAAATTTTACAAGCTCTGTGATTTAGCAGTGGAAATTCCCTAAATATAAATTAAGCATTATGTCCACCCAGAAATTCTTTCTGGCACTCAACCAGTTGTTTGGCATTAAAATCTCTCATATAACTCTTGGGAGGATAAGTTACAGGCTGTGTGTGTGTGTGTGTGTGTGTGTGTGTGTGTATACCTTGCTTTTTTCCTTCTTTAGACTTATTCTCCATCATGTAAAGATATTTGTTAACAATTGGACAACAGTGTCAGAAAGGGCACGATTTCCCGCAAGATATTTAACAACTATATTGGTCACCCCTCTAAAAAATGATGCCTAGTTTTGGGGCAGCAGTGACCACCATGCACACAGGCTTTTCCGCCGCTGCCGTCATCATCAACCGTCTATGGCCCAACCAAACGTTTACTCCTTCGTTCCCACAACCCTAAGGAGATAATACCGCCGACCACATTCCTGCATTCCTGCGTTACAGGACAGACTGGATAATGCCATAGCGACACACCAGCCCAAATCCTTGTGACTTGTAATAACTGAAGCTTACTTCATGGTTACGTGACATATTCAGCTCAGGTTGGGAGATGGCTCCGTCACAGTCCCCCAGAGAGCCGACTGTGCACACTCTCTCTGGGGCTTGCTTCCTCCAAGGTAGGTGGAAGGAGAAGAAGCCGATGGTGGGGTGACTCCTAAACCTTCATCTGGGAAGTGACACATGTGACTTATATCATGTGTCATGAGCCAAAGCCAGTTTCATGGTCATGCTTAGCCTCAAAGGGACCAAGAAAGGGCAATTGTACTGAGTGTCCCCAACAAGGGCCATCAATACATCTGCGAGCATCCTGATGACCACAGGAGTCTTACAAAGGATGGATAGAACCCAAACCCCCTCCTGGAGCACATAAAGACTACCAGTTGGTTCCTCAGGTACATGGATCCTACCTTTTCTTTATCCATATTCCTAGATGACAAAAGCATAAGAGAATGATAGGACAGGATTAGAGCCCCGGGATTAATATGGCAGGTTAGGCACTACATTTCCTTCTGGTGTTTGAAAACAAAAAGATAACAGAAAAAAGGAGTGAATGAATGAACAGCATCATCTGTGTTGTCTAAGTGTGTCCCTGATTCTTTTACAGGAGCGTTTACAGGAGAGTGAAGGGGTACTCAGTCTCTAGTAAGCTTATTGAGACAGAAAGTCATAAAAATACATGGAAAGAATTTCCTTGCTAGTCATTGAAAGAGGACCAAGAAAATACTGCATCACTCACCTACCCCTTAAAGCAAATGCAAATTTCCCCCCCATGAGGCACTCAGGGACAGAGTATTCCATTTTAATGTGCATAAGTCTCTCTCCACTTAGTACATACAGAACAGCAAAAGAATGTCTGCATAAATCTTGCTTTCCCAAGAAACAGTCCAAGAAATGTGTTATCTTAGAGAGAAACTGAAGGTCAAATGGTAAAGGAGACATAGAAGAAGAAACCTTATTTTCTCTAGCTCAGAAATACTTTCCTAGCATTCCTTCTCTGGTACATTAACCTTGCCCTACACCCTGAACTTTTAAATGGGGAAGAGTGAAGGAAATTTATTGGAAGGAGACTTGGGAGGCTTTTAGTAATGTTAGAATACTGCTTACTGTTTACTAGATACATGGAGAGACTTAAATAAAAAATTCATGCCAACAGTATCTGTACAAGAGACCAGCTGTTCTTATTTATTCCAAGAGACATGGTTACACAGAACTCCGAGCTCTATTATCCAGGCTCAGCGAGCTACTCTGGCAACAAATGCACAAGCTTTAAAGCATTTCAGGTCCCAGAACAAGGCCCTCATTTTGCAGAGAAGTGCTGAAGATAGTTTATTCTAATAAGAACTTGAAGTTGGACCTGAAAGCTATCAAACCCAACCAGGAAAAAAAAACTCATAATTTGCAGGCTCAACTGGTAAAATACTTTCCTTCCCTCCTCCTGCCCGACGCTAGCCAGGACCCCTCCCCTCCATCTCTGTCCCCTAAGACTATCTCTATCTCATGAAACAAGACCAGAGGCCAATGACCCCAGTTTGCAGGGTCTTTCAGTGCTAAAGCTGGAGTGAATTCATAACCTTCCAATGGGTACAGGAGTCTCATTGGACAGGTGTGTGGGCACTCTTATTTTTTATTTTTACTTTTTGATCAATTATCAGTACAACCACAAAGAAGCAGTGCTAAAGGGTTTGGCTTTTATGTGCTGAAAGGTGCTAGTGCAGAAGCAACCATTGCACTAAATCTGATGTGTTGAGAATGGTGTGTCTGTGTCTTCCTCTCAAAAACCCAGAAGCCAGTTTAATCATGAGAAAAACACCAGACAAATCCCAAGCAAGGGACAGTCTACAAAATCCCTCATCAGTATTCTCAAAACCATCAAGGTCATCAAAAATAAGAGATGGAGAAATCCTCATACCTCAGAGTCTCAGGAGACATGACCATCAGGTGTGATGGAGTGCCCGGATGAGATGCTGGAACAGAAAAGGACATTAAGGAAAAATCAGTGAAATCAAAATAAATACTGGAGTGTAGTTAATAGGAAAGCAGCAGTGTTGGGTGTTTTAGTCTTGACAAGCATACATTATTAGGTTACATAACAATAAGGGGTCTACAGATACACTCTTTATATCCTTGCAACGTGTCTGTAAATCTAAAACTATTTCAAAATGAAAAGTTTATTTGCAAAAAAAAAAAAAAAAATCCCTCTGAGGTTCATGCTCTCAGCTCCATTCCAGAGATAGAAAGCTGTGTGTTAAATAACTTCACGAAGTTACAAGGTAAAGAGCAAAAGGACCTGGGCAGATATGCCTGCTTCACATTTAAGCAAACGAGACTGGAGGGCTGACAGGCAGGCCCTTGCCTTATATTTATAAAAACCATTTTATGCCAGATACATGCAGAGAAAATTAAATTGAAGGAATTTACTTCACTTGCATTCCCCATAATGATGTACTTTTATTTCAGCACACACTTTTAAGTAAAGGAGACATAACACGACTTTCTAAATATTTCATCTTTATTTCCATCCCCAATTTCAATTAGTCATCACCACGTGACGATCACATTTAAACAAAATTAGCTTACAATTTTGTCAAAATGTTGATGCTTCAACATTCCTTAGGAGAAGCAAACATCAGCCAATGGGCCTCTCACTCCGTAAGGCCTTATCTTTTGACCACTCTCACTGCGACAGTCACATTTTTCTCCCCTGATGCACTAACTGGATATTTTCGTGCTGGTGAGCCCAGTCTCCCGCTACATCAAAGGATGAGCGGATTACGAGCCAGGGTGCCCTTTAAAAGGAAACGACTACGTTGATACAAGGAAAGGCCAGCATATACCTTGGGTTTCTTAAAATCCCGAGACACATGAGATCAGCTGTGGCTGCTCCGAACCCCCAAAGGCAACTACACGCCCTCTGCAATATAAATCCTAACAGTGTTATCGACCAAACCCACGTTTCCCACAGTGTGAAGCCAGCCACTCTGGGAAAACTCCAGTATCCTCCCAGGAAGGCTCACGCAGTCCAAGACATATTCTTTTTTTCCTTGGGACTTGCCAAAAGCAGACAGTAAGATTCAACAAATAGTTCTAAATACTGTACTTAATATATTGTTCCCTTTGAGAATATAAAGTGGAAGGGATCCAGCAAGTAAGAAAACAGGCCGCCCCTGCAAGTGATTAGATTAACTTGCCTAAAGACGGGTTTTTCTCAGTCTTGTTCTATTTACAAGTCTTTTTTTTTTTAAAGGGCAAGTGATTTCTCAACTTATTGATTTTACTACTTTGTATTTGTCTCAGAAAGAGCTAAAACCTTTTTCCTCCCATGTATACTTCAAACTATCCCAAGGCAATTAATTAATGGCACTGTATCTGTTTTAACTAGAGGGAAGAATGGAGCAAGGAAGGGGGGAAGTGAACACGACCGATTTTTTTTTTTCACAAAATCGCAGCAAAACAGCAGTAGAGTAACATGTGGGCCAAGCCCCCTGGATTCATTGGACAATGGAAATAATGGAAGCACAACCAGATCTAAAGTGCAAATTCTCCCTTTCACCAATAGAAAAGAAAGAAGCCAAGTTCCAGAAGCCATAACCACACACGCAGGCACACATGCACACGCTTCACACACATGCACACACACAGCAACTTGGCAAATTGGCACTGATCCCTAACAAACCCTTCCTTTCAAGAATCTTTGCTATTTTTATAAGTGAGGAAAATTTTTTGTGAGTTCGTCTCTTCTTTTGGAGCCCTTGGTGGTTCAGGCTGGAATTTCAAATTTCTAATCTCACACCAGTGTGAGAGGCTGTAGTGAGAGGTCACTTGGAGGGTGACACTTCTCAGATCATTTTGGTGAGAAAGAGGCTGGAGATTAGGAAAACACTGTCTTTTGGGGTAGACTCTTGGGGCCTCGGAGAAGCATTAAATTGCGGTACGAGCATCTCCATGTCAGCCTGAACCCTGACCCTCCTCCAGTCAGACACCTCCAGTCAAACCCTCCTGTTTATATCCCCACAGGCTGAGCAGACCAGATGTGTGGACTCTGAATTCATCACGCTAATCTCCTACCCTTCAAATCCTGTTCTAACTCCCCACCTGCTGCACATTAAGCCTAGATTGGGTTTCAAAGCCAGAAACTCACAAAATAAGAAGTCAGATTTTTCAAAGCAACTTCCAATAAGCTTTTTAGTGTCCTTCAAAGTTTTCATTACTATGTCAAGTCTTTCCAGTGATTCATATTTGCTCTTGGCTTTCCAGACAACTGATGTTGTCAACTGTCTACATGATGGGAAAAGTTTAACCAGATGAGACGGTACAGAATAGAGAAAACCCATATGTAAAAACACAAAGCAAAATGCCCGTGTTAATTCTTAATGTTTACGTGCCCATATTGGAGTATTTTCATATGAGTATTATTAACACTCCATTAGTAAAGCTACATTGTGCAGAATGTCAACTGTGCAGCAACTTAACATGAAAAGCAGCATGACTGGAGCTTTAAGTGGTACCTGGTGCAGAGAGGCACACAAATATTTGTTAAGCAAATTAATCAGAAGTATTTACCACTATTTAAGCAGTCATTTAAGGGGGGAAAAAAAGAGGAAAGAAAAGAAAAGAAAAATCCTTTCATTTCCATGTCTTTTTTTTTTTTTTTTTTTTTTGAGATAGAGCCTCAAGCTGTCTCCCTGGGTAGAGTGCCGTGGCATCACAGCTCACAGCAACCTCCAGCTCCTGGACTCCAGCGAGTCTCCTGCCTCAGCCTCCCAAGTAGCTGGGACCACAGGCATCCACCACAATGCCTGGCTATTTTTTTTTTGGTTGTAGCTATTCGTTGTTGTTTGGTGGCCAGGGCTGGATTCGAACCCACCACCTTAGGTGTATATGGCTGGCACCTTAGCCACTTGAGTCACAGGCACTGAGCCTCTTTTCCATGTCTTTATGAGTATCTTTAGGTAACTTTCGAGTATACTCTGAAGATGCTATTTCCATGTTTGCCATGTTCTGCATTTAATATGCAGGTGGTATGTAAGAATACTAGAAAATTATTAAGAACAGATAGGCAGGCTGGGGATGGTGGCTCACATGTGTAATCTTAGCACCCCAGGAGGCCAAGGTGGGTAGATTACCTGAGCTCAGGAGTTTGATACAAGCCTGAGCAAAAGCAAGATCCTGTCTCTATAAAAATAGAAAAACTAGCTAAGCGTTGTAGCAGGTGCCTGTAGTCCCAGATATATTGGAGGATGAGGCAAGAAGATCACTAGAGCCTCACAACAGGAGGTTGTTGTGAGTTATGATGCCACGGCACCCTACTCAGTGCAACTGATAGACCCCCTCCAAAAAAAACTAAAACAAAACTAGATAGCCAAAATAAAGACCTCTAATTATTCTCAAATCACCTAGCCATAACAATGTTTATGTTTATCCATAATTTTGTGAATTATTACCAATGCACGCCATACATAAATGCATAAAACGCTGGTTTGCTGGATTTTTAAAGAAAACAGAATCATAGCAAAATCTACACCACTGTTTAGGGGCCTCATTTGGTATTATATTATATATTTCTTTTTTTTTTTTAACAGAGGACATTTAATATAAGGAATTGGTTACACAGGTGTTGGAAAACTAAAAGAGGAAAAATGGAGAAGCTTGGGTACCCAGAGAGTCCAGACTGCAGGAAGAAGTTACCAGCTTTAGGGGTGTGAGAGCAAAAGAAAGAAAAATTGCTAGGATCCCAGAGTTCAGAGGAGACGTTCTGGGACGCTGGAGTGCTGCCATGGTTTATCTGACTGCTATCATATTGTTTAGACACTTCTAAGAAAATGCAACAAAAATCAATAAGTTGGTGATAAAGCATTCTTTTAGCTAAGTTGTTTTACATGTTTGATCATGAGGAAAAAATTGCCTGGAAGCCGATTTGTTAGAACTAGGCAGAAGCACATTTTGTGGTTTTTGATTCTATATATTGCAAAATAATCTCCAGAGAATATATAAAAATTTTTCTCCCAAATGGTATGTTTTTTCCCATACCCAGAGTAACACTAGTTTTCACAATTATTCTCCAATTCACTCAGTTTGATAGTAAAAACTGTGCCTTGCTTGACTTTGCATTGCTTGTAGAAAGAGTGATTGTTTCACATATTTAAATATAAATAATATACATAATATTTTGAAACATCAACTGGACATTGTGGCTCATACCCAAGAGCAGGCAACAGAAGCTCTGAGGGACTGACGACTTCTTAAAAGGTACAATACATACTGAAGTCTTAGCATTAATCGTTCCCATAATTTTTTTTAATTAAGATCATTCAAAAGTTTTGTGGAATTTTTTTTAAGCTCAATATATGATACATCAGGATAGCTCAACTTATGGTGAGATATGCACGTTCTCTCTACTAACACTTTCGCCTTATCAGCAGATTATTTCTAAATGGCTTAGAGATTTCTATTCTCTCTTCACTTCATGGTCCCCTTGAGTTTCCCTTTAAACTGGTTGGTGTGAGTGTACGTGCACACATATCTACGGAGATGTACATGTCTGTACACACATGTCTACCATACATGCGTATATATGCATGTGTGCCTATATCCAAAATGCCCCTATACGTTGTACAAATATCGATGCATATGTATGCACGTATGTACGCGTACACACCCCGATTCCTGACCTTGCCTTTTCTCCCCCTCCCCTAGTCTTAGCACATCAGCTAAGGCAGCTGTTTCTTCTTTATTATTCCAGAGGAGTCGTCCCAGGGATGTTCTTACTGCAAGGCACCGCAGGAAAAAACATACACCATTCCTTCCAGATCCTTCTCCTCACCATTTAACAAATGAATGAGTAAAGTTGGGCAAACAAGACTGCTGGAGAAATGTCTGACCCACTCCGTCCGCTGAGCGGCCGTGAGCCACGCTTGCACCGTGCCGCGAGAATGACAGGCTCGGCTCTACCAGGAGCGGGCGCAGCCCCACACAGGCATCGTAACCGACATCTGTGGGCAGGACAGCGAGGTGCACCTCAATCGCGTGTGCCTGTCAGAGAAGGCTCGCTCACGCACCTGCTTCAACGGTGTGAGTTCAGCCTGTGGGTTTTCCTTGATTGATGTCGGTATAACTGCTTCACGCTCTCTGTGGGTGAAAGGAAGTGGGTTGTGCTCAGAGCAGTTTGTGGGGCTTCGCACTTCCACTTGATACTACGCAAGGAACAGCACTTACAGAGGCAGGCCCCCGCCTGCAGGCTCTCCCCGCCCTCAGGATGGACTGAAAAGGCATTGGATCTTAAAATAAAACAACAACAACAACAACAAAAAAGCTCTGAAAACCAGGAAACAAGCAAGCTAAGGAAGCATCTGTCTCTTTCACTCTGAACCAACCCTGGATGAGTCACCCTGAACCAACCCTGGCCGTGTCACACACACACACCCCACGTCTACCGCTACCCCCAGAGGACCACAGATTTTAAGAATTTCAGGCCTTTGTAGGGGCTTTAAATTTATTTTTTTTGACTAAGCAAATTTTTTCCTTGCCCACACTATAGCAGTATTCATAAAATCATTCTAACCCAGAAAAAAAAGAAGAGAAGGAAATGTTCCTATTTGAGCAGATTTCAGAACTTTCAACAAGATTCAACCTTCTCTAAACTAAGACCAGGTTGCAATAAATCATGCCCACATGCATAACTTTTCACCTTTTTACATTCGTTTCTTATTTTCAAAATAAGTCTGATGCAAAGGCCCTATTTTGGATCCTTAGAACCCCACAAGCAAACCCCAAGTTCTCAGATGAGTGATATGAAAAGACTCCACTGGCTTCATTCACCCCCACACCCGGGTCTCCCCTCACTGGCTCTCTGCTCCTGTACCATGAGATGTGAGGCAGTAATCACAGTTTAAGAAACAAATAGGGACAGCCAATGACAAGGAAAATCAAAGCAGAAAATGTGTAGATTCTAACAAAGTACATGTAAAATATTCACCAACTGATGTCAAAACCTGTGTGGCTTTTTAAGCCACTCTGCATACCTCATCTGGGGACCTGGAGATGTTCTAGCAAAAAGTATAATAGTTCTACTCACAGAAACTACATGAAATTGCCTTTTGGGGTCCAAGTGAAACGCCAAGAATTTGAAGGGCTCAACCTAAATATTTACTGAGATTTAAACATGTCACAATACTTTTGGTGATTTGGCCAAAGGTTTATAAAAGACAGAGCATCTTCACGTTCACTGAAATTCTTCCCTCTTTTGTTATTTGCCTCCTTCACAGAAGGGGCAGCGTCGGATGGAGGCAGGAACAGAAGAGACTCTGAACAGATCTGGGTTTGGGCTCCATGCGAAGGTCCAGAGATAGGTTTGTACCTCCACTCACAAAACGATACCAAGTAGGACCCTCCCAACGTTTCTGCTCTTGCATCTTCTTCTCTGGGGCCTCCTCCTCTCTTGGTGAGGTTCACCCGTTCAGAGTGGGGTTTAAGACAGTTTGAAAACACGTTGGTTCCCTCCGACACTTGGTTTGATGTTTGAACTCCACCACTGAGCTGAGCACAAGGCACTCTCTACCTTTTACATCTATCTTCTCCCACTGGGCCCGGAGCTGCCTTCACATTTTCTAGCCACTTTGCCTTCTCCCGAAAAGCATTTTGCTAAAACATACAAGAGCTTGGCAGTAATCATCAGAAGCAAGGAGAAAAATGCTGGGAGGCTGCCCATCCTTTACTATTTTGAGACAGGAGTATGTGTGCATTTAAGTGACATATCCACATCTACAGGAAACCACGTATGCAGGAAGTAGAAAAATATACTCTGTATATAATAGCCAGGAAGTCCCTGCCCCCACTGGTGTGGCCCCCAAGTGTGTACTGGAACCTTCCCATAGGCAGCAAAGGTCGGACATTAGAGAGAAAAAAGATGCCAACTGAAGGCCATAACATAGGAAAAGGCCTTTGAAATGTTAAAGAATCTGTGTGCCCCGAGTGCTGACAAGCCTTTCAGCAGCATGGCAAGCCTTACAAAACTACATTTAACTCCCACCTCGAGAACATACATCATGTAGTGCTCCCATGGCTTTTTTTTATTATAAAATATTTCCTTTTCCTTTCTTAATTTTTTTATTTCAGATTATTATGAGGGTACGGAAGATTACATTACAATGTTTGCACTTGTTAGGTGAAGTCCCTGTTGTGCCTGTGCCCCTCCCCAGCAGGAGAGGCATAGACCCCGACACTGTGCCCTTTAGGTGGGAGGGCACTGATCCCCCTCCCTCCTTCCCTCTCCCTTCTCCTCCTCGCCCCAACTTGAATTAAATGAAGCTTTTCTCTGGTGTGGGTGTATATTAGATGGTCTACTGGCTTTACATTAGTATTGAGAACATTGGATATTTGCTTTTCCATTCTTGTGATACTTTACTAAAGCGAATTTCTCCAATTCTATCCAGCTTAATACAAAAGCAGTGAAGTCTCCATCTTTTTATGACTTAATAGCATTCCTTGGTATGCACATGCCACAGTTTATTAATCCATTTATAAAAACAGGGAATGCTTCCCAACATCGTGTGCCATGCTAATCTTCTGTGTATCCTTCCAAGCTTGGTACACGTGCTGCCCAAGTGAGCATAAGATTCCATTTCTGTTCTTTCCTTCCATGATCTTTCAGCCCATAGGGTCATCATGTGGTTGGGGTGGGGAGGAGGTTGGAGGGATAGAAACTTTAGGTGTTTGGATTCCAAATTACCAAGACTTTAACTAGTCTTGGGAAAACTAAAGGTGTACCTAATGTGAACTCAATTAAAAGATTTTTCTCTCTTCAAATAGTGCAGCTCTTATGATATCAGTTTCTACTGGGTTCTTCTCATAGAGACATTATATGTTTTATATAAAAAATCCCAGAAATACGAGAGACCAAGACGCAAGTCTTTTCAACAGTCCAGAATAATAGATAGCTTATCAAATTTTGTAACTTGGTCAAGATGACACTGAAGGATTCGTATCAGTTCACCTAGGATACATACAGCATCTGAAAATTATAACAGCAAATGTGTGTACAGATTCTCCTGTGTCTGTACATAACTCTGTTTTGGAAACTTTAAATATACTATCACAGTTAACACCCTTCCATGTAACCATATGAGGTGTAGAGAAGTATATTCCCATTGTACACAAGAGGAAACTGAGACTTGGAAAGGTAAGCAAATAGCCCAAATTGATAAAGATGGCTGTGAAGCTAATAATCAAACTCGGTTCTTCCAACTCCAAAAGCCAGTATGTGTTCTTTCCTGAACTTCTGCAAACAGTCTGGTGTAGTAACTGGGACCGGGAGGGGTGCAAACTCCTGGGAGCTGTAAAGCTCCCGGCCTGCCCACCCTGGACAGGTACAGGGTACTTGTTACTCAACCTCAGGTGATTTTGACCGTGGCAGCCTGCAGTTCCAATGAAACCAGACCTTCTGACTTCTTTGGAAAATTTGACCATATTTTTATATAAAATTGGTAGATATTGACAACAAGCTATTTAATACACAGGCACCCATGCACACGCCCATGTGCACACATACACAAATTCCTCGTATGGACAAACACAACATTTCAAAGGCTGCATCAAGCTCTCTGAACCACCAGTTTATGATGTCTGCCTGACCCCACCTGTTTCCCATTTTTTATATTTACTGGGAAGCCATGCTACAGCCCAAAAGTTCCAACAGAGATATCATTAAATTTATAGTGGGATTATATACACTTTGCAAATCAAAATTCTCCTTAAAACTACAAATAGTTCCAATGAATTGAAAAGAGCCACAAGTTTTAATAATAAAAGCGTCTATGACATCACATGTCCAATGCCTGCAAATGAACAATAAAATACCATCACAGCCATAAGTGGTCTGGTCTAATCTACAGCAGCGACAGAAGCTCCTGGGTTCAATTAGTCCCTGCTTTTGCCAGATCCACAATCTAGTAAAAATTTCAAAAAGGTAGATCACGAAAGCAAAAAGCACCTGCAGGAACCACTATCTCTCTAACCTTTCTTGTTCCTCTTTCCCCTTCAAGTCTGATGATTTGGCAGTTCTGGAACTCTTCCGAGAGAAGTCAAGACTCACTCTGCCAGCCCCAGCTGTTCAAAGCTCAGCCCAATCTGTTCCATGGAGTTGGCTGTGTTCTAACAATAATGTGGCTACAGTTCACCTTCATTTACTGCAAAGATCATTAACTATCCCTCAGAGAGATACAGTATTAAAGAAAGAGCGTGCCCCAGGCATAATAAATGGAAGTTCCCCTGGGAACAAAGTTCAAAAGAGGTAAGACAATGCCAGGGAGTCCACCTGACAGTTTCTACAGCCAGAGAAAAAGGAAGAAAATAAGGGCAGGAAGGAGGAAAAATTAGAGAGAGGAAAAAGAAAAGCCAGAACATGCCTGGCAAGCGTGTGTGTTCATGTTAGGAGAGACTGGGGGGTGGGGAAGATTTGAAATAAAGACAACAGGACATTTAATGTTAAGTCACAGCAGGGACATGATCCTACTTGTCTGGAAGCTCAAACATTCTAGTACAAAGGTACAAGTAAATTTGGAAAGAGTGAGAACAGAGAGAGTGAATTACAATCCTCTGCAGGAAGAATGCAGGATTCCAAACAATTTTTAGTACCATAAGAGACAGTGAGTTTAATGAAACCTGTATTTAAATCATTTATCTGACCTCCCATTCATAAAAGTGCTGGCTGAATTACAGTGTGGAGTGGGTGTGTTTCTTCATTCAACTCAGGTGTTCAGTTATTAAAATCTTCCCTGAGCCTCATTTGAGTCTTTCTCCAACCCCAATAAACCAGCTTTGTGGAAGCATCCAGGGATCAGGGAGCCCCTTCCCAGGAAGCTCTGTGCGTTCTATAAACTGGGAGTTCTTCAGTTGATAACAGCATCACCATCAATACTTGTTCTGAGTTGCAACTGTCATGTTAATTAATCTAAACCAAATTCCAATTGATAATGGATAGAGAATTGGTGACCACTTGGGAATCCTCCTGGAAGACTGTGTCTCTTCAGGATAATATAATAACAAAAACAACAGCTCCATAATCTGCATCTTCCTTACAGTCTTTTCCATAGTTAAATCAACACCCTGAGAAGTAGTTCTCAACTGGGGGTGATTTTGTCCCCCACGGCACTGTCCTTGTTGCCATAACTGAGAAAGGGGTGTATTTTGCTGGCATCCAAGGGGTACAGGCCAGGGGAGCTACGAAATGTCTTGCAATGCACAGGACAGCTGTGCATTGAATGCTGAATTACACAGCCCCAAATGTCAATAGTGCAAAGGTGGGGAAGCCCTGCCAGAAGTTGTTTCAGGTCCCTTTTTGGGTGTACAATATGGATTTTAGAGGTAGTAGAAGAGTTTCTAAATGACATCTTGCTGTCATTAAAATTCCTTCTCTCCGCATAGTAATAACATTTAACATAAATGGAAAGGAAGGCAAGGGGAAAAAATATTAAAACTAATTTTGAATCACAATGGAAACTTGATAAATTCTATGACAGCACCAAAGTCTGCATGAGGCTGTTCAACCAGTGATTGATTGAATTACTGAAGTGTCCAAAAATTAAAAAATAAAAAGTCTGATTCAATTCACCTAGGAGGATGCTTCAAGACAGATGTACATATAGACCCCAAGACTGCACCATGAAATTTGTATTTATAAAGAGGAGAAAGAGCCTCGGCCACCCCTAAATGGCACACAGCCCTAAGAACACCTGCACATCCCCAAACTAGAAGACCCTATGTTAAAGTATATTGACTCTATGTCAAAAGTCTCTATGTAGGAAAACCTAAATTGGCTTGGAACAAAAGAAATTCACCTGAGTGGGGTGGGGGTGGGTGGGTGAGCTGGGAGTTAAGGCTTTCCTGAAAGAAGAGAGATAATCTTCCAGCCACACCTGGAGACTAACAAGCAGCCTTTGATGGAGTCATCTGTCCTCAGCCCAAGAGCTCTATGGAGTCATCCTAGCGTTGACAGTGCTTGCTAAAAAGTAATTTGCTGTGAGGTAATTTAGTGTAAGCTCAGGTCATGTCCTGATCTTGCCAAATAACCAGACAGCCCAGGATCCTTTCCTGTTGCCGGAGCCTTCAGACCGCTGCGGAGGCTCACCTGCCGGCTCCCTTCCCATCCTCTGGGTTTCCAGTGTGCGTGGCGGGCTGCAGGAAGGGCTACACACTCGGACTCTCCGGCTTTCCTGCATTCCTCTTGGCAGTCACACTTGGACTCAACAGCTCCTGGGAACCTGTGAAGGAAAACAGAAAAAAAAAAAAAAACCAAACTGATGCAGCCTTGAATGGGAATGGAGCTGTGACCTCCCAGCCTGGGGAGGACAAGTTCTGCCCTGTCAAAATTGGGAAATGACTTTTGAAGTCCTGCCCAGGCCTCCCTGGTGCAGACCATGAACCACTATTGTTTAGCACACATTTCCACTCCACGTAATAGAGACACAATGACAAAGGGATTCATTCACAGACTATTTACTGAAGGCTCACCAGACACCAGGTACAGGGAGCGGCGGGAAAGAGGCTGGTGAAACGCAGCGAGGTAGCCTCAGACTAGAAGAAAATAATCTAAAAAGAATTTTTATTTGAACAGACTTTGTTTTGGCTAAATCTGCCCTCTTTTGTGAATAGAACATAAAATATGAATTTGGTTAATTCATGAAAGTGGCCATGTGTAATTTAAAAGAAAAACACGGATCTAGTTTTGTTACAATCCTAGCCACTCTCCAGACCTAACCTCCAAACTGTTTTTGTAAACCACCACTGGCAGAATTTTTTACCAGGGTGATAGAGATAACACCAGGCTACTAATCTGTGGTTTTAAGAAGGAAGGAAAAATAGGGGTAAAGAGACTGGATCACTTTTATTATAATCAGTGCAACTAAGGGAATATTTACAAGCCAATAGATTTACACCCACTGGAACGTGTTAAAAAGCCAAAATCCTAACCAGTTCAATCTACCCCCACCCCACCCCCACAAAAAAACATGCAGAGAACAGCAAAATTCAGCAATGGGCACTGAAAGCATTTTCAAGCCTGGGCAGAATTCTAGAAATTACTAAATTAGCCACTGGTGCTATGTTGAACGGAATACTCATCCTGAATGCAATTATGTTAAAACTCTGGAAGATTTCTCCCCTCAACGTGCAATCTTTGGTTCATAGGAGGTTAGGGTAAGAAGGAAGGATGTACGGATGAGACAGGGAGGGAGGAAGGTGGAAAAAGAGAAGGATCACAGCCACAATTCAGTTCATTCTGTACAATGACAAATCATTAACGGACCATTTTTCACTCAGGAAACTAAATTTAAATTCATTCATGACTCAACACTACCTTGTTTATCAGGTTTATTGAATAAATTATAAAAAGGTAAATCCCAAAATAAATTATATAACAGAATGTGGATTTTCATTAGGAGGAAAGAACAATATATTTTCTCCTCATGGGAATTTTCCTAGAATAAAGACAAAGTTGATAATAATAATATCACCTATTGATAATAATAATATCAAGTATTATTCAAAATATCAAAAAAGATCATTTTGAATGATACTTCAAAATTATCTTCCAGTTTTCCTAAACCAGAAACACTATGAACAATGTACTTGATTGTATCTCGGCATATGCATCTGTGTGTATTTATTTATTTGGGGCATCATGCTCATATGTTTTGGCACCATGTTCTTTTATCTTACAAAATCATGCTTTGTTCTTCATTTACTGTACTAAGCTGGCAATCAGAATTCAGTTGTTTATCTACAGTAACCAGGGTCAGGGAATCTTTTTTTATTTAAAAATGTTTCTGGTAGACACTACATTTCTGTGGGTCCTCCTGGAGAATGTAAATCAACTCCACAAGTTGACACCTGTCAATTATAGTCCTCATGTATTTTGTGGCACATAAAGAAACATTGTAAGTTACGACAGGAAAGTCGTTCATTTCCCTAATGATCATGGTTACGTCTGCTGAATTTTTATCATGTAATTGAAACACATAAAACACCCTTCATACTTATCTAAGCCATCTGCAAAGTTTCTTATAGGCAAAAACTGTTTAACATCATGTCAGATAGTTTTATGAATTTCCCAGGACTTGTTAAGCTTCTTAAACATGGAGTATTTTGCTATCCAAATATAAAAGCCCAAATGAGCCATTTAAGGTACTAAACAGAGGAAGTCCCCAAGTGATGGATCATGCTCACTGAAGATAGAGTACAAAAAACTAAGAGAGTCAGTGATCAAATGTTTGCACATGTGTATTTATTTCTAAGCCCATAATACTTTTTCATTTATTATAAGTACTGTACATTTTTAAAGACTGCAGTTGTAAAATATAACCCAAGGCATAGTTAGAAGGTTCAGTCATCTGTAATGGTTGGGAACAGCTCTCTGGGCACCTTCCCGAGAAACCAGAGTTTTAAATGGGCATAGGAAAGATATTTGATACATTGGTAGTGATCAAGGAGACATATTCTGGTGCAAAAGCAAGAAAAAAAGAAAGAAAAGAAAAGAAATATGAAAATGATACAGAAGCAAATGATAGAAACTCTTCCGCTCCATTGGGTGGTAGTAGGCGGGCAGCTTAGGTTTTCTCTACTCTTTCCATAGGGATGATTAAAGCATGATATGGAAAATGCCTAAATCTACTCCAAATCTATCAAGCTAACTGGGAAAAGAAGGAAGAAAGAAAAAAGAAGAAGGGAAAAGGAGGAGGAAGCTAAGACCTGCCCCCTCATCGCCCTGTGTTATCCAGTAATAAATGAAGACTGGCCAGGGGAACCCTGAGAACTGGTGGCATTTCCTTCCGTAAACTGAGCTGGCTGGAGCGATCAGCTTCCCCAGCTGTGAGATGATAGTTATTCCTATCCATACAGCATTCCAGGTTTTTGAGCATCTCTGCAGGCCCTCCCTACCCACTTGGTCTACCCAACCCTTCTATTCATCCTTTAAAAGATTTAGCTCAAACTTCTGTCCCTAACTGCAGAAGGGATGACTTCTTCCCTCCTGTGCTCTTACACACCCGTGAAAATATTTCCTAAGTCAACTAAGTCAAAGTCAAGGTTCTCCAGGAGCCACAAGTCACTAACTCATCAGGTTCAGAAGCAGCTTTGCAGAGTGGCCAGGGCCTTGATTTGAACCCACACCATCTTGAACTTTTTATTCAGCTAGCATAGCACTTCTTCAGCTGCTTTGGGACTAAAGTGAAACATGACAGTTTCTCCCACCAAAATCCAGATGCCTGGAGGACAGATTCAGCAGCTTCTCTGTCTTTTACCCACAGGGTCTCGCAGACAGTCTGGCATAAAGTAGGTGGTCAATAAACACTTGTTGAAGGAATGTATGAGTCAACAATGGCACTTAAATTATCCTGAAGACTGAAAGAAAAAGGCAAGAATGGAAAGAATCTAGTTTGCCCTTTTCCTCCCTTCAGTCATTGCACTTAAAAGGACTCTCATGACGGATATTTTTAAATATTAAAAATATATATTCCCAAGGAGAAAAAGGGAAATAATCCCATGTGATTTATCATGAGAACATGGACATTATACATTATACCGTAACACTATAGTTCTTTGTAATCTATGTGGTGTTTCCTTTAGTTCTACTGTTTAATCTCTACCAAGATTTGTTTTTCTACCATGAGTGCTTCAAGTTGAAGATGAAGACAACACAAGGACACCTATGTACATGGACACAAAATCTTTCACTTTCTCCAAACATTCAGGGTCACTCTGCCCATCTAAAACTCTGGATTCCTGGCAAGGTGCCCAGAGAGCTGTTCTAACCATTCCAAACAACTAAAATCCTCTTCAATCCTCTAACTATACCTGAAGTTATATTTCACAACTATAGTCCAAAAAATGTACAGTACTCACAATAAATGAAAACATTATGGCTCAGAAACAAATACACACACACGTGAAAATATTTCCTAAGTCAACTAAGTCAAAGTCAAGCTTCTCCAGGAGCCACGAGTCATTAACTCATCAGGTTCAGAAGCAGCTTGGCAGAGTGGCCAGGGCCTGGATTTGAACCCATACCACCTAGCAAGCTATGAATCCTCATGTGCCTCAGCCTCTTCATCTGTAAATGTTAAAATAACCGGTGCTGTACAGAGGGAAAAGGTTAATGCAGGTAAAGGAAACAGAAGCATACACGGCATACATTAAGCATTTAGTAAAGGCTAGTTACAGGATTATCTTCGTATACCCTTGTCTTTTAAATTATACTTTAGTAGAACATTCCAGGAGATGAAAAAATGCTTCTGTTGAGCAAGTCTCTGCCATAAAGACAGAGACAGTAGGGGCACATGGCATAGAAGGCAGTATAAAAAGCTGATCCTGGAATATTATGATCCTATAGGACATGAAATGATCACAGGTATGAGAAACCATAATTACGTTCACTTAACTTTCATGTGAAGCTGCAGACACACACACACACACACACATATGATTGAAGACACACACACACTCCTGCTTTTTACGCCTCATACAACAAAGCGATCAAGGAACACACTATGATGCTTCCTGGCAACATAGGTCGCTCTGAGCCTGCCTCCTTATCTGTGCAATGAGAACAGTCTGCCTCAGTCATCTTCACAATTCCTAGTGTTTTGGTAAAACTTAAATGAAATAACATGTATGAACGCACCTAATAGACAGATAATCCACGTTATCTTTACGTTTTTATTTCTCCCCATTTCCATCTAAATCTATGAGCTGGCTGAGATCCACTTCAGTTTTCCAGACGTATCTGGCTCCTTTCTCTCATACTTATATTGGATCAGGTCTGAAGGAAAAAATGTAAAAAAGAAGCAAAACCATTTTTTTGCTTCAGAAGAAACCACTCAAACATTTCAGATGAGGAAGTTCCCTATTTCAGTAAACCAGGCAAGTTTATTGTAACAAATGCAAAGGGCAAAGTAAGGGCGTATGGTTACCACAAAACTATACAAAGAAGACAGACGATGAAATATGCAATGTTAATGTCAAGTTTGCAGTAAAGAGAATAAATAGTGACCTCTTCCCTGAGTTTGGAAATAAAGGTATAATACGATGGTCATTTTTCAGTTTGGAAACAGATGGTAAACAGTATCTGAAAACAATGAATTTTATATTCTCCTAGATATTTCTGCAGGATTAGATAAGACCAAAAAGCATAATATTGAGCATATAAGTAATCCAATAAAACTCAGAGTTTATCTTCTCTTTCCTCTTCATAACAGAGCAACAAACTTCAAAAAGATTTGTATGTGGTCTTTTTATGTATTAATTTTAAAAGAACTTAATTATTTGTGCCCCAAATCCATTATTAAAATTATCTCTGTGGCCAAAGTGTTTTGATATTAGATAACAACAAAAGAAGAATTTACCGCCTAAAGAGATGCCAAGAGAAGGGAGTACTACTTAAATTCCAAGTAACCTATGTTTACACACTGCAATTTCAAATTAGCCACTATAATTAGTTCAAGTATTTAGATCTAAATTTTTGACCCTGAAAGATACCTGCTCATAGGGTATCACAGATGAAAACAAAGAGTCAATATATTGACCGCACTTTTTACACTTTGAGAGACTAAGGTTCAGTGGGTGATGTGATTTGACAAAGCTCGCATTGCTAATAAAAGAAGCACTTGGATTTGAACTTTGAGTTTTCTCAATCTAGGGTCTCCCCCCACTTCCCATACTATGCCTCCTCTGAGAGCAGAAATCCCACAAAAAAGATTTGTGAAGGCCATTCTTGGAAAGACAGATGAGAGTCAATCAGTGGGGGCTGTTGAGTCTCTGATACTCTATAGCCATATGGAGCCATTCAAAGTGTTTATGAGGAAAATAACATGTCAAAGAACAGCAATATTATCTGTTAGAGACAGACCAAATCTAGGCAAAGAATAAACCCCTTCTCCTTCTTACAATGCTTTCTGGTCAGACAGGTTGTCACTAAATCACTCTTCTAACTTCCCACAATTATTAGCGTATGATGAAGATCTCCTATATGAAGATGCCACCCCCACAAAAAAACCCACTTGTCTATATTGTGAAAATTCGTGATCAACTTTTATAAAATCTCTTAAATGCACAAAAGAAGTGAACTATAATCGAACTGCTATTTACAACTATAATCTCAGAAAAAAATTCAAGGTGCTCCTGATCCTCCTAGATAGTCAATAACAACCAAAACATCCCTGGATAACCAAACTCCATGAGATCCCAGAGGTCAGCTGTTTCAGGTGGGCTGAGGATAAGAAGCAGTACAAAACACTTCCTGGTAACTCAATACAAGCATGCATTCAAAGGGTATACCTGGATAGGCAGGTTGAAAGTAGTTGACATAACTTTAAAAAAATACTATAGCCTTGATTATGATGCAGTAGGAAGTACTATCCCTTGATGAGTGTAAAATTAGATAAAACCAAAAAGCATAATACTAAGCATATAGGCAATCCAATAAAACTCAGACTGTATGCTCTGTACTTATAATTACTCTGGCATATGCCAGTGTAGACTGTAAAAGAACAACTCCATAGAAACTCCACAGAAAAATATAAATAACCTAAAAAAATAAAATAAAATAAAAAATATAAATAACCAGCTAACACTCAGGATCAGACAAAATATAAAAGAAAAAGCTCCCATGTGATGTTATATATAAACTCATATAAAAATGATTGACTCCAGAGATGGTGTTTATGTCAGAAGGAATCCAAGGTTATAAACGGCTTTTACTCAGTCGGTTCCGTTACTTTCCACCAATGTAAAGCTCATGCCTTAAATGGCTCCGTGAAAGCTTCACCAGAAGCCAGTGACAAGTCTACAGCATGTTTATGCTGAGACGAACAAGGACAGTCTGGTCCACTGTTCATCCTTCTGAGGAACAGACTTCCAAATAAATCTTGCTAACGGAAACACTTCTACCTCCCAACTATGGTTAGTTTGCTTTCATAAGCACCTACATATTTTTTCTACATTTCTTCTGAAAAGAACGCATAAACTTTCAACATGTTAAGGGAAGGCAATTGAGCTCTTGCTAAGTTTCAGAGATAGATGCTTGAAAGGCAAATACAAGTCTCCTGTCTTCAGAGTATACCTAAATCAATTCTGGTCTCGTGATTCCACTTTTACAGCCTCTAAAGAGCAATCTCTAGTCTTAGATTCAGCTTACATTTTTTAGTTATATTTAGTTTCCTCCGGATGCCACAGCCCTCACCCCTATCCCTTACTGAGCAGGGCAGGCTAGTTAGAGTCTTGGAAAACGATGAGCTTTGAGTGTTGTCAATGTTAATGAGAATGACCAATCTTGAATAGCATGTGGTATTCTTCAGGTAGTATAAGGCAGATATCATGATCCCTAATAATACAACTCAACTGTAGACAGAAATATCAGACTTAAAAGATACAAGTCACAATGTGAGAGAAGTCTTCATAATTCACTCCAAAATCTTATTTTGTAAATAAGGATATGAAGTCTATAGAAATCAAGTAACTCCACCATATTTATAATTCTACTTAGTAGCAATGCCAAGACTGTAACTCCAGTCTTGACTCCTAACTGAATTTTTTATTATGTCACTGGAATGTATTTTTACGTTGACCATTCATCCCCTTCTCATAGCTGGCTATTAACAACTTGCCTTCAGAATTCATCAAAAACCCCGATGGTGCAGAGTAGGTGTGCAGAGCGAGGCCAGGAACGAGGCCCGGGAGAGATGAGAGCACTGGCTGTGGTGACCGAGTGTGGGCCTAGGAGAGATGCCGGGCACACTGCACTAAGCCAGGAAAAGGAGACTCTCCAACGCTGTGCTGAACAAATTCCAGCTGAGAGCACAATGAGATGTTCACCTCACTCTCTAATAGAGAATCAAGAAAGAAAAGGTTAGGAAACACTATTAGGAACGAGCTACTCCTACTAGATTAGAATAAGGCAAGGATGATGGAAGATAGAGATTTTCTTTAAGTCCCAAGTAGACCTGAAAAGAACGGAAACCTGAGCAAAGCTATTGCAAAAGCCTTGTGCTCCTCAGGTTAAGGGCACCATCAAAGTTCCATTCCTCCCTCCAGAGTTCCAAATTTTGTTTCCCAATGTGTCATTGTAAAAGAGGCCAGTACTGGGGAGAAAGAAATCCCCAGCTCTCACAACTTACAAAGACTGAAACTGGTGATGAAGGATTTCCAAAAAGGACTTTTTAAAAACTTACTTTGTTAACCTTCCATGTCAAAGTTAGGTTAATATCCCCAACTGGCCATTAATGAAAAAGGTTAAGCAAGAAAGATATGAATATGGATTCTGTTTTTATCAATTTTTGCCCTACCAATTGTTGGACCTTGGGACAATTAAAGTCAAGAGAGGTCAAACAATAAAGATTGTTGGTTTACAGCCTACTCTTTTTTTTTTTTTTTAAACAAGGTCTCACTCTGTTGCCCTGGCTAGAGTGCTGTGGCATCTTCATAGCTCACTATAACCACAAACTCCTGGCTCACGGGATCCTCCTGCCTCAGCCTCCTGAGTAACTGGGACTACAGATGCCCACCACCACACATGGCTAATTTTTCTGTTTTTTATAGAAATGGGATCTTCCTCTTGCTCAGACTAGTTTCAAACTCCTGGCATCAAACAATCCTCCCACGTCAGCCTCCCAGATTGCTACGATTATAGGTATGAGCCACTGCAACCAGCCTTACAGACTACTCTTGATAATTAGGGAATGAATGATAACAAATATTTACTCAGGTTACTAGTTGTATATGCTTCCGCCTCCTCTCTATCTGATGATCACCACATGGAGAGTGCCCACCAGATTACAAATATCATATCTCACCTAATACAACAACCACAAGACACATTATTATTCCATCATTTGACAAATGATGACCAGGGAGCTCAAGTAGTTACCAAAATTTCTCAGCGCTCACTAGGTAATTGGAAGAGGCTAGATTCTAACCTAGAGTCCCCAACACCAAGGGCCCTAAGCCATGGGTGCTCATTTAAGTTAATATCTTACCTCTCACTTTTCTTTCTTTTGTTTACATTAAAAGAGCTGAGCGGAAGAGGTTTTTGAAATGCTGAGTTTTAGAAGAACTTATAAATTTCAAATTTCTACGTTCTTTCTACACACAAATTGTTCTTAATAATGTAGAGTTGGATTTATATCATCTTTTGGGCATCTGTGAGGCAAAAACCAATCCCATTTTTAGAAACGAAACAAATATAGCTTCAGCATACATTTTAGAAGGGCAATGAAAGGCCTGATAAGATAGATACTTTTATCTATCTTTGTTCTGGAATTAAGAGGGACAAATCTCCAGTGGTAAAGTCAAAACCAGCTTCCAATCAAATAAATTAAGTCTTCCATGCTGATTACTGTACAAGAGCTACAACCACAGTGTACACATTAGAAAAGACAGCAATCGTTCATTGGATGGTAATGCTTTTTACTAGACTTGGGTTTGCTTTGAATATAAATCTTTTTTTGAAAGGTTGTTTTTTTTTTTCAAATCCAGAATCATAATATTATTTCTCCTCCCAAGAAAAACAATTCGTAGATAATTGAGATTTGAGAAGTGTGGTAGAGTTTTCCAGATTTGGTGCCTTTGTGAGCCTGCGATAATGACCATTCGGACTGTTAAAGTTCCAAAGCGATCCCTTTGCTAAGTGATTCAGAAGCCTTGGCTCCCTATTTTCAGATTAAAATGAAGACTGAGAGACTAAACTTCAACCATGTCTGAATGTCTGTGGGCTGTTTTCCCCACAATCAACAACCTTACTTAAACTCCTGACTTTTAAACTGCTAAAACCATGGAAACATTCATAATGACCCTCCTTCATTAAACCTCAACTTCCCCTCCCACTTGTACTTTGGACCAATTTGCTCACTTCAAAGCAAGCAGGAGCATCCTGTTCAGTTATTCAGCAGGACTCTGTATCTTCACCAACACCTTCAACCGAAAGAACACCAAAACCCACAAAAAACTTCATGATCTCTACACTCCTCCTGGGCTATTGATGGCAATTATATAACCTCAAATTTTTGGCTTGTATTTTTTATTTTTCCAGTTGCTATGGGAAAAACTGCTTGGGCAGCTCCAACTGTACAGGGTAACTACTGGCCTCCCAAAACTCTCTCTCTCTCTTTCACACACACACATATATACACACAATCCCATGCTAAAAGGAAAAAAAAATACATCATTAAAGAAATTTTTGAAGAAGTCAAGTAAGTCTTAAACAGTCAAGGTATTATTTTGCTATTAGCAGGAATAAACCAAACACCTATTTATTGCCAATAAAACAGTACTTTCAACTTGAGTAATAATAGTAGCAACTAACATTTCCTCAGCATTTAGTATTTGTCAGGACTAGGGACTTTATATGGATAGTCTTATATAATCTTCACAAATATATATTTGCAATTCCAGTTTTCCAGAAGATAAAGGAGGCTAAGACCATCTGAGTAACTTACACAGGGCTAACTGGTACTGAAAGCAGGATTCTAACCCAGAGTGCACAATCTTGCTGTATTAACCATCACCCTTGGTGCCAACCTGAGCACAGCCTGTGTTATAACAATAGCTGCTTCTGGTCTCATCTACTGACTTACTGGAGAAACTCATATTATCATTCAACCCATCTACTGATGTCTTTGGGAATTCTATACACTTTCCACCCTGAGAAATCAGATCCAGGATGTAAAGATTGCAAGAATCTCAATAATTACCCAAATCAAAGAGGTCAAAGTGAGAATGCTCTTCTAGTAAAACTAAGCAAAACACAAAATTGTTTGGTGCCAACATGGATGTGACCATAGACTGCACCAGTGACAACAATCCTTTTTCATTTTCTGTAGCACTAAATTGGTGTGCATGCATCACAAAGTGTATAGCCTTTTCCATTTTCTTAATCAGATTCAATTTCCTAGTGATAACTGCTTAATTTAACATTTCTTGTCAATAAAGATACTATCTGCTAATGCACATTGTAAGAGCAATTTGGAATTTTAGATTTGAAAATGTGGGATGATGGGAAGAACTATTCTACTTTCTTTTCTCTTTTTTTTGAGATAGAGTCTCACTTTTTTACCCTTGGTAGAGTGCTGTGGCATCACAGCTCACAGCAACCTCAAACTCTTGGGCTTAAGCGATTCTCTTGCCTCAGCCTCCCAAGTAGCTGGGACTAGAGGCACCCACCACCACGCCTGGCTATTTTTTGGTTGTAGTTGTCATTGTTGTTTAGCAGGCCTGGGCCGGGTTCGAAACTACCAGCCTCCTTGTATATGTCCAGCACCCTAACCACTGAGCCATGAGCACCAAACTTATGTGAGAAAAATATTCTAACTTTGATCTCTTAATTTGGGTAATTATTGAGATTCTTTCAATCTTTATATCCTGGATCTAATCCCTCAGGGTGAATTCCCAAAGAAGTCTCTATTCATAATGTAGACTTTAAAAATGATTAAAAGAGAAACAGCCATAGACCAGGCCAGCAACATCAACTAGTTGATCATTTAACATGACAACATATGCTGGTAGAATCTTCCTTTTTTTTTTTTTTTTTTTTTTGCAGTTGTGGCCACGCTGGGCTTGAACCCACCACTCCTGGTATATGGGGCTGGCACCCTACTCCTTGAGCCACAGGTGCTGCCCTCAAATCTTCCAAAGACCCAGACTTCTTCTCACCTCCCAGAAAGTCTCCCCTACCCACCTTAATTCCATCTATCAATGGAGGAATCTCAGCAGCCTGCCCTCCCCCTCAGCACAGTGAGACACAATCACAATGCTGGCGGCAAGTGTTTGGCAAGATTCTGGCTCCAATCCCTTGACCTCATCTGACCCTGTTATTCTTCCATATCACTCATCTCCTAGAAAGGAACATGTTTCCAGACGTCTTCCACATCAGCAGTAGGAAAGGAATTCACCGTCCCTGAGTGCTAAGTGACCTGGGTAGAAAGTCTTGGGAGGGAGGTAAGACTGAGGGATGGAGAAGTACAATGAGATACTTTCACTTTGCCAAATTCTCATCCCTCTTCTGGCCCAAGGCAATGCCAGAAGAGAAAGCCAAAAGAGGTGGGAGGATAAGTGGAAACAACTCCTCCTCTTCCCCTGCACTTCCTGGCTGGGTATCTGTAAACATCTCTGTACTACCCTTCCCCACACAGGGAGCCCAGGGAGATGCATGGGCGTGCTTAACTGTTGGAGCCACGCCATCCACATCAGCTACTTCTGTAAGTCCTGAGAAGCTGGGCATGTTACAGAGGCCAGGCAAGGTGCAGGGCAGGTCCACAGAAGCCCATCTACTAACCTTTCTACTAACAGCCAGAGCTCTTGGTGCTCTCTCAGAGGTGAATGTAGGGTGTCTAAACAAGAAATAAAATAACAGTGTTTTATCTTGGGTGCCCGTGGCTCAAAGTAATAGGGCACCGACCCCATATACTAGAGGTGGTGGGTTCAAACCAGGCCCTGGCCAAAAACTGCAAAATAAAAAAAACAAAACAAAATAATGTTTTATCCTTTTCTTCCCTTAGCACTAACCACACTTTCAAATTTCCCTGGAGTGCTACAACAAAAAAGAAGCAAGATGGTGTATCTGGCTGGAGGGCAGTCTCTAGGAGGACAGGTGAGCAGTTCTGTCTGTGAGAATGAAAGGCAGGCCAGAATGGGAACCAGTGAGCTTGTGACATTGAAATCTCAGCTCCCAGACCGGTGGTCACAGCAGAGTCTGTAGTTAAACATGAACTTGCCAGTGGCTCTCCTAACACAGGAGACAAAAAGTTAATGTCGGATAGAATGAAGCCCATGCCAAACCCCAGCTCACTAACCTCCCCACAAGGGAACAGCTTGGAGAAATGAGATCTAGTGGCAGAACAATCTGAGTCAGTTGCAGGGAGGCCCTGGGAAAATTCTCTGCATAGCTCCTCCCCAAATACTTACCACCATCATTAGTCTTTTATCGATCTGTCTTGTCTACTAGGCAAAGTTAAGAGCTGACCTTTTCTGAACTTCATGTACTTGGCACCAAATAAGCTAGGTCTGTACTTTGAATACAATAGTCACCAGACGCATGTGGCTCTTGAGCACTTGAAATATGGCCAGTCCAAACTGAGATGTACCACAAGTTTAAAATGCACAGTGCATTTCACAGACTTCATGTGAAAAACAGAGCAAAATAGCTCATTGATGTATTAATTAAATATTGAAATGATGATATTTTGGTATATTATTAAAGTCATTTCAACTATTTCCCTTTTTAATAAAGCTACTAAAAAATTTAAGATTACACCTTGTATTATAGTATTTCTATTGAACAGCATTGTTTTGGGTATTCCACAAATGTTGAAGAAAGAAAAGGAAGGGAAGGAGGGAAAGAGGGAGGGATAGAGGGAAGAAGGGAAGGAAGAAAGGAAGAAAAGAAGGAAGGAAGGGAGGGAGGGAGGGAGAGAAAGACAAAGAAAGTTGACTTGACATCAGCACTAATATTTTTAAATCAACATAGAAGTGGTTCAAAAGAAATAGAAATGGTTCAAAAGTTGTGAGGCATCATTGTTTTCCAAAATAACTTTTGTATCTGGAGCAATATTTTTCATTCTGAGTCATCTATTGTGAGAAAAAACTTACGAATCACCCTGGACTCCTGAAGGATGACAGAGCAACAGACTGTGAGCCAGGCCACACCACCGAGGCCAAACTCACCCGTCAGTCCTGGGGTAGAGACTCAGGAGAACAGAAGACCAAGCCCACACAATGCAAGAAATTGTCAGATGGAGAGAAAAAATCAATCTGGAAACTCCACAGTTTTCCAAGTTTTTCTTAACCCTAAATATAGTTCCTGCAGTCCAACTAATTGCTTTTAATATATTCTTTAAAACTTTTTTAAAATGCATTGCCTTCTACCACACATTTAAGGAAGAATTAGCACTATTCTTCTCAAACTTTTCCAAAAAGTTGAAGAGGATGAAACACTTTCTAACTCATTCTATCATTTCAATACCAAAGCCAAACAAAGATGTCATAAGAAAAAGAAAACTACAAACAAATATACCTTACAAACACCAATGCAAAAATACTAGCAACCCAAGTTCAGCAACATATTAAAACCATAACCAAGTAGGATTTATACCTAGAATGCAAGGATGGATCAACATACAAAAATCAATATAATATACAACATTAATAGAATGTAGGATAAAAACCACATGATTGAGTCACTTAATGCAGAAAAAATGCTTGACAAATTTCAATACCCTTTCATGTTGAAAACTATCTCAATAGGATAAATGCTGCATTTGGGAAACCCACAGTGAACATCATACTTAATGGTTAAAGACTGAAAGCTTTCTTCTAAGACCAGAAATAAGGCAAGGATCCCTGTTTTACCATTTCTATTCAACATGGTGTAGAGGTTATAGCAAGAGCAATTAGGCAAGAAAAAGAAATAAAAACCATCCAAATAAGAAAGTAAGAAGTACAATTATTTGTTTGCAGATAATATCTTATTATGTAGAAAACTCTAAAAAATCCCTCCCCCCAAAAAACTGTTCATGCTAATTAAATGAATTCAGCAAAGTAGCAGGATACAAAGTCAACACACTCAAATAAGTTTTATTTCTATATACTAACAATGAAAAATTCCAAAAAGAAAATATAAAAAACAATTCAACTTACAATAGCACCAAACAGAATGAAATGCTTAGGATTTAATCAAGGAAGTGAAAGATTTGTCCAATGAAAACTAAAACATTGCTGAAAGAAATTAAAGAAGACATAGGTAAACAAAAACATATACCACTTTCATGAACTGGAAAACTTAACACTTTTAAGATGCCAAATAGTCCAAAGTAATGTATAGATTCACTACAAACCTTATCAAAATTCCAGTGATGACTTTTGCAGAAATAGAAAACTGCATTCTAAAATTTATACAGCATCTCAAAGGACCCTAAATAGTCAAAACTACCTTGAAAAAGAACAAAGCTAGAGGATTCACACTTCCTGACTTTAAAACTTACTACAAAGTTACAATAATTAAAACATTATGGTATTGGCGACCCACTAATGAAAGAGAATAGAAAGCCCAGAACAAGCCTTTATGAACATGGTCAAATGATTTTTTACAGGGGTGCTGAGACCACTCAGTGGGGAAAAGATAATCTTTTCAACAAATGGTGCTGGGAAAACTGAATATCCACATACAAAAAAATAAAATTGGACCCTTACCTAACACCATATAAAAAAATTAACTCAAAATGAATTAAAGCCTTAAGTGTAAAACCAAAAATTACAAAACTCTTAGGAAAAAAGCATAAGGCAAAAGCTCCATGACATTAGATCTGGCAGTTATTGGATATGACACCAAAGACATAGATAATAAAAGAAAAAAAAAGACACATTTGGGAGGCGCCTGTGGCTCAAAGGAGTAGGGCGCCGGCCCCATATACTGGAAGTGGCGGGTTCAAAACCAGCTCCAGCCAAAAACTGCAAAAAAAAAAAAAAAGACACATTTAACTTCATAAAATTTTTTTTAAATGTGCGCATCAAAAGACATTAACAAGAGAGTAAAAAAGCACCCCACAGAATGGGAGAAAATATTTTCAAGTAATATATCTGATTAATGTACAAGGGATTAATATTCAGAATATATAAGGGATACCTAAAAACTCAACAACAAAACAAACAACTCAGCTAAGAAAATGGGCAACATACATGAGCAAAATACAATTAAACTCAAGTGGAGAAGAGGACAGGGGGGTGGGGGGGAATTGGTGTGCTCTCACCTAACAGGAACAGGCACAGTGTAAGGGTATAATGGCATACCTCCTGGAAGAGGAGCACAACTACAACTTGAACTTTACCCAACAATGCAAGCAATGTGACCTAATTGTCTGTACCTTCATATTAACCTGAAATCAACAATCACAAAAGAAATGGACAAAAGATTCAAATAGATATTTTGCCAAAGAAGACATACAAATACCCAATAAGTACATGCCAAAAAGTTCAACTTATCATTAGGGAAATGCAAATGAAAACTGTGAGCTGGCAAGGTGGCTCACACCTATAATTTTAACACTCTGGGAGGCCAAGGCGGGATGATCCCTTGAGCTTAGGAGTTAGAGACCAGCCTAAGCAAGAGCAGGAACCCATCACTATTACAAACAGAAAAAAAAAAAAGTTAGCTGGACATGGTGGTGTGTGCCTGTAGCCCCAGCTACTTGGGAGGCTGAGGCAGAAAGATTTCTTGAGCCCAGGGGTCTGAGGTTGCAGTGAACTTTGATGATGCCACTGTACTCTAGCCAGGGTGACAGAGCAAGATTCTGTTTCCAGAAAAAAAAAGACAAAACAAAACTATAATGACCAAAGTTTCTGTTCATGTCTCTTGCCCAATTTTTAATGAGGTTGTTTGCTCTTTTCTTGTTAATTTTCTTAAGTTCTTTGTAGATTTTGGTTGTTAGCCCTTTGTCAGATTTGTAGTATGCAAATATCTTTTCCCATTCTGACGGTTGTCTTTTTGCTTTGTTGTTTATATCCTTATCTGAGCAGAAACTTTTTGACTTGATCAGCTCCCATTTACTTACCTTAGTTGTTGCCCTGATTGCCAGTGCAGTATATGTACACCACACTATACTCTCCAGCTATAAAAAAAGATGGAGATTTGGTGCCTTTTATAACAACCTGGATGGCTTTGGAGAATATTCTCCTTAGCAAAGTTTCACAAGAAAGGAAAAGTAAGCATCACATGTACTCAGTTCCAATTTGAAACTAGATTAACAAATACAGGCTCACATGAGAGAAAAATTAAACTAAATACAAATGGGGGTGGAGGAAGAGTGGATGGGTAGGTTCCCACACAACAAGGGGTATATTCCAAGAATATAGGGCACACTTCCTGCATGAAGGACACAACTACAATGTGAGTTTAACGTTACAAAATCAATTTATACAACCTAATTGCACGTGCTCTCATATTAACCTGGAATTAAGAAAAAAACTTACTGATACTATAGTCATTCTTATGGCTATTATAAAAGAAATCAGAATATAAGTGTTGGTGAGAATACGGTGGACAAATCAGAGCCTTTGTTCAATGTTGGTGAAAATGTAACATGACACAGCCACTGTGGAAAATGGTATGGCAGTTGCTCAAAAAATGAGAAATAAAATTACCGTATAATCTAGCAGTTACACTCCTAGGTATAGATCCAAAAGAATAAAAGCAGATATTGCAGAAATAGTTGTATACCCACGTTCACATTAGTATCATCCACAAATGCTAAGCATGGAAGCCACACAAGTGTCCATGGACAGACCAATGGGTGAGCAAAATATGGTCTATACGTATAATCAATTATCATTCGTCCTTACACAGGAGTGAAATTCTAACAGGTGCAACAACAGGGGACACCAGGAAGATACCAGGCTAAGTGAAATAAGCGAGTCACAAAAAGACAAACGTCATACAATTCTAATTACAGGAGGCCCCTACAGTAGTCAAACTCAGAGAGACAGAAAAGAGAGTGGTGGTCTCCAGGCAGTGGGGGTGAGGGTGGGAATAAACAGTTAATATTTAGTAGGTATAGAGTTTCTGTCTGACAAGAGGAAAATCCCTAGAGATGGGTAGTGGTGATGGTTGCACAATCTAACTGCACAACCATGTGAAATAATGCTGCAGAACTGTACACATAAAAATAGCTATGACGGCAAGGGTTTGGGTACATATATTTGATCACAGTGAAAGAAGAGGACAAAGAGGGAGGAGGGGGAGGAGGAGAAGAGAGAAGAAGAAAATGGGAGCAGAATGAGAGGAAGGACATGGAGGTGTCCAAAGGGAGCAGGGCAATCAGAGGGCCTCGGAGCATAACACACACGCCTCCACGCCTGCTGGAGACGGGACAGACACACTGCTCTCTACACCAGACCATCCCCACAACAACATTTTGTCTTCTCGCACATGTACAACCTTTTCATTTTGCCACTTGAACTTATGCAGTGAGATTCACAAATTAGACCATGTCGGTACACAAATGAGAGAGAGGCAGCATGCGCATATGCTATATTTTTGGTAACAATGATCTGTTTCTTTCAATCCACCATCCATAGTCTTAGTCTCCACCTAGGCTTACCTATGCCCAAATCAGGAACAACAACAAAAATTAGGAATACCAGCAGCAAGCATATTCTTTCGGGTGCCATAAATGTTATTTCTAAACTGATCTAACAGGGTAATAGTAACAATGAATAATGATGAAAGCATTTTAAAAACTGTAATAATTTTTACAGCCACCTTTTATTATTAACGCCATTTCACAGATGAGGAAACCGAGGTTCACAAAATTATTTGCCAAATAAGGGAGATGAGATTTTAAACCCAAATCTGGTTGACGGCAGATGGTGAGGGCATACGTTTTATACTGAGGCACTCTAAATAGGAGGGATATTAACAATTTAGAGGAAACAGCAGTGTCAGTAGAGATAAGAATGAGCAGGAACTCACCAGCTAATTCCATTGCCATGATATGATATTAATTTAACCATACTGCACATAACATTTGAAGCCTAAGGTTTTTGTAGGCTTGAATGCCATGCTTTGAAAGTTTTCTTTTTTAATCTTTAAATCTCAGCCTTATTTAAAAAAATCAAAAGAGAATGACTCAGCCTATGGAAGAAAGGTTCTGGTGAGGAAGAAAAGTTAATAATCTGCTTTTCTACAGTGTCCGCTCCTCTGAGTTATACATTAAAGAAGTTACACAAGAGAAAAGATGGAAAATTACTCCAGCAAATGTATGATGCTTGGTCTCAATATTACTCATGCTTTCTAAAATATTATGCTTTATATAAAAATAAAGCCATGGGAACGGGCTCATCATCAGAAAGCTTGATTCTTAATATATAGCTGCCATCGGTGGTCCAGGGAAACCCATGTTGTATTCCTAAAGTGTGAGGGCAACTCGGGAAAAGGGGGTAGAAAACCCTCTAAGGAGCCAGGAATTCTGGAATCTGTTATACTCATTTCCAGGCTCACCTAGAAGTCCAGAAAATCACTTTCACACACATCATAGGATTAAAACTTTGCCTTATTACAAGATGCTTAAAACTACACACAGACTTTTCTTTCCATTTGCTCTGATCTTCCATTTACAGTTATAAATTTTTTTTCCCTGAAACCCACAAACTTCGACCACTGACAATGAATCTTTCTTCCTCGCACACGCACTGCCCACCCCCTCATCTTCTGCAACCACTTTTAAGTGCCTGGAAAACACAAGAAGGGGAAACAAAGGGCAAATGCCAGTCTGCGACCTCTGTCTGGACCTAGCCAGGCGTGATGTGTGAATCAGGTGTGTGGAATGAAAGTTTCCATGGCAACGAGACTGCTGGGCAGGCAGGGACTTCACATACTCTTTCCACCAAGGTAACAGAAACAATGAGGCCACCTGAGGGACCTCGGCAAAAGGGGAGGCGGAAAAGTTCAGAGTGCTGGGTGATTTTAAGGGCCTGGGCCTGCCTGGCTCTCTCCTCACTGCCTTTGCTACTGAGCCTTTCCACCAGCTCCTTGAGATGATCTATCATCTCTCTTTGGGTGGGGGAGGGGAGAAAGGAAGGGGCAATTTAAAGAAGAATTCTCTAAAGGGAGTTGCTTATGAGAAAAGCGTAGAAAGGTCTGCAGGAGAAAAGTGTTTTCTTTAAGTAGAAGAAAGCAGCTCTCGTAGCCCAGCCATGGTGGCCGGTTTGACACCCACTGCCTGGCTGAGGGAGGCACTTCACATTTTCTCCAAGCTTGTTTGCTTTGCCTTGCAATGTACACTTTATTTGCAGACCTCCTTCATAATTCTGAGCTGCATTTTGTGGTTTATGAATTTTTAAAATTATATTTGCTATAGCTAGATACTTTAAACTTTTAGAAAAATACATTTTAGAAATAGCTTGCTTTTTTGTCCCACAACTTGGAGACAAAAAGAAATGTATACATATTTAATAAAACTAAGATTTGTCTTGGTTATCTAGCTGGGGAAAAAAAGGTCATTTGAATGCCAAGTCTGCATTAACTTGATGGCTTTTTAAGTCATCTTCCTGACTTGAGGCTTACAGATTGTTAAAAACAAACAGGCAAGCCTTGTACTCTTGGAACCAAATCATGGAAGACAGCAAATTCTCCTTCTGCCCTCTCTACCTCCTTTATCTTTGCCCTGGAGAAGGCCTTTCCACCCTCAGTTTACTACTCCAGAGACTGGAGAAGAGAGAATTACCTTATGCTATCTCTACTAATGGCTCTGAGTTCAGGAGACTGCAACCACCCTTGCAATGGCTGCAACCACCCTTCCTTCTATCTGCACCAGAAGAGTCTTTCTGTACTTGCGATCCTCAGGTTACCAGGCTGAGGGCTGGTAACATCCAAGCTCTATTAGGAATCTGGCCACACAGCAGGAGGTGAGCAGTGAACTTCACCTGCATTTACAGCCACGCCCCATTGCTCACATCACTGCCCAAGCTCCACCTCCTGTCCGGTGAGGGACAGCAATACATTCTCATGGGAGCATGAACCCTGCTGTGAAGTGCGCATGCAAGGGATCTAGTTTTCCTGCTTCTTATAAGAATCTAATGCCTGATGATCTGAGATAACCAGAATGCACTTGAATCATCTTGAAACCATCCCTACACCACCAGTCCATGGAAAAGTTCTCCAAGAAACCAGTCCCTGGTGCCAAAAAGGTTGGGGACTATTGTTCTCCACCGCAAATTTGATTGTGTCATTCTCTGGCTACTAATCTTCCAAATGGTTCCTCACTGTGTTCTGACCACAATTTTTAAAACCACACATAATCTGACCTCTGTCTACCTCCTTAGCTTCATCTTCTGCCATTCCCCAATGTGTACTTCACACTCAAGGCAAATCCAATTACTTTCAATATCCCCCAATAAACTGTTGTTCTCTCTTTCACCTCTGGCCTTTTATGATACTGATTCCTTCATAGAATTCTTAACCCTTTCCCGGTTTCTCAGTTTTAATATCCCATCCTCCAAACAGCCCTCGCCCTTTTCCCAATTTTAGCCTGGAAGCCTTGCTAGGTTCCTGCAGCTGGCCTCCCCTTACAGACCTCACCACGCTAGACTGTAACTGCTCACTTCACCTCTGTGACCCCATCCAACTGGACAGGGAAGTGAGAAGGTGCCTTGTCACCTTTGTCTTAACTTGGGGCCCAGTGTGTAGTAGATGGTCAATGAAGATTTACCAAGACTGAACTAGTGAAGGAATACATGAATGAACAGAACCACAGAAAAATAAACGGCTGCTGGGGTGGCACAGGTGACCACAGATAGCACTGACCACATCTGGGCCTGAGCCTCACAGTCCAGCTCTGCCATTTACTAGTCTCATGGCTTCTGGAACGCCACTCAGATTCCTGATTTTCACATGGCATAGCAACAGCTGGCCAGGATTATTATAACATCAAATGAAACAGTGCTGGAGAAATTCTTCATGAAATTTTTAATAAGTCTCTACATGATGGTGCTTCCTAGCAGGAGGCCAAATAGGATGGAAAAGAAAGGAACTGGTGTGGTTGCTGTGGGGCAGCAGGAGTCAAGAGGAAAACCACCTAAAGGGATCCTACAAATTCATGGTAGACTGCCACATATAGCAGAGACTTTTTTTCTTAGAAATAACTATATTCCCCTCTTGCTCATCTTGAATCTAGACATCCTTATTATTCAGAATTTCTGATTTATATACCATGTTCTCTTCTACCAAATACTACCAGGAATAGTAACAGTTCTTGGATCTTTGTCTATTCTCATTCCAATTGTAAAATGCCCTCTCTTTCTCCAGTCCCCAGCTAAATCCTATCTATCATCCCATATCCATAATGAATCTCACCTGCACCTAGACAGCCATTCTTGAGTAAACTAGCTCACACCCATCTCTCTCCTCCTAATCTCCTATTGCATTAGGGACCATATTTCACTGTCTTTAAATGCTTCATAAATGCCAGGTACCCTTTCCTAATTGTGGAAAGTCTTCACACAATCAGAGGTATGACGTTCCAGATTCACAGACAAGTTTAGGTTATATAACATAGGGACGTGGCAGAGAAAGGAAGAGATACATGTATAAGTAAGAAAACTACATTGACAAGGCCACCTAGAAAATGAAGACATAAGATGAGACAATTACCTACCTACTCAATTTCTGATGACTTCAAGATTCTCTGGTAGTTCAACATGGCATATTATGAAGAAGACACAGGATAATGTCCCAGAAGCTAAGCAGGGAATGTAGCTTCTAGTATGAGTGTACCAAGTGATTCTTTATCCTGAGTAAAAAAACAATGATGTAGACGAGATGGAAATGCAAAAAGAAATGGAGAAACAAGATAAAAATAAGTATTGCCACCACGATCACTCAACACAGCATGCTGCTGAGTGTCCCACCCTCCCAGGCACACCGAACTGTCTTAGATGGTGTCTGGGGTGCCCAAGGTAGGGTCAAGCTTTGTAGAACAGTAAGAGATGGCACCTGTGCTTACAAGGACCTGGTAATCTATAGGGGATGACAAAGCATACACAAATGAAGGTGTAACTTAAGATACAAATCAGTATACGAAAAGTGCAGAATGAACAAGTAAGACAGAACAAGGACAGACCATGTGCCGAAGTCGTCACAATAGGTTTCATGAAAGAGGCAATGTAGCTGCACTGCCTTCATAAACAAAGGACCTTGCAGAGCAAGTCAAATGAGGGAAACAAACGTACAGGGTACAGTAGTCCCCCCTGGGCTGATACGCTCCAAGACCTCCAACGGATGCCTGAACCTGCAGAGAGCACCAAACTCTATACTACACATGCTAATTTTTTTGATCTGATAAATGAAATGGCTCCTAAGTGACTAATTGGTGGGAAGGTGTGAGATTTCATCACACTACTCGGAATGGTGTGCAATGTGAACCTTATGAATTGTTTATTTCTGGAATTTTCCATTTAGTATTTTCAGGCCTCAGTTGACCGTAGGTAACAGAAACCATGTGAAGCAAAACTACACATAAAGAGCAACTTATGCAGATGAGAAAAGCAGAGAAACACCACTGAAGCCAGACCTGGTCGGGATAGTGGCAGAATGTGGGTCTGGAAAAGTAGGCTAGGGGCAGATTATGGAGAAGTGGAGAAGTAAGACTACAGAAAAGAGGGCAGAGAACTTGAAGAGCATTTCAGTAGCAACAGAAGAAAAAGAGAACATAAAAAAACTAAAGAAAAAAAGAAAATGATGTTACAAAGCATTTATCACCAGGTAAAATTAGATTTCAAATGTCTGCATGAGCCAGGCACAGTGGCTCACATCTATAATCACAGTGGGCACTGTGTCTGGGGCGCCCAAAGCAGTCAAGCTTTGTAGAACAGTAAGAGATGGCACCTGTGCTTATAAGGACCTGGCAGTCTGTAGGGGACGACAAAATGAAACCCATGTGAAGGTATAACTTAAGATATACATCAGTACATGAAAAGGAGGCTGAGGAGGGAGGATAGCACGGGTACAGGAAGTCAAGTATAAAGTGAGCCAGGATCAGGCCACTGCATGCCTGGGCAACAGAGCAAGAACCCTCTTTGAAAGATAAATAAGTATCTGTATGTAAAGAAGAAAATAATTCAAACAACAAACAGGGTTAATATCATGAATAAAAGAGACGTCATAAAAATCACTAAAGTCATTAAAATTCCAGCAAAAAACAGAAAAGGGTTTGTAGAGAATTTACAATATCCAATAAGCAAATGACAAATAAAACAGAAGAATGAAAGTGCCCAGCTGGGTGCCTACAGCTCAGTGGTGAGAGGACTGGCCCTGTGCTCCAGGGTGGAAGGTTTGAACCTGCCTGGGTCTGCTTAACAAAAAAAAAGAAAGAAAGAAAGAAAAGAAAGCTCCACCAAAATAAATAATTCACAAAGAATTAAAAATTAAAGTAGCAAATAAGGTAACATTTTCTTGTTAGATAAGGGGAGTCTGTTTAAAAATGTTGGGGGGGGGTCAGTATCATCTGAAGGATGCAGGATGGGCAATCTGAAATGTGAGCGTTGAGAGCACACAGCTTTCTGGGAAGCAATTTAGCAGGATGTACTGAGGCTCTTAGAAATCAGAGTTATTCTCACGTAGACATCTAACTTGATAAAATAATCAAGAATTCAGAAAAGCTATTCATGTCCAGAGATGCTATTTACGGTATTACTTAACCTACCACAATCAACCATGGCCACCACCGACACAATTAAAAAAGTAGAAAACCCACAGAGAAATGGTGAAGTAAACTGTGATAAGTCACATCAAGAATTACAAGACTATCATTAAACATCATATGTATTTTATTTGTATAGGAAGAATTCAGAATCCAAAATGGGTACACAGTGTGATCCCACTTATAGAAAAAACACACATAGATGTAAGCACATAGAACCAAATTTTAAAAAGAAATACATCCAAACTCTCTCTAGGGTATGTAATCGTAGGTTATTTTTATTTTCCTCTGGAGGTCTTTCTGTATTTTCCTCATTTTCTATAATAAGCCTGGGTTTCCATACGGTTAAAAATTATATATGAATATTAAAATGAAATAACCATTTCTATTACAAATAATATTTGGCGGTAATTATTCATGGAAAGTACAAATAATCTGCACTCTCTGCTTCCTAGTGATAGAGCCTTAATTCCCCAGATAAGAGCACATTTCCCTCTCTCATCCCTGTGACAGTGTGTGACAACAAGGACAACACTTAGGATTCCTCCTTCTACATTTCATTTTCCACAAGAAATGACTTGAAGGATCTTTCATTATTTTTTTCCTCCATAAGAAGGTAAATTTTGATTCTATTTTTCGGTCTTGATTTTTCCAAAAGGCCTAAACTCCGAGGACTATACAACCCCATTCTCTCCTCTCTCTCCTCCCCTCTTCCAGTCTGTGCCTCTGTGTGTGTGTGTGTCTCAGTCTCTGTGTGGGGGACTCTCTGCCTCCCTCTGCATCGGTCTCTCTTTTATGCCCCTTAAATATTGCTTTCAGGTCAAGATGGGAGCATTTTCTTTTGATTTCCTCTATACTTTATGTAATGTTCAGAATAGCACCCTCTGTTCAAAGACAATTTAAAAGCTTCAAAAAGTACAACTCAGTTTTAGTTGTACTTCTAGGATATTTACAAGCGCCATAGGAAACAACTGCATGTGTGGTATCACGAAAAAATGTAAACCAGGATGTCAGCAGTCAACATGACATTCATTTCAGATGACACGTGAGGGGCGGCTTTCTCAGCGCAAATGCTCAGGCCATGCGGGGACCAAGGCAGGAAGTAGAAGCTGGCAACAGCCCATCACTGTAAAGAGAGGAGAAGAAGTGGTGGTAACTCTAAAGGAAAGAGAGAAGCTTAAAATTGTTTTATTACCAAACCAGGTGATTAAAACATTAAATGTGAAATCTGAGGCACTGTAATTTCCTAATATGGTATAAGTGCTGAGTTTCCCAAATGATGTTTTCTCATCTTTCAACATATCAAAGAGCATGCCAAAACCCCGAAGAAACATTTCCATTTTGAAAACAAAAATAAACCACACACATCCACATTCTATTAATAGTCCTGTCTTGCCTTAAAGACCCTGTGTCCTTACTGAAAAATCCCACTGCAGTTTACATAAATTTTAACATTATTGAAAACTCCATCCAAAGTAAACTTGGACATGTGTAGGTGACTTAGGTGGGACTGAGGCAAAAGTAATCAAATCCCTTCTTTATTTTCCTTACTAGAGACCAAATGTTATGTTCCCCATCGTCACACCTCAGGACTTTGTAAATAAGTTCTACAGCTTCAGCAGCATTTCTTAAGAAAGGAAAGTTGGCGTAAGATGCACAGGTTCAGGCCAGCTCCACACATTTGGAGGGACCACAGGATGGAGGGACATGGGCCTAGAACTGAAAATCCCAGAAAATTTGCCAGAGGAAGCAAAGTACAAGTCAAGATCCCCAAATCCAGACTGTCCTCTTGATCCTGCCACCATAAAAAGGAACAAAGCTGTCCCACTGCGTCTCATGTTAAAAGACAGGAAAAAGGCATTAAATATGATGCTCTCTCTTCTTCCAGACACCCATGAGCTGCTACCCAGGGAGTCAACTGCTTGGAGTGAGGATAACAGGAAGTATCTGACATAAAGTCTGTTCACAAGATGCTTTTATTTGGGGAGGAGGAAAAGAAATGACACATAAAATAACTATAAGAAAGAATAAAAGATCCATTTATTCCACCCTAAAAGATGAACCATGCAACTAAAATGGTCAGTTCAACCCCAAAGTGCTTTGGGGAAAAGAATGACACCATCTGCCCTCTGATATGTCAACAAGGGCAATCAGAGTCCTACAGGGCCTCCCAAACCTACCCCTGAATCTGGGAAGGTAGAGAGGAATGGAAAGAGTTGACTTGTAAAAAAATAAAGGAAGCACAGTGGTGAAGAGACTATCTCTTTTAAGCCAACAGCTCCAAGTTCAAATCCTGTGCCAGCTACCAGCTACTTAATAGTTGAACTTGACAAGTTGATTAACTTCTGTTTCTATTTCTTTTATTTAGCAAGCACTTATGGGACATTATGTGGCAGGCCCTCTTGTAAGTACTTTACAATTCTTACTTTATTTAATCCCAGCAATACACAGTTGGGTTGGTTTTGCCATAGTCCCCGCTTGACAAGTGGGGAAACTGAGGCACCAAGCGGCCACGTTAGCATTAGAATCCCAATGATCTGGCTCCAGAGCCTGCTCTCTGCATCTCTGCCTTGCCTTATTTTCAACAGACTTACTTTTCAGGGAAATGTAGGGTCAGCACCTAGCACAGTGCCTGGCATTTAGCAGAGAGTTGAATAATTTATCTCCCTTTCCCCACTTCTCCCTGTTCTCTCTCACCACACTGTGGGAGGCTGGAGACAAGATTCTGCACACACAGAAAGGCAGCTACGTCAATCTACAAAGACTCAGGGGCTCCAGGGCAGGCTAGAAAACAACCCTCTGTCTTTATCCCCAGAGGCCGGGAACAAGGGCTCTAACTCAAGCAGAGATGTCCGGCATTTCCAGACAGAGGCAGCCTCTATGTATTATTATAATCTGCATTCAGGGCACAACCGCCATATAGACAAGCCTTAGGGAAATGAAAGGCTTGTGATTTTTGCACTAGGAGCTACATGCGCCTATGTCACAGAAAGACACAATACACACACACACCACATCTACAACTTACATTATTCCAAGCACAAGGGAAAATAACTTATTTTCCAGAACCTTCCACTGCCTAGAAATTGTATCAGGCTGCAGCATGCTTTTAAGATAGTGCAGACATACTGGAAAGCTAAAGGACAGAGTCTCTTTTGAAAATTATTAAGAACAAATTAGGCCCAGAGGCCCAGAGGAGCTGTGTTGTAAAACACGAGAAAAATTTGTTTTCCAGCCCTTTGGCAGTTTTTTCGTGAACTAATGACAATAAAAGAGAGGACAGAGACTATTTTTGTACATGATATTAATCTAAAATATCATGGAGAAAGGTGCAAATGCTATCATTTAAGTGATTTATTTAGTCAGGCAAGTGGTGACCTGCATAAAATAGGGGATTCAGTATCACTGGAATTTTCCAAGTGCACAGCAAGTACATCTTGCTAATTATAAAATGTTTGCATATGCTACCATGTAGGAATGCTGCCTACACACTCACTCCCTTTTTTATTAATCAATAAAAAGTCCTATTTTATGCTAACACAGAACATTATTTTATTACAAGAAAAAATATCCGCCTGTAATCCTAGCACTCTGGGAGGCCAAGGTGGGTGGATCGCCTGAGCTCAGGAGTTGGAGACCAGCCTGAGCAAGAGGGAGACCCCCTGTCTCTAAAAACTAGCAGGGCCTTGTGGCCGGTGCCTGTAGTCCCAACTACTCAGGAGGTTGAGGATCTCTTGAGCCTAAGAGTTTGAGGTTGCTGTGATCTATGACACTATGGCACTCTACCGAGGGCAACAAAGTAAGACTCTTTCTCAATAATAATTTTTAAAAAACCTATGTATTTTGTATCATTACAACTGAGTATTGAAATTATCTCTCCATCCCTGAGAATTGGCTCACGTAGTTTAAAAGTTATTAAGAAGGAAAACTGACCTTCTACAATTTCAGTCTCGGTCACTGTGGCCACTGGGTTCCTTGGTGCCTGTCAAATCTTGCAAAACTACAGTCCCCCCATCCAAGTGGTTTTTTAAACTCTAAGCTTCTATCTTGAATAAGCTTGATTTTCAGCTTTAGAAATCCATCAACTGCCAGTGTGTTCTCACGGCATATTGCTAAGAGAGGCTCCACAAAGAGCCAGGTGCACACACCACGAATCAAGGTCTTCATACATTTTAATTACAGTTTAGCACAAGGGGGAGAAGTCAGTGAAGAAGGCTTCTTCAGAAAAGCTTCATGAGAAAAGGCAATTTTCTACTGGGGGAAGCAAAAGTGGCATCCTTCCCCTGGCTCCTCTGAGGAAGTCCCCAGACGTGAAGTATGCCTCTGTCAAATCATACGCAAACCGCATTCAGGTTTGTGGTTCAGCCCAGAACTTTTGAGAAGAGGAGGGAGGGATGAGGAAGGAAATGGAGTTAGCAGTGAAAGAGGAAGATGAAGTGTCTCGGGCTTTGTGGGCCTGGAATAAAACAGTTCTTTCTACCTACTATGGAAGCTGTGACCCCCTAGCAGGGGAAGGTTTGTATCTCCTTAGCCCTTTTAAGAGCCATTAAACTGGGGAGGCAGCAAGCCAGCCAGGGAGTCTGTGTGTATGGATGAGTCAGCAGAAGCCGGAAGCCTAACAAAACTACTTCAAACAACAAGCTGGAAAGGCAGACAATAGCTCCCACCTCCAGACAGTGAGAAATTGCATTATCCTAAGGGATCACGGCCACCCATGTTCAATGTAGATAAGTGAGAACATTCTCTCCTCCAGCCAATGGGAGACCTGCCTCTACAGCTGCTCACAGAAGCTCTGGGTGGCCTCCGTCCCGGCGGCTCCAAATGGTTTCAAGGCACAAAAACACTGTGGCGGGTGGTGTTCCCAAGTGCAGGGGGGGTGGGGGGAGGCCAACAGAGTGGAGGAAGAGTGGCAAGTTGCTTCTCCCCATCAGGTGCTCAGAATCCCTTCTCCGGGCTCAGGGAAATCACAAAGAGGTCTCGAGGCTGATTGCATGAAGGCAGCCTGTGTCATCGTCTGCCTAACCACCATCCACAGCAATGAATTAACACAGTGCCTCAGAGACTCCAGAGACTGGGGGGAAGTTTCCCTGCTAGGCAGTGCTTAGCATTCTAGGAGCAATAGTATAATTAATGCCACTTGGTGAAAGAGAGGGGCATTCCAAATTCAGTTATAAGGAAGAAAGGAGCCCTACCACATACTCCACACAGCAGACATGTGGTTCCCTTTGAAGAGTCAGGCAAATCTGATCAAGAATTTCGACATTCGCAACAAAATCTTAAATTTACAAAAATGTATTAACTGTCCTCTTGGGGAAAGAAAAGCAAAATCTTCACACTAGAGGAAAATTATGTGAAAGTTACAGTGTGAATTCACTTTGGGGGATACCATCATTTGTATAGAAGAATTAGTTAAATAAAAACATGCATCTCACTTATTCATAGTGCCTGGTCCATTTTTCCAGTATTTTTTTTTTTTTACTGTCCTACATTTCACATTGTCATTGGTTATATTTTTAAAGTATTTCATGTCTATAATGAATATCTATATAGTATGTTCGATGGACTAAAAATAAACTCCAAGTATGAGCTATACCAATGCTGAAAGCTCATATATTTGCATACAACTCCCAGAACAAGTAACCCATCTGCAGAACTCAATACTGTATGTCAATTTTTTAAAGAATATTTTTTAATTATATATATAAATAATACACACCCAAAGACAAACACATTTATGAGTGAGTTGTGTATGTGTGTGTGAGACACAGAGACAGAGGAATTAAAGCAGGATACAGAAGATAGAAAAATCAGTACAAAAATTGGAGTACTGGCTACCACCTGAGGGCTGACAATAACATTTCATGAAACACCAAAATGTTAAATATTAAAAGTAAGTCATCTGGCATCTGGATCACTGAAACGGACGTTGAAAGGCTGAGGAGACGTTTTCCACTTGGCCCTTGACTGGCTGTGGGGCCTACATCAAGTTGTGCTATGCCTCTGTTATGACATCTGCAAAATGGAGATAACACTTCCTGCTACCTACCTCAGAGGGCTGTTAGAAGATTCGATATCAAAGAATAAAATTCTCTCCTCAAAGCCCATTGCATTTCTCATAAATCTAAGACGTGCAATGTATTAAAATGCTAGCACTCCCTGCAAAAACTCTGAGAGACTCATGGCTCCAGAAATCAGAGACAGACGTCAACTGTGCAGTGTGGCAGACTGCTCACAGGGCACAGCAGTCACAGCCAGGAAGGCAGCGGGCAGTTCTGTCCCCAGCTTCCAGTGACAAGGTGAGGAAACTAACTCCAAAATACGCTTCTACTCAGACAAAACAGAACACTCAGGAAAAAGGAGGGGGAAAACGCCCCATCCCAGTAGACCACCAATAAGTCAAAAGACTCAGTCCCCACAGATAAAATTCCTAACTTCTGCTTAAAACTCTGAAACTGCATGTTGCCAGGCAAGTGACCAGCTTTACTCTGGTAGTTTTCCAGTCTTAGAAAAGTCTTCTATTAAAGTCAATAGCTGCCCCAGAGGAGGAAGGGTAATAACGCTCCACCATGAACAAAATGTAAAGCAGAGACCACATGAGAGTACCTAAATTAATTTGTACTGGGAACAAAAACCATAACCGACTGTACAGAGTCATCTAAGGAAAATAATTAGTTTGGGGTTCATAAGGAAATTGGGAAAAGGGTATTAAATATTCACTGGATTCTAATCTATTCTGAATTATGGCAAGTTTAAAATTTGAATTGATCAATTAACTAAACACATATCAATACTAGATCAAGTACTTGCGGGGGTCATGTGTCAGGTTAAAATAATTATAAATCCTGGTTCTCATGAACCTCAAAGCCTGGCAAGGGGAGACAGAGACAAAATAAAGGATAGACAGTGTGGTAAGGGTTTGATTCAAGTATAAACAGAGTGATTAGGAGAGCAGAGGGAAGAAATTGATTCTGCACTGAAGGGAGACAGGGGAGGGGTTCAGAAAGTTTCAGAGAATTTGACATTTGAGGGGGGATCTTACAAAAATGAACACTATTTTACCAAATACAGAACAAAGGAAAGGAACATTCTAGATAAATGAAAGGCAGCCCACATCTCAGAGTGAATCTAAGTATAGTGAAACACAGTGGAGACATTCCGGAAGGCCTGAAGGGCAAAGTCTCTGTGGGGAAGGGAGTATCAAAAGATGACATTTTAAAAGAGACTGTAACTCAATATGCAAGATGGAGCCAAACGAACAGGAGGAGAAGTGGCAGGAGCAGGGAGGTGGCACCGGCTCTTGGCCTGAGACAGCCCTTGGGGAGATTTACAGCACTGGTGTAGGCAGAGGTGAAGTGGGTAAGGAAACATAGAAGCTGGAGAACATGGCAAGCTGAACTACGAGTCAGGGGCAGTTGAGAACAGGGTTTCTAGGAGAAGCAGCAGAGCCAACCAATATAGGTGAATAAAAACAGTGTGGTAAGCACAGAATGACCTCAAAGATGTCACGTCCTAAATCCCTAGAACCTGTGATTGTTACCAATCTATAGCAAAGACGTTATTGACAGTTAAAAATCTTGACATGGGGAATCTACTCTGCATTATCCAGCGGGGCTTTTAATGCCATCACAAGTATGCTTACTGAAAGTCCCTCTGGACATCTGCCCACAGATGAAGAGCAACAGCAGTATGACCATAGAGGAGGCAGATAGCAGAGTGAGGCAGCCATGAGCCCGGGAATGTACACAACCGGCCAACGGAAACAGGAGGAGACGAAGAACAGACTTTCCCCTAGAACCTCTCAGGGAGCTTGGCGCTGTCAACACCTAAATTTCTGTTGTTAAGCCACCAGGTGGGTGGTAATCTACAGTGGCCAGAGAAAATTAATACATACAGAGACCAAAGAGCCACCTCTGAGCTGTCCTTGGGTGCCATGATCACGACTCTTTTTAAGAATAATTTGGACTTTGAATGGAAGTCACCCCCATCGCTGAGAAGAAGTCAAATTTCTGGTCTACATTAGTCATTTCATTTTAAGTGCCCATTGGATAATGGACGAGATGAGGGGAGAAAGGGGAACAGTTACATATCCCCTATGTTAATAAGTACTGACTTGGGAACTGGACCAGGACCACACCACCAAGTCAGAGACATCAGTGGATACAGGTGTGGGAAGATTGTAGAAATGAAACAGACGGGGAGATGGGGCATGAAATGCTAAAAAGCTTGAAAAGGTTTTGTCATCTAAGAGAAGTGACACAATGAGATCCAATTTAGGACAGTGAGAGCAGAACTGGGTTTCCAAGGCAGACCAGATAGTCCAGTAAGAAAGTGATGGAATCAGCCAAGGCTATTGGGGCCAGGTATGAGAAGAGGAAAATGGGGATGGATTAGAGAAGTCTTTGGAGGACATGGCAAATTATTTGAATAAGGAACAAGTGATCTGTAGGGGCTTGGGGCAGCTAGCAAAATGAGAATAATAATCTTTGAAATATACAACTCAAAAGAAAAGGTGATGGAGCAAAGAGAATGAGTCTGTCTCTGGCTAGATTATGTGGGTGGGTCACACCAGGAGTGACAGGCAGCAGTCAGTGGAACTCTGGGATCTGAAACTCAGGAGAACATCATAAATGTTCGCATGTTCGGAAAAGTTATCCATTCTGTGCTCCTTCGTCCTCCTTTTCCCGATGGAAAAAGTTTCCTAAAATCTTAATATCCTAAAAATGTTTAAACTGCATTCACACCACCCACTCGCAAGGGAAACCCCCATCTACAGCACTTTAAAAATGCACCAAAAATGTTCTAAGAGGTGGGAAAAAGAAATTACCATTTTCCTTTTCTGTCTGTTAGTGTTAAGGGCCTCTGGTGGAACAGACAACAGAGAACAGCCATCCGTGGGCGAGGGCAATTGAGAAGGACATTCAGCGGTGATCCCAGAGATCACCTAAGGGTGGAAAAGAAGGCACTTCTTAAATTCACAGAGGACCTGGAGATGGACGTGGCTGGAACAGTAAACGCACATCCTACAAAGAGGGAAAAAGTATCAGTACGCTTGCTAATATGGAACACCAGGGGTGAAGGGATCAGAAAAAATTCATAAAGATACAGATTTGCCTTTGGTCAAAAATGAGTATTAACCAGATGTGGAAAAGACTCATTTGTGCTCTGCAGACATAGATTCTACACGGCCCTTCATGGCAAAGCTCGGTGTGTGGTGCTGCTGTGGTGGAGGACACAGGCAGCTCACCCCGTGGCCCACGGCTTTTCATGGCTGGTATCAGCTAATACACAGAAATGGCTGACACAGAGCAGTCTATGAATTCCAGATTAGACAGTTGGTCGGTGTGACCACGTGGGAAGGCAGCACAGCATAATTCAAAGATGCAAAGGACTATGATACAATCCCTCTTCCTTGAGCAATTGTGTGTGTTAAGGAAATGTTCTTGGCCTAATGACAAGAGACTGCGGTACTGCAGAGGTGACAAAAACAAACAAACAACAACAAAACCCCTCTATCTGAGTCAGCTTTTAGAGAAGAAAAAACCAATAAATGAATGGTCTTAGGGAGTAAATAAAAGACCTAGGAAAATGCATGTAAATAGACATGCAAACAGAGTCTTACTTTTAAGGCCTATCATTAGAAACACACCTCACTGTCACCAAACTCTGAATCTCAAGGGAAGTCCTGGTAGAGGAATAGAGGACAGACAGGATCAGCAAAAACCCTAAACATGCCCCCCAATTAATCACACGCCCCTGCGTTCACACAGTATTTCCATAAGTGTCTCCTCGTGTACGTAACATCTCACTGGATCTGACACCGGGTACTACAGGTGGTGACTTCTCTAAGTTTGACCAAGAATCATTCCACATACTTTTATCTAGTGCTTCTTACTATATATAATTCATACCGAGGAGACACAGAAATATAAGAAATACCTGCTCTTAGGGAGATATAGAAATGGACAGGTAACAGTTAATTATTCACATAAGGAAAGAAATGAGAGACATAGAAATTGCGGGCTCTGAATCTCTTGGTCCAGAGGTCCATAGGAGGAGGATGAGAAGACGCTACTGAAGCTGAAGGGAAGGCTGAGAGATACCTGAGATTCCAAAGAATTCAAATCATCAGCCTGGTGTGATGGAGGTTACAATGCAGAGCCCAAGAAAAGAAATTCTTGTCATACAAAAGAAGAAGACAAATGAGGACAAGCTGATGGAGGCATCTCAGCTTCACTCAGAGCCACTGTCATTACAGATCAGGAGTGAAGGACCACACAAAGCTTTAGAAAGTTAGTTAGGAAGCTACCTAGGGAAAACTAAAGGACAAAATAACCACATGTGATAGTAGCCAGATACAATGGCAGGGGCCTGTAGTACCAGCGACTCAGGAGGCTGAGCTAGGAGGATCACTTGAGTCCAGGAGTTTGAGGTTGCTGTGAGCCACCATGATATCATTGTACTTTAACCCTAACCCTAAAAAAACTATATCTGAGAGACAAGTTAGGGGGCTGTTATGCTAACATAGGCATGAAACCATGAGTTCCAACAGCTGTGTGAATCAGGGGGGAGAAAGAATAGAAAAAAGTTAACGATGGCTGGAGATTCCACCTCAGTGAGCCGCAAAATGAGAATATCACCAATAAACCACTAGAAGGAAGGAGGAGGAGACAGTTTGGGAAATGATTCTCTTTTGAAGATACTTCAATTTGAGATGAGGATGGTGTAACCCAGATGAAATATCTTCTGGATGGGTTACCGCAAAGTCTAGATGGAAGATGGGCTAGACGTCGTCACTCAGGAGGGAAGCAGAATTTGCATTCCACTTCCTTCCAGAGAAAGAACCCAGTGGCTAAGGGCTGAGAGGATTGTGGAATTTCTCAAATACACATCAAAACTTCTTATTTTAGTGGCAAATCGTCAGGAAAAATTCTAAATCAAAGAACTTGGAAATACTTCAGAGATGAGATTGGACTGACACAGTGCCCATAATTTTCCAAATATTCCAAAGACAAACATCTAATAAGCAAAATTCATCCTAAAATATCAACCGTCAACTTCATGGTCAGTAATGACATTAAACAGAGTTCCATGGAATTTGACTATACAAATAAATTATGGTTCACTAATAATCTGATTTTAATCACTTAACCCCATGACAAAAAAGCAACCAATGTCACCAACAGGTATGTAGGGTCTGGTATTTTTAGCCCTTCTATTGACAGCCATAAAAAGAACCATTGACAGATGTGTTTGTAGTTTTCCAGGACCCTAAACACTAGCAGCTTTTGTGTCAAAGAGCCACACAAGGTTTCTAAAACGAGGAAGGTACACCAAACGTCCTCTTGGGCTGTTTTCAAGCTTCTGGTAGAGAACATGAAGATATTATAGAAGCTGTTTCCAAGGCTGCACAGACAGAGTGTTCTGAAGCTTAGCAGAGGCAGCAATGAAGTAGCATCCCCATGCATACACAAAAATATGTAATCACCAAGTCCTAATGCCTAGTTAAATATGTCCTAGTGACCATGTTAAAAACAAAAAATTACAAGGCCCCTTTCCTTCCTCCCCCTCCTCCAAGAACCCATCAAAAGAGAGAGGCCACTTTTTAAAACAATGCAATCTAAAAATAATAGCTAATATTTGTTACTAATTTATTTAGTAATAATGGCTAACATGTATTTAATACTCATTATGTACCCAATATTGTGGTAAGCTCTGAATTAGTCACAAAAATCTCATGCAATAGCTCTTGACTCCATTTTCCATAAGAACCCAACACACAGAGAGACTCGAGGAAGTGAGCTGCTCAAGGTCACTTCCTCAGTGAGGAGTGGAGCCAGGATTGAATCCAAGCAATATGACTGCAGTGTCTCACACTCAATTACCCTTCTCTCCATACTCTTTCTCCAACACATGCTCCAACATATCACCTGTTTAAAGAAAAGTAAACTGTTTAAAGACAGTAAACACTGTCTATGACATAAGTGTTTTTTGATTATTTCAAAAATCTCCAAGAGTACCAGACACAAACAAGCTGAAAGGGAGCAGAAACACACAAACACACAGAAAACTTTCAGAGAAGAGTTTAAATAGAAAAGACTCTCTGTGAGTATGGATAAACTTTTAACCATTCAACCAGAGTGACAAAAAAAGTGGAGTGAATTACTGAAAGACAAGTTGGGAGCATCCACCCCTGAACAACATTTTTTTTTTTTTAAAGCAAGTCTCCTTAAAGACACACATTTATCTACCTTAGAGTTCAGCCTGGGCACAGTGGCTCATGCCTGTAATCCTAGCTCTCTGGGAGGCCAAGGCAGGAGGATCCCCTGAGCTCAAGAGTTCAAGATTAGCCTGAGCAAGAGCAAGTCCCCTGTCTCTATTAAAAATAGAAAACATGAGCTAGTGTGTGCCTGTGATCCCAGCTACTTGGGAGACTGAGGCAGGAGGATCACCTGAGCCCAGGAGTTTGAGGTTGCTGTGTTCCAGGCTGATGTCACAGCACTCTAGCCTGAGAAACAGAGTGAGATTCTATCTTTAAAAAAAAAAAAAGTAGACTTCATAGTAAATACAGAATTGGTTCTATGATAAATGCAGGATTTATTTTGTTCCTTGTTCACCTTGTTCTAAGTTTCCCGCTACTTCTCCTTATTTCAATCTAAATTTGATTTTCAACAACACTTATACAAGCATCTGGCACATGACCCTTGGTAAGCATGACAATTTTCAGTAAAAATTGATGTTTCAACTTATATTTGTGAAGAGTAGATTTTAAGTGAAGGCCTTTACAACTACCAATCCAGTTCATTTTATTATGGATTCTCCTAACATTGCTCTGGATCCAGGGTTCTTATCTGGCTACTTTTATTTAAGACAAACTTATTTACCACCTCATTTCAAAACTTAAAGGTGAAGAAAATGCTTCTAAACATAACTATTAAAAGGCAGAGAAGAAAGCAGCCAAGGATTTATTGAGGGAGTTAGATTTTCCACATGATTCTCCTTCAGATAAGGATAGAAGAAGAAGTAATCTTTGGAGTTGCTCCCCCGTGATCCTGTGATAATCCAGAGGGTGACAACACAGAACCCACGTATTAGGTTTGTCACATGCTTCTACCAGACCAAATCGTCAGAGTGGGGTTTTTAGGAGCAGAGTACTAGAAACAGCATTAAAAGCTTTAGCAACAGCTGCTGGAGAGACTGAACCCTGACTCTCCCCTACCACGTCCTTATCACAACATGTGGTCCTGGTGAATCCTTCCTTCAACACCATGGTGGTGTGGAGATTAAGGGAATACGGGTGGCCACGCTGCTTTCCCCCCAGCATACACCCCTAATAGTACTAAGGTTGAAGAGGAATCACCACCAAGCTGGGCAGGGTACCCACGGAGCTGGACAAGGAAGCTCAAGAAGGAAAAAGACTTTTAAACTCAGCGCCAATGAGACGCACAGAAACTAGAAGCTCAGCCAACATTCAAATAATAAATGATAAGCCTTTACATTAGTTGATATTGACAACTTTGGGATGGTCTGTACTTTCTAATATATTAGCTGCTTAGATCTATGCTTATGGGAATAAGAAGAAGAAGAAACAAATCTGTAGGCAGACTTAAGGAGCGTAAGATTCTGTTTACATCATACTTTCTTATTATTGCCTTTTCCCAAAAAGTTCCTTAATGCCTCATTGTACACAGAACAGGGTGAGCCAGTATTTTTCAAACAGCATTACACAGAAAATTAGCATCTGGGAAACAGAATCCTGATTCACCCCCACCACATCCTTATAGCAACACAAGGTCTTAATGAATCCTTCCTACAACACCATGGTGGCATGGAGAACGTGACAGGAAACACTGCAGTGGCCACACCACTCTCTCCCTGGCATACCGCTAACAGAACTAAGGCTCCACAGGGTATTCTGGGAAGCAAAGAGTCTGTGCTCGAGGTGAGAGAGACAGGGCACTCTGGGATTCTCCCTCCTTGGGAATGCATAGGAAATACTAGCTAATCAAGACTCTGAGAGGCCCGTAGGAACATTATGAATTATCATGTTGCCTACAATTATGTGACTGTGGACTGCGTTTTCACAAATTACTCTATGGGATACCAGGGCCGCACAGAATATAGTAGGGGAAGTGTTGCTCTGGTCCTGAACTTAGCGTTCAAAAGACTTAACAACCTGACCCCAAATTACCCTTAAACATTCAACAACATACCGTCACAATTCTGATGTCCATGACCAATCTTACTTTCCAGTTTCTTCTATGGAAAACCTCTCCTCCGGTCAAGTTCATCTCTTCCTCGTGTCCGAAACAAACATTCACTCCACTGTTGTATTCACACAACTCCCCACTCTAGAACTTCTAACTTCATCCTGTGTTCAGTTTAATTCCTCAATGCTTGATAGGAACATGCCACTTCCTAGGAGACACTTTCACATAATGTCATCTTTCCTTTCCCATGAATAGGCCACCACAAATAAAATGATACTTGTTTGGGGCTCCCCTGCTATCTGTGTTATTGGTCCATATATGCTGATGTACATCTGGTTACCCAGCAACTAAAGGACTGACAACTGGCTCTAAGCTCAGTTTTTACTACAATATCTAATACACATCATTCAACATCCAACCAATGCTAGAATGGCTGGAAAACATAAGAATAGGGTACACATTTTGACGCTCTGGAAAATCGTCTGACCTGGTTTAGTCAGCGTCTAAAGAATACAATCAACTCAGATCTCCAAATAGAAATCTCAAAGGAGACCCTTAAGAATGGGTTATGGTGGGTGGCGCCTGTGGCTCAAAGCAGTAGGGCACCGGTCCCATGTACCAGAGGTGGCGGATTGCCCCAGCCAAAAACTGCAAAAAAAAAAAGAATGGGTTAAGGTACCTGGATGTGGCCGGCAACACAGGCAAACTTGTAAAAGCCTTGGAATTCCCACACCTTTGTAATCACAGGGTTTATTCCTTACCAGCTGCTCTGTTAAAAATTGTAACTTTAGGGCGGCACCTGTGCCTCAAGGAGTAGGGCGTCGGCCCCACATACCAGAGGTGGCAGGTTCAAACCCAGCCCTGGCCAAAAACTGCAACAACAAAATTATAACTTTATATCTATTTATGCAATATACAAGGTGGCCATGAAGTCTGTGTACAATTTAAATGGTTAACAAACTTTATGGCCACCCTGAATATACAAGTCTTATTTTATTCCCTCTCCAGGATCTCCATATGAAATTCTCCCTTTTAGGGAGGTGACACTCGCCTACATGATAACAACTACATAACAGGATGCGTATTTCCTATGGGGGAAATAAGTGCATATTTAGCAGTATCTGGTATTGACTAAATTAAACCCAGAAAGATGCCCGATGCCTGAAGATACAGAATATTCACACCGAATTCTGGCCTTCAAAGTAAGTGAACAGTACAAGGGATAGAATACAATCCATGTTTACCAATATGACATCCGAAAAGCTGTTCAGATACGATGGTAATGGCTAGCACAATGGTGAAGTTTGAGATCGAAACAACCAATATTCCATGAGCATATAAAAGCAGACATACTCTAAAAGTTCATTTATGTACTTCCATAACCAGAATTATTGTTCTGAGGCAGAGATTCTGGAGAATCCCAATCTCTCCTTTGAAGCAATAAGGAGGACTGATTAACAATCCTGGAGCAAGCTGTCTAGGTTCAAATCCTGGCTCCATTTCTTACCAGGGGTGTGACTTGGGGCAAATTTCTCCTCTGAGCTTCACTTAGTTTCCTCACCTGACAAAGGGAGATAAAGCAACGCCCCCTCCATCGTGTTGCTACAGAGCTCGGATGCTCACGATGTTCTTTCAACACAGCTCAGCACTCAGAAGGCATCGAACATGTGTTAACTTCATTACGTTCCTGTGACCTCAGCAAGACAGATCCTAACACTGGCTACAAACCGTAAATTCGTACATGTACAAACCTCCATCAGGCTCCCGGCAATGCTATTATGTGCTGTTGTGTAAATTTCTCAACACAAGAGGAGCAGAAACAGTGGCTGTGAAGAGTTCACGACTAACAAATACCAGCAGGCCTTGAGGGCTGCCTCTTGCCTGCAGAGGAGGTAAAATTACAGCTGAAAACAAGGGATCATCATCACTAGGAAATCTGGGAAGCAATCTGAAAAGTAATTCTGATATATGCTGATGTACATCTGGTCACCCAGCAACTAAAGGACTGACAACTGGCTCTAAGCTCAGTTTTTACTACAATATCTAATACACATCATTCAACATCCAACCAATGCTAGAATGGCATTCTGTATCCGGGGATGTTCTAGGGCGGGGGGAGGTTGTTACGTTGTCATTCACTGCTGCATCTGTGCATTTCACCTGCACGTGGTTTTACCAATATGCACAATACGAACAGGTCATTCTATGCAGAATCACTTTGAACATGAAAAACATTTCCTTCTCTTTCCTGGATCAAGGGGAAAAGTCGCAAAAGAAAACTCTAGGTTTTAATTGTTCTTTCATTTCCTTTGACACATTAATGAACGCTTTATGGGGAAAAGAGGGGAGCACACATTTTTTATCTTATTGTAGCTAAAAAATCTCTTCAAATAACAATGCATTCAGAAGTTCTTTCATTATCAAATAAATGTCAATTCAATTATCAAAGGCTTTAAAGGTGTCGTTTGAGGGAAGATCTGAAACGCAGTCCTGCTTGCTAACATTTCCAGCTACTATTTTGTTCCTTCTTTCCAGGCTCTTACACCTTTTCCCACACGTCACATCCAACACCTCCTCTGTCTCTGCTTTTGGATCTCCGACTTCTTTTACGCCTTCTAAAATCTCTTTCCTTTTTACCTTTTCATTAGGCCGACTTAATTTTATGGTAGCTAATTGAACATAGGAGTTGTGTTACTTTCTAAAATCAAGTCTCATTGTCTCTTTCTTCTTTTTCCTCCCATCCTACTCTGGTGCTTTGGGAAGGATTCGGTGTTAGTGTTTGATGATGACATAAAGTGGAAGTGACAGAGTATAAACTGCAAACTAAATCCTGCTTCACATCAGTCTGTTGAAATCAACACGCGACATGAGAACCTCATCTCCTTCCTTTCTGAAGGTGGAGAGATGGGATTCCCACCCGTTTGGGTTCTCCTGCCACTGCTACAGAAACACAATGGATTAATTGGTAAATACACAGAATGAAGATAGTTTTGTGTGATAGCATACACTGAAAATTTTCTCAATACGTGTATATATAACATATAAAACATGGAAAGACGTTTTTCATTACATATATGATACATTTAAGGAACTGTAGATGTTTATACACATATACAGAAACATCATAATTTGACCTCTTCTAAAATGAAATCTAGTGGCAGTTTTATTATTTAAGAAAGTGAGATTCTGAGGGTTTATTTTGATTAGCACATATTATCATAAAAATGCTTTCATTTTGCAGGGCAAGTATTTGCCCAATGAAGTACATCTTGGAACAGTGTTGTTTTGCTCAGTGTTGTTTCATTAAAATGATGAGGAAAACATTTTGATTCCCACTGGGAACACCCTTAGCGTGGAGTTTGCACATTCTCCCCATGTGTCCATGAGTTTTCCCTGAGTTCCCTGGTTTCGGTCTCATATCCAAAGCAGCTCTGGAGTTGGTGTGTTGGCATGGCCCCCGTGGGAGTGAGTGTGGGCACGTGTGAGTGCGTCCTGCCATGGGATAGGGTCCCGGCCAGAGCTTGTTCTCACCCTGTACCCTAAGCTGCTAGGGCAGGCTCCAGCCATGCCCAACCCTGAACTGGAATAAGCAGGTAAATAATTCTCCTACTTGTCTGCATTCATCTTTCTTAAATAAATGTATAGCTCACATTTATTTCAATGTTTAATATTAGAAGTATTTTAGTCTTCATTTAGAACAGTGGTTCTCAACCTGCCTAATGCTGCAGCCCTTTAATACAGCTCCTGTAGGTCGTGACCCACAGATTGAAAACCACTGATTTAGAAGTTTGGAATGCTTTGTGACCAGAAATATGCTATAGGCATTTAACTTACACATATCAATTAGCCTACAGTCAAACTGGTTTCATTACAGTCTGTGTGCTTTAAGTTCCAGTGTTCAAGAACCTACTAGGACATTAAGTGGAGACTTACTGTATATTGACATGACCAAAAGCCCAGATATCATAAATCCAAATGCTTTCCTTTATCCTGTCCCGATTATTTCGACGTAGTAATGTTTCATAGAGATAAGCACCAATATGTTAACTTTCCAACCTGTGTTTATTTTTAAAAGATCTTGGCATTTTTATTTAGATTTAGGCTTGTATTTCCATTAAATTGAAATCTCTTAAAAAGAGATTTGTAAGGTCATTTAGCTCAAGTTTCTTTCCTGCAAATAGATGTCCACCACAGAAGAACTTTGGAGACATAATTCCCTTTCTCTAAATTTGATATAAAGCCAGTTCATCTTTGAATGCATCTACAAGTGGAATTTGTTAATATCTGTGGAGGACACAAAAATGGTTTTATCTCAATAGCATTTGAGCACATGAATTAAGCATTAGCATGAGGCCCCACCAAATACCCCGGGAGCGAGGGTCAGCTCTCTCTGACCACCTGCCTGGCCCTGCACCTTCCTGTCCAGCTACTGCACACTCCATTTGCTCACTGTACAAGCGACAGACCCCACTGTTGACCTGCAGACCCACCAGTGGCTAAATGAAAAGGGTCTGACACCACTTCACCTTGCTCTGTAGAGGTCACTGACCTCAATTTTCATAATGAATCACTTTAGAAATGCATTTGTGTTAGAAAGTAATCAAGAAGAGAGATGTCACATAGTTCCTCAATTATTTAACAACTTATTGAGAGAGCCAGCTACATGCTAAATTCTGAAGGCGCTCACATAGAAATTATTTTCTATGTCTTCTTTATTCATCACAGACACCTACCAAAAACAAACAAACAAAAAAACCACCCCAAGCACCCAACACTATGGTCCTGACCTTCCCTTCCTATCCCTTCCCCAGGATCCCTCATCGCTCAGGCCTGACAGTCTCTGCTACATACCAGAACATCGTTCTTAAATCTGTGTAATCTACAAAAGTTTATTCACACTCCTACTAATGGCTTAAATCATTTTATTACGTTTTGAAAATTTGTACACAAACACAACTAGGAGTAAACTCCCTAAGCTTGAAACTTTTATACAACTATAAAATCAAGATAACTTTCTAAGACAAAGTCAAGAAAAGTTATAAAACCAATACAATTTAACAGTATCAACCGAATGTGACAGAAGAGGTTTTCCTATGACTAGTTTGTCAGTTACAGCGTGATGACTGCGCTGACTCACAGGCAGAATTCTTGTGAGCGAGGAGAGTTTGCCTGGCTCTGAGCACCAGGATGGCTCAGTTCTCCTGCTACTTTTTCTGTTAGGCCTATATCAGACATGATGTCCTCCAGCCTAATGCTGGTGGAAATTCATCATTTATAAATCAATCGTTAGCTAGAAACAGAGACTGAGGTGCAGACACAAATGTAAACACAGGTGCTGAAGTTTCATGGGATGACTTTGTTATGAAATTATCATTCAGATGACTCAGTGTGTTTATAGCAGTTTATTACTGTTATCAAAATAAAAATGTGAAGTTAAGATGCTCCAGTAGATAAGTGAAGTCCTTCAGAGTAGATGCTACAGAATGAGGACCAGAGAGCCCCAGTAATGGACAATTCTCTCCCCTCTCTATGACCATGTGCAAAAGCAATTTAAGGCTTCAGTCTCTCCCAGGAAGAACCATTTCTTGCCTTCCAAGAACATCCATCATTTAAAAGGAAATCTTGGAAGGGGCTACAGTCTCTTTAACCTAAAGAGCCAATTTCTAACTAAAATCCCAGGTGCCATGGCAGACTGGGAAAGGGATAGGAAGAAAAAGGAAGAGAGAGAAGGAGCCAGCCAACAAGGAAGAAAGGGAGAGAGAAAGGAGAGATATTATTTATGGGCAGAAATATTAGAGAAAATGAAATGGAAATTGAATGGAATTGTTTAATTTCCATTGCTCGATGATAAGAGGGCATTCACCTAGGATCTTCATCCCTCATTTCATGAAAATTGAGCTATTAATGTCATTCCCACAGCAAATAATAATATACATGTGCCTGATGTTAGTATACCCATACCTGTACACATACGCACGCATGTGCGTGCACACACACATACACACACACAGCCCATGTGCCATTCAGGACCACAAAGTTAGGTCTAAGTAGCTCCAGAGCACCAGCCTCTCCCTTCTCATCCCTTTCTACCATCCTCTGGAAAAAGCACAGATGTGGTCCTAAGAGCAGAAGCAGCCCTGGAATGAGGAATTTGTCTCTCATTATCTGTTGCTACTGCTGCCCAATCCCACAAGGCAGAGAGCAGCGTTCCAGCTGGAGGCAGAACAGAGCCGCGTCTGTCCCCACGAGGATGCTCACAATCTCGCACTAAAATGCTTTAACCTCAGGCCAGCGGGAGCCAGCTATACTCTCAACAAATTAAACTCACCATCCTTTCCCCCAAGTCCATTATGTGAGATGCATTTCAGAGCCTATCCTTTTCAAGAAAAGCAAACTGCAATGAAATAAGAACGATAAATGATGTACTAGTAATAATAACAGCTAATTCGTATTGCACCAGGCACATGTTATAAGGGCTTTATCTTAGTTTTTCCCATTTAACCTCCAACTATGAGGTATAGAATTGCCAAGTAAGAGTACTTTCTGTCACATTTTAAATATTTATGCACAGTGATTGCCATAGTTTAAACATTAAAACTGAAGTCCTGAAAATGTCATTAACATGCTCTGACACAGAAGGGCAACACTTTGGCTCCTTATGACATTATCCACTTATTATTCACTTGCAAACTGACTTAGAAAACAGGGGATAGATACAAAAATATTGATTTACAACATGTGTAATGATAAAGACCTTCTTTTAATTTATAAATGCTAGTTTGCTAGGGCTGCCATAAGAAAATGCCACAGACTACATGGCTTAAACAACAGAAATGTATTCTCACAGTTCTGAAGGCTGAAAGTCCAAGATCAAGGTGTTGGTAGGGTGAGCTTCTTCTGAGGCCTCTCTCCTAGTCTTATAGATGCTACCCCCTTACTACCCATCCACAGGGTGATCCTTCTGTGCACAAGAGTCCCTGGTGTCTTTTTCTCTTTTATGGGGAACATTAATCAGACTGGATTAGGGCCCCCCAATAGCTTCATTTTATCTTAATCACCTCTTTATAGTCCATATCTCCAAAGAGAGTTATATTCCGAGGTACTGGTGGTTGAGACTTCAACATATAAATTTTAGAAGGCCACAATTCAGCCCATAACAAACACCAATATAACACATCAGTTAAAGAAATTTAACATGTGTAGCCCCTCTGGGGGTTCCTCCCAAATCACATTCCCTTTTCCCTCAGGGGCAACAAGTCTCCTGACTTTTATCTAGCATTTCTTGATAATTTTACCAAATGTGTTTGTAGGTTTTTAACATGTTGGTAGTTTAATTTTTGTTGTTGTCATTAATTTCTTTTTGAGACCAAGTTTCACTCTGTTGCCTAGACTAGAGAGTGCCCTGGCCTCAGCCTAGCTCATAGCAATCTCAAACTCCTGGGCTCAGGCAATCCTCCTGCCTCACTTAGTCTCCCGAGCAGCTCAGACTACAAGTGCATGCCACAAAGCCCTACTAATTTTTCTATTTTTGGTAGAGATAGGGATCTTGCTCTTGTTCAGGCTAGCCTCAAACCCCTGAGCTCAAAGGATCCCCACACCTCAGCCTCCCAGAGTGCTAGGATTACAGGCATGAGCCACCTCGTCAGCCTACTTTTTTGTTTTTTAACAGAACCATTTAGAGAACCAATAAATTTCCCTCTAAACAGCGTTTAGGCTGCACCTCCCACAGATTCTGATACATTTGGGTATACATTATCATCATTTCAAAATGTATTCTAATTTCCCTTTTGATTTCTTCTTTGCCCTATGGGTTATTTAGTAGTGTGCTGTTTAATTTCCAAACGTGGGAGATTTTCTTAACGACTTTCTGTTATTAAATTCTAATTTAATTTTGCTATTGTCAGAAAACATACTCAAGTATGATTTCAATCCCTTATAAATGATAAGAGACTTGTTTAATGGCTCAGCATATGGTTTTACATTTGGAATTAAAATAGGTAAACCAATAACAGCATAAATTAGCATAGCTGTATTCACTACAGCTAAGTTGATTCAAAATACCACAGCCAGGCACACACCTATAATCTCAGCCTCTTGGGAGGCTGAGGCAGGAGGATTACTGGGCTCAACCCATGTAACCCATTACTGGGCCTCCCATATAACCCAGGAGGATTACATGACCTGTCTCAAAGAAAAAAAAAATCACTCATTTATGGAATTTCTCTAGTAAATAGGAAAAAAAGTTAAAGGAATTTTTTAAATTAGCTCAAAGTTTGATTACTACTCATGGAAAATGAACAAAAATTTTATGAACACAAAAAAATTTTTGTTACCCAACTATGGACTAAAAAAGCCTGTAAATAGTATAATCATATCTGATCATTTTCTTAAAATCCTAAAACACTAATCATTTACTTGACTTCTAGGAATCAAGTAGGGATTATCATGAGATCAAAAAAGGAGTTTAAAACTTATCCTATAGTAAATGAACTGGACTGGTATTTAATATTTCTTTCAGAAATGTCCAGACAAAGAGACTGTCCAAGGTTTCTTTTATTGTATATAAATGCAATGTGTGTACCTTTTTTCCTAAAGGTCTCCAAACATATTACAGGAAAAACATGCATACAAAACTTTTACATTTCTAAAAAGGATAATAACTTAAAATACTAAAAAAATGTTTTAATGAGAAAACAAACAATGCTTACTGCTTCAAATTAAGAAAAACCACTTAGTTAAGTACATGTTCCCTAAAGCTATTTAAACGCCAAGATTCAGAAGAAAACCTTATTTAGATGAATTTCTAGTCAAGGAATTGACCTACATAATCTAAGTAATATAAATCAAAAAGCTAGGCACTATCCTCGAAGGAAGGGGCTAAAAATGGTTTAAAATTGTTCAGCCTGGGGATAAACATGAAATAGAAGAAGCATAAATTTTCCTGAAAACGTTGTATTACACAGCTACGTAGAGGGGATATTCAATGTTTAATTTCTTAACATTTTAAAAATGAACTTCTATTAAGTGTTACGGAAATAGCGTGCACTCATTTTGGCCATCATCAGGGTGAGTGTTCAGATGTTAGCAATCATTTTTCAACATAAGACTCTACACACGCAGCGTCTGAGGTTGCTGCCCTCCAACCACACGCTGTTCCTAATACCATGTGCACAGAGCTGCTGGTCTCATTGTGCTCCTAGTGGTTCAAACATTCCTTTGACCAGGCTGGGGTAATGAAAATTCTCCTTTCCAAAGATTCTTTTGGACTGTTCTTACAGAAATGCTGTACCAGAGCCAGCGAGCAGCCTCATGCACCAGATCTGCAACTGTACATTTTTTTAGCATTACATGAGATTTTCTTATACAGTTCCTTATTAAAATGGTTTAAATTCCAAACCAAGGCTGGGGAAACAGAGCACACACTATCTTGAGCCTTTCTGCAGCATCTGGCAATGGGACTAGAGTGTTGCAATGAAGAGACAAAAGCAATTTTAAACTCTTACACTGCAAAGGCAAATGAATGCTTACTACAGAGTGAGAGACAAACCCTTTGGTTATCATGGACTGTGAAATGTTCCCATGACAGTATTGATTTGACAAAATTAGGTTTTGGCCTTAGCCTTGCCGGTATGTCCTGCCTTGTCGCTATGTCCCTATGGCATTCTGGATTAATTTACCTTTATAGTTAATTCCTGCCAAAATGACAAAGAGGAATTGATTGCTTTTGGTGAGGTAGCCCTACCCGTGGAAACGTCTGTATGTTGATTGATGCATCACACAGAGAAAAGGACCCTTAACTGATCTGTAATAAACAAAGCACAATCTCCACTTACAACCAGAAACTGGTAAAGACAGGTTTTTTAATTAGTAAATTTCTTCAATCTAAAATTTTTTAAATAGTCCAACTCCACAATCACTCACCTTCCTGATAAAACACAGCTTTATTAAAGCAATTTTTATTGACATGGCCCAAGTTAAAGGTCACTCAGCATGGTCGTCATAGTACTAAGTAGAGAATTTAAAAGTCAAGTGCAAAACATCACTTAAAATTACATTGTGGTATAATGGAAAAAACTCTAAGGCTCTTCAATCAGATGATCTGAATTCAAATTCTAGCTTGGCACTTAGTAAGCATTTTACTAAAGCTGTCTGAGTATCAGTTTTCTCAGTTCCAAAATCTGCAACCCCCTACCTTGGAGAGTAATTACACTATGAAAAGTAACGTGTGTAAAACTCTGATACACAGCATAGGTTAGTTCTTCACTAAATAGCCATTTTTATTAGTGCTATTGTTTGGAACAAAACTGTAAGAGCAAATCATTTTAAATGATCTTATTGGTTTATATCCATAGTAGACTAACCAGGCAAAGTAAAAATTTTATTTAATGGGCTTTCTTCATCTCTTTAGCACAACCCCACCCCCTAAAACATCCAGCTTCAACAATAAAATTATATTATTATGCTGTCCCTAATGACATAGGGCTTGCTGTGTTATTGGCAGTGTTGCTTTTACATGGGGACTGAAAGCAACGATGGATTTTCAAATGCATTTATAATACACAGGAATATATTGTTAAGGTCTTCCCGTTACATGGATTATAACTCTTAAACACTTTAACTATTATGTCATATTTAACTATTATGAATTATGAACCCACACAGAGTGTTCAAGTTCAGTAGGGATGAGACAAACCTCATTTCCTTCTTTGACAAGGCCAGTGGCTGCCAGATCAGAGAAATACTATGGGTACAATATATTTAGACTTGAGGAAGGAATTAGAGAGGGGCTCTCAGGACCACTTGAAGAACAAGATGCAAAAATGTGAGCTGAATAAAGTTTTTGGATTAAAGCCAATCAACCAAAATGTGGTCACCATCCAATCAACACCACTCTGTGGAAGGTCCCTCCAGTCTGGGTTTTGTCCTTGGTTCTTTTGCTTCACCATTTTTAACCCATGACCTGGATGAAGCCAAAGAGATAAATTCATAAAAGCTAGTATTGGGGTGGTGCTTTTTCTCTCTCCAAACACTTCTACACGGACAGTTACTCTTTACCCTCACAACTATTCCAAGAGGGAGTCAGAACACTGCACTTTCCATTTTACAAAGGAGAACCTGAGACTTACTGCTGTTAAACTAAACGTTTGATCTGACAAAGCCAGAGAATAGTAGAGGTGTATTTAACCTCAAGTTTTCTGATTTTACACTTACACCAAAACTTGGGACTGGCAATAACTATAGATGCAAGTTTCGAAAAGATCTGGAGAAGTGGGAGCACAGGACACCGTCTGAGAAGTAACTCCAAAGAGTCCTCGCGTGCCCATTTTGGTATCGTTTTGTCCACAAGGATGTCCTGAAACACTCAACTCATTTTGATTTGTGAGATGGTAAATTCACAATCAAGCTGCATTATACATCTAGAATAAAAAATATCATTGTCTCTCCTGCTGCTGGTCACGATCCACCTGGGAAAAGAAATTCACCTATCAGATGTGCTTGCAAGGCCTTTTGTGACCATGTGGTTAAATGAGCCTATTTTCAGAGTAAATGCTCACAGCTTCACCATGTAACCACTGTAACACTGCACAAGAAAACAGTTTGAGGAATTTGAAATCCAGAATTTTGAATTTTAGAGTTTAATCAGCAGTTGGTTGCAAACTTAAAAAAAAAAAAGTTCACAGTAGCCATAAAAGATGCATTTGCTTCCTTCCAAGTGTTATGCTAGACCAGACTCCCCAGCCACAGAGGTAGTATCTGTAAAAGGCAAGTCATGCTTGGAATTCAACATGGGTAACCCCAGGACATTCTGATACGGAGAAGGCAGAGTGGTGGTACCTCCCCCCAGGCTTCCTACTGGCCGGAGCCAAGGCCTTCCCCCTCGGCATCTGCTCACTTCCAGTGAAACTCCTCCAAGCAGCATCTCGTCTCATTTCTCCCACCAGCCCTGTCGCCCGCCCAAGTTAGACACATGGGAAGGAGTGTGGTGCAACAACAGGAGGGAGACTCATGGAGGCAGCTTGCTTCTAGAACGCATAAACCCCCCAAAGGGGCCTCTTCCTTGTTCTCATCCCTATCTCAAGCCAGTCAAGCTCGGATTCCCAAGATCCAAGGCAAGAGAGGTTCCATCCAAGAGAACCAAATGTAGGGTTATGGCAGCCTACCAAAACAGCTACAAAAAAATAGAAAGATTTCTCCAAATAGCAAAGGAAACCCATATTTAAGCATATGCTCGATTTCCTATGCCAATAATATCTAAACTTGTAAAATCATACTTGCCCTTTGGCATCTAAATATCATATTCTTGGTTCTACTTTGATATTGAAGTTTCTTCTTTCCAGTTACATTCACAGCTCCTGACGTTTCTGCCTCATAAGGCCTTATCTTTGGAGCTTTAACACCACTTTACATGTCAGATGCCTTCTTTGGCTTTTCTCCTTTAAACTATATCTTCATCTTCTATTTCTGAGTCTTCCCAGGACTTGTCTTTTTCCCACCTTCCTGTGATCAACACCAAAGGCAAAACTCCTTAGGTAAACAGGCTGCCCCAGAGGGGAAGGTAAGGGGGAAGGAGGGGGGACTAGCTTAAATCAATACCACCCAACTGTGGGAGTCAGGGGTTTGTGGTATTTTTCCAGACGATACAGTCCTAGCAGCTTACACTGAAGCAGTTCACATACCTCCTGCTGGTGGCATTGCAGCGGCTCATGCCACATGCACCGGAGTCACCAGCCAACGAATCTGATGCCACTGAGAATCTGCAGAGCCCCACCAGTGCTGCAGACATGCTTACAGCTTTATTTCTTTTAATATTATATTAATGTATTTTGGGGCCTGAGTTTATGGCCTGTGCTGATTTTTTTTTTTTTTTTGATGGCTGAGTTACGCCCACCAAGACAACATAACATCCAGACAGCAACCCCAAGGGCAATGTGAGGAGGATTTTCTGATTATGTCATCCAACAGGAAACCTCATGGAGACTCTGGGATTAATGTATTTTCCACTGGAGCTGAAAACGGGCAGGATGTAGTCACTGGAAAGGAGAGAGGGAGGGAAAAATTTTGGTCGAGGTGGAGGTAGTGTCTTTCTTATGACATTTAAAGAAATCACTCCTATTTATTCACAGCCTTAAGCCTCTAAGCAAATAAAGATTTTTTTTAAGTTTCAGCTGAATGTGGCAATAAGCAGGCTGCAGATGCACTAGATGTGAATGCACCCCACAAAGAGCCTCTCTAAGCCATGGCACCATTCTTGCTCCAGATGGCATGGAAAATAATTTATAAACGACAAAAGTTCAATGGGTGTGCGGCAGCTGTTCAGTTCTAGTTCTTTGGCCACCCACTTCAGCAGAACTGAGAGCTTTCAATCAACTCTTGTCTCTCAGAGGGCCTTCAAACAGCATCAGAACATGTGTACAATATGTTCTCTGAAAGTAGCTGGCCAAATATGAAAGACTGAAAAATCAAGTGAAACAGAACATAGAAATATATACCATTTTTTACAAAATCCGTAACAACAGGGCCTAAGAACAAAGAAAACCAAACTTTGCATAACCTCCTTGTCTGTGTTCATACATACAGCTTCCTTTGCCACAGAAAAAGAAGTATCTAGAACTTCGATGGTGTTATTTTAATAACATTTACCCAGTATTTTTCTTGTCCCCCTTCATCTGCCTCTGTAAGCCTTTGCATTAAGAAAGCATTTCAGATTATGAACCAAATGCTACTTTGAAACCCAGCATCTCTCATTTTACATTTGTTCTGTTCTAAGCTTCCAAGCAAAATAAACAAGAGTTAAGAGACCACCATACTGCAAAATAAACATTTTCCTCTCCTTTACTCAGGAAGAGTTTCTTGGTTGCTACTCAAGCCTTGGTAAAGCATTTACAAAAAGAGGGAGGTGAACAGACATGGTTGTACTAACTAAATCCTTTGAGTTATTTAAAACTAAACTGATCTATACATTAAATGCAACCTAAATAATTTGCCAATTTCAAGAGAGCCAATTTCAAGATGGCAAATGCAGTAGGTAAGGTTATAATTTAAGTAGAGCAAGTTTTTAAGATAAAAGTTGTTGTGAAGCTCCATCTGCTAGCTTGGCTCTTTGGCACACACTCATAATTGACTACAGAAGCTTCCTAAGTCTTAGCCCAACCAGGTTTGACTGGATAGACCGTGGAAGGGTGATCAACAGCTGTCATCCTTTGTAAGTTCCCAAACACAGGAAGGCAAGATTATATCACTGAAGGCACCAACCCACTCTCTCACTCCTGTTTCTGTCTTAGCTATAAATAGATCTATTTAAGGAAAGGGCAAGCTAGGGCCTACAAGGTGAGCGACAATTTCTTCATGTTTATAAGAAGCATGAGTTCTGGTTACAGAGAAAAAAAAAACGCAGTCAGAACCTCTTAACTAAGAAAAAGTTCATATTCAAACTTACACAAATAGCAAACAGTTTTAAATGAAGACATGGATGTGACAGAAGATTTTAGAGAACAACCAGAGCTGATGGAAAACAAACTTGCTCCCTACGCTTACGTTTGATTTTACATATGCCCTGGGTGGTGGGCCTTGTCCCGTCATTTAATACTATTGAGCTAACGGTGCCATCTGTAAATTGTCTTTTCAACCCTGCTCTCCTTGTTCATCAGTGAAGGAGAAACATAAAAATTAGGAGAGAAAACTGGAGAAACAGTGAATGCTTGCTGGTAGCAGGATCAAGAGAAACACTAAAACCAACCCTCTTTCACATCTTTTTTTAAACACACGTACTCTCTATACTTCCTAGTTGTTACCAGGGATAACAAATCAGCAATGCAGAGTAGAGTTTTTTCCAACAAATGAAGGCATTTGGACACCTACCCAGAGCTGGGCTGTAGATAGAGAGATCTGGCAACTGTTAAAATTATTCTGAAGATACTATGAGGATTAAATTTCCTACCAAAGAAATTTTATTCACTGTGCAAAATATCTCCAGTTAAGCAAATTATTCAAAACTTGGGACTGAATACATTCAATAAAGCTGTCAAAAAAACAAGGATCCATTGTCTCTTTTCTTTGCCTCAAGGAACGTAGACAGACAGCCACACCAGACAGGCTGCTGAACTCCCGGCGGCCTTCAAGGGTGAATTTCTGAAGGACAATCTCCTGACTTACAAAACGAACTCAAACAAGTGGTTCTGTAACTTAAGATTCTCTGTGTTGGGATTTTATATTAAATTAGTTTGAGTAATGGCTGTTCCTCGCCTGATCCACTCATCAAAGATATAAACAATCAAAACCAGTGGCACACATGGAGTATTAAATACAATGACAATTATTTAGAATACAGATTCTGAAACAAGATGAAATTACAGTGGCCAACGCTGTCACATGTACTAGAGCAAACAACATAAAAAGTAAATCTCCCAGAGTTTGCAAAGTACTCTAAGCATACCAGGACCTCTTCTAGCTATCAGATCTGCCTTTTATGGTAATAACTCAATTCATACTGTTTTAACCCAAATAAACAGATCATTATTGAAAGCAGATCATTAAAATGATCCTAGATCATTGCTACTCAACAGAACTTTCTGTAGCAATGGAAATATTCTATATTTAGGCTGTCCAGCCTGGTTGTCCCTAGCAACATGTGGTTACTAAACATCTGACATGGGGCTATTATGACTGAGGAGCTGAATCTTTAGTTTTATCCATTGTCAATCTACTTTATTTTTAAATTTAAATAGACAGATTCCTTCAGTGACTACCATATTGGACAGCATGGCTCTAGGAAGATAAATCAATAAAGAAAGAAAAAAAATCACCATTTGAACTCCATTTCAAAATAGTTTTAAAATTTAGAGTGGGAGAATTATTTTGAAACTGGAATTATAATCCAGGTATAACGGCCCCGACACCTACTGAGCTCTCAACATCTCTAAGGTGGTAATATGTGGCAGCAATCTAAAGAGGTCTGTATCTTAAAATACCGCACCCTTTGATTTTCCGCAAATTAGAATATTTTGCATACAATATGATAATCTTTAAAACATGCATTATTGGAAAAAAATTTTTTTAAATAGTTTAAGACTCTAAGATTGGATACAATATTACCATATTAGAATCTTTGAAAAAAGGCATTATTGAGAAGATGGCAATAACATTGCTCTATGAGTATTTAAGGAGAGAAAAGTCCAATTGAAAAAATATTCATTTCATTCTACTGGTAATTCTCATCCCTAATTTAAAGAATGAGAAGAAGACAGAAAATGCCTTTGTCTAGCACCTTACAATTTGCATTCCTGTACCTTGATAGATATAACAGTAAGTTGATTTTGTCAGGTGTAAACAGTGTTTTCACACCTCCTATGGAAGTGTGCCTTCATTATTATTCAACGTTTAATTAAGTCATAACACCAGAAAAGGTCTGGTAGTGAGTTTCAGCACCCACACTATACACAGCTAACGAAAGAAACAGAATGCTAGATTTTGAACCTGTAAATAAAAAATTTTCAGGCAGAAAACGGGGTTTAAAAAAGAGCACAACAAAGGTAACGCCCAGGATTAGTGATCAACCGGATAAAACCGGATCCCAGATCCACAGCTCACTCTTCACTCTGACTGTGGGGAAGTCACATCTCACTAAACCTCAGTTTTCCTACCTGAAAAATGGGGATAACCCTGCAACAGAATGGGCACTAAGTCAGCCCTGCATAGAATGGCCTACATATAGAAAACATACAATACATGTGCACTTTACTAGTCATAGTATGGTAGTAAGACTGTTTTCAGTTATTCCAAGTTACAGAAACTCTGAGGCCGCCACCACCCCGATTTTAACTTGCTCTTGATCATGAAGAGCATGATGCATCGTGAAGGAAATACCCACTTCATTCCAACAGCCTTTCCGATTCCTCCAAACATGTTGTTTCTATTTGCTGAGATGTTGCCAGCCATTAAGGTTTCTTTTGCAGGAGAGATTAATAAGGCAAGAAGTAGACAGACAGTCAGAGATTCAAAAGAATTTTAAGCTGAAAGAACCTTAAAAACCATCTAGTATAATCCCCTAATTTTATTTCTTGGAACTCAGGCCCCGGGAGAGTAAAAGTGCTTGTCCCACTTTCTGAGAATTCTGTTCTGGTGCATTTCCTGTCATACAACATTACATCAGAAGTGGAAATCAAGATATTCTTAGGGCTCGGTGGTTTGGGGATCCTAGTGCCTGCTTATTAGGGCTTTTTAGGTGATAATACCAATAATTAAATTATACCAAATTTTAATGTGAACAAACACAATACCGAGCTTTGACTGTCATTGTTAAACTTACATAGGATTTTTCCTTAAGACATAAGTGAATGGCCCAGGTCAATAATCTGGATAACATAGAAGAAAGTAAACCTTTGTAAAAAGCACGAAAGAATATACAGGTGTGTGTATAACCTGTTGGACGTTGAAGACAAATGTAAAGGTTGGGATTTTATTGCTTCAGTTTTCCAACAAACTTCTCAGAAATTACACTCATGCCTCTCATCTTGCATTCAATATAAAGCTAAAACCACATCTCTCAAACCACAGTGCCCTAAAGCCAATGTTCCTTCCAGTTAAACAACTGACTCTTAAGAAAGCATATTAAGAAAAAAACAAGAAGTCAAAATAGAACCATTTTCAATTTTTAAATTTCAAAATATTAGAGGGGTACAAATGTGTTTGTTACATGGATACCTTGGATAATGCTCAAGTCAGGACTGTGGTGTCCCCAAATGTCATTGTACCCAGTAATTTTTTACCCCCCCCATCTTCCTGGTTTCCAGCGTCCTTTAAATCTCTTTGTGCCCATGTGTACTCATTGTTTAAGCTCCCAATTTTAGAGCACATACGGTATTAATGGTTATTTATTTTTCCATTCCTGAGATACTCTGCTTAGGATAACCGCCTCCAGTTCCATCAAGTTGCTGCAAAAAACATTATTTCATTCCTTCTGATGGTTGAATAGTACTCCATATACACACATTTGCTTAATCCACTCATGTACTGATGGGAACTTAAGTTGGTTCCACATCTTTGTAGTTGTGAATTGTGCTGTGATACACATTTGAGTGCAGGTGTCTTTTTCATAAAATGACTTATTCTCTTTTGGGTAGATACCCAGTGGTGGGATTGGAAACACAATAGTTTTCTTCCCTGTGAACATCTCTAATCAAAAAAGCTTAAAGAGAATTTTGAAAAACATTGGCTAAAATACAATCGCGATATTATCAATGACATCTTCTTATCTATCTGTCAATGTTTCTTATTACCTGTTTCAACTGAATGCCCCACCATCTTCTCATGGGAAAATAAAAATTAAAAACAGTTTTAGATATAAAAGAAGTTCATGTGTGTGCTGGTTTCACTGACAGATTTCAGCCTCTCCCCTCCTTTTACGACACTCTTTCTTTGATAACCAGTTCCAGAGTATTCAGATGATATTAGAAATCTCATTCTCCTTTTCTGATATCTATTCCCAATTTTCAAATGCATACTGCTTTGGGCCATCGTCATGGAGCACAAGCTTTAAAATCCAACAGACCTTTGAAAGCAGACTTCCCCAACTATTAGACAAAAGTAGTAAAATTGCATTTTCTCCTGTAAAATACATGTTTTATGTCACAGAATGATAGGAGAAGCGAGATAATACATGTAAAACACGCAGTCTAAGGGACAGAAGCTAATACCCAGAGAAACAGCAAATATCATCTTCTTCGGCAATAACTAACCACAGCTGCAATATGTCCAACACTAAAATTTTTTAAAGGGAAGAAAACAAAATCCCTTTCCTTAAGGAACTTAAATGCCAAGTGTTGAGGCTGAAAAAATTCATCTAGAGATGAGCAACCCAAGAAGAGGCAGAAGCTGCCCCAAGTGAAGGGAACTGCAGAAGAGAGGAGTCCAGGGAGGAGGGTAAGGTACAACGGGGACAGCTGGGAAGCTCCCTGGAGCAGGCAGACTTGCATCCTGGGCTGAAGTGCAGCTTGGACATGAACACGCTGGAAGGAGCAGGAGGAGCACTCTGGACTGGGATGCAGCTACGGCACGAGCTGGAAGATGCATCTGGCCGAGGCTTGGGTACTGGAAGTCAAAGCGTTTCCTTAGGAATCATGATCCACAACTGAGCACAGTTCAGGTGGGACAGGCCTTGAACGTCAGACAAGGAGTTTAAGCTTATCTGATGGTGGCTGGGGAAGCGCTGAACATTTTTCATCAGCAACTCTCCGTGCAGACACGGGGGCAGACCAGGAGAGGCTGGTGGCAGAGAGGCCTGAAGAGCAAGGGTGGAGTGGAGGTAACACAGACACGGAGGCCTCAGCTCTCACTCCTACAGTGGGTTAGATCCGCGTGCTATTTCACTCTGACTTAATACACGAGGCTTGAAATGAAAGAGTCTCATGTAGTCCACAAAGCAAGCATTTACTCTTTTTCCCGTGAATGGGAGAAAGAAAAAATGACAAAGTGATGGTTCAAGCTTTCTTAGGGTTACACAAACAGGGAGAGGGGTGTGATTGGAGGGAGCAGGCAGAATCTATGGTCAATCTAAAAAATGTAGATGGTCAGAAGCGACATTATAAACAGGGATTAAGGTCCTGGTAATGGTAAAGGCAAACTGAGGCCTGAGCCTTGAATGGGGTGGCCATAAGAAATCAGATCTGGTACAACAAAGAGAAAAAATTAATTGTATTAAGTTCCTCAGGCCTTTTGTTATGTAACTCCTAGGAAGACTCTGCTAGGGATAAAACACAAAAGTCTATCAGGGTAGGTCCTCAGCTCCCTATCTTTAGAAGACCCATCTCCAAGTACTTCCTGTTACAGGGCTGTATATTCTAAATGGCTTAAGAGTCGGGCATCTCTGTGTGTTGAAACCTAAGTGCTGATTCATAAGCCTTAAAAAGGTAGCTAAGGCTCACTCATTCTTCCTGAGCTACAGCAGGAAAGAGAGCTTAACATTCTACGGCAGAAGTGGCAAAAGGAACACACAAAAAGGCAGTTAGACTAATAAATGAAAGACAACATCAAAGAGATAAAGAGATTAAAAAGGCAAAAATACAAATGTGACGTGCTGAATAGTGATGGGGACGCAGCTGGGTAAGGCTGTTTCAGATTATGTAAACAGAGAAGGTAAAGTCTGAGCTGAAAGCAAGAGGAGTTCTGGGGACAAACACCAAGAAGCAGCCTGTTGTATGACTACAAAAGAAAGAATCCACTTTGAAAGAAATCAAGGTGGAGGGTGATACAGCGCGAATACCTATGATAATACTCCAGGCGGAGTGCTCGGCACTTAGGTTCATTATCTCCTTAATCCCCCAAATAAAACTTCAAGACATTCCTTAATGTTTACAATTAATAGATGAAAGTGTGCTCCCCAAGGTGATCAGATAATAAATGGCCACACCAGAGTCCAAGCTTTGGACCTAGATCTTGGAATGTGGTTTGGTAAAGAGACAGAGAGGAGAGCCCAGGCCTCGCGTGTGTGGGGGGCCAGCTCTGCGGTAGGAACTGTGGTGGGGACAGAGGACAGGTACAAACCTAAGTGATGCTGCAGGGCAGTCGTCACTAGGACGTGGTGGACTAGACCAGGGGAAAATTAGCCTATAAACCTGGGAGAATGTTGCTAACTAACATTTAGAGAAATAGAGAGCTCCAAGGAGGCTTGAGTTTCAGCCAAAGACCATGAACTTGGTTTTAGATGTGTTCAGCTGATGGGGAGTGGGGAGGCAGGGAACAGCTGGGTAAAGAAGTCCTGGGAGGTGGGTGGAGATATGAAACCGAAATTCAGAAGAAGGTTGAGCCTTAAAATGTGGATCAGGAGGACCCTGGCCATAAGGTGCGTGGTTCAGTAGTGGCATTTCCTAATTTTCAGGTAAGACAGAGGAGTAACCATGTTGGCTACAAAAACATCTTCCCTTCAGGAAACATGCAAGAATTCTCTCTGCCACCAGTCAGCATGACTAGCCCCAGCAACACACACACACACTCACACACACACACCACACACGTGTGTGCATGCACATATAGACACTAAATTTAGTTTTATGTTAATGGCCCTACTACATAGACATACAGCAAAATGACATGTTATTTAGATTCAAATGCACAGAGTTAAAATGCTATGAAATCATGTGAGCTTTGACTTTTTAATGTTATTCAATTGATGTCATTAAAACAGAGGGATTAGTCTTGTAATTATTCCCTTCTGAGTTCTGCTGTCTGTCTAAAAAAAGAAAGAGCATTCATTTCTGTCCCCAAACCAACTTATTTGGTGGAAAATTAGATGGGTTAAAGACAGCAAAAACCAAGCTTCAACATGCATGTGGGAAGAGGAAGAAAACGCACGTCAACAGTGAAGGACGCCCTGCCAGTCAGTGGGACCAGCCTTCCATCTGGGTTGTGTAGTCTGGCTGTGCGGGACCCGCGCGGGGAGGATACATCTTTTCTCTCCTGTTTTAGCAGGCTTGCAGTACTTAGCACTCTCACACTTCATTAACATGCTAATGTGTGACGATTATTTTATGCAAGTACCACTGTGTATGAATGCATATTTTATTTTTCACTATCAACCACAGCCAGAATGTAGGGAACATAATTGCCGAAAATGAACCCAAATGCTAACTCACACCATTATTAATCATAACAAAAAAAACAATAAGCTACTAGAAAGGTTGTTATTTTTTCTTTGTTTCCATTTTTATCTTATAGCTATAGCAGGTCAATCATTCTTTGTGTGATCATCAGTGCAAAAGAATCTGATATCTACGGAAGCATAAGCAAACCTCAACATGAACTCTATCCCAGCCCTTGGGAGGGTGAGGCGTATGGATTGCCTGAGCTCACAAGTTCAAGACCAACCTAAGCAAGAGTGAGACATGCCCCCCCCCATCTTCCGCCTCCACCCCTACCCTCCCCATGTCACCCCACCCCATCTCCAAAAAAAAAAAATAGCTAGTTTTTTTTTTTTTTTTTTTTGCTATGCCAGGCAGCTATAGTCCCAGCTACCTGGGAGGCTGAGGCAAGAGAATGGCTTGAACCCAAAAGTTTGAGGTTGCTGTGAGTGAAGATGCCACAGCACTCTACCAAGGGTGACCAGTGAGACTCTGTCACTCTTACACTCTGGCACTCTTACAAAATGCCAAGGTATCAGAAGTATACAGTTATTGCAGGCATGGTTTGTTGGCAAAAGTAATGGACCAGGAGTTAGAAAACCTGGTTTCAATTTGAAAGTCTCCCACTGTCTAACTCCATAATCTTGAATGAGTCATTTCTTACACTCACTGAGGATTAATTTTCTCATTTATACAGGGTGAGTATCCCTTATTCAAGATTCTACAGATCAGAAGTGTTTTAGATTTTAGAGTTCTTGAGCTTTTGGAATATTTATATTATATATACTTAGTGGTTAAGTAAGTATATATATCTGACTATCCTAAATCAGAAATGCTCTAATAAGCACTTCCTTTGAGTGCCATGTGAGTGCTGAAAGAACTCTGGATTTGGGAGCAATTTAGGTTTCAGATTTTTAGATTAGGGATACTAAATCCATAGCATGTTGGAGTATCTGACACTATCTTTAAGATTTTTTTCCAATAGAATAATCCATGATCAAAAGACAACACCACCTTAACAACTGCTAAACCCTCCATTTCTGTAACTATTTAGGAATTATTTTATAGATGGTATGTGTTACTGATCTTTACCTTCTTTTGGCTCCAAAAGACACCTATATCTCCATGGAGAATAATTTGAACTGTAATAAGGTTCAAAGAAGTATAAGAGACCAAAGAAGTATGAAAAAAATCTTTCAAGTAGCTTTTTTGTTGTTGTTATTTTTAATAATGGTGTAAGTTAGCATTTGGGTTCATTTTCGGTAACTGTAGTAAGGTTCATCTCATAGAAGATGATGAGATAAATAAAGACAGTGACTGCTCCTGAATGGAATAACTTATTTTAAAAATATTAGTTCTTCTATTTTATTAATTCAATACCATCCGAGTTAAAATTCAGTAGTTTGAGAAACTTAATAATTTGTATTAATTCCAAAATTCATATAGAAATGTAAAGTTCACAGACACCTTAATCTATGTTGAAAAAGAAGAATAAGTAATTCTACTAGATATTAACACATACCACTAATCTACAGTAACCAAACAGCATGAACTTTGGTTAAAGAACAAAAAGACCAAGTAAGCACACTGGAGACCTCACAAGTGACAACAACACAAAGAAACAGAATCTACACATGAACAAGTAAAACTAGGGTGTTGTCCGTAGCTCAGTGGGTAGAGCACCGGCCACCTACACTGAGAGTGGCAGGTTCAAACCCAGCCCAGGCCTGCTAAACAACAATGACAACTGCAACAAAAAGACAGCTGGGCCTTGTGGCAGGTGCCTGTAGTCTCAGCTACTCAGGAAGCTGAGGCAAAAGAATCGTTTAAGCCCAAGAGTTTGAGGTTGCTGTGAGCTGTGACACCGCAGCACTCTACCAAGGGTGACATAGTGAGACTCTGTCTCAGAAACAAAGAAAAAAAAAGAAAAGAAAAAATAAAACTAAATTTCTACCTATTACCGTATACACATATGGGCTACAGATGGATTAAAGAGCTAAATGTAAAAGATAAAACTATAAAGCTGATACGATAGGTAATATAATCTTTATAACAGAAATATGAAATAATTTATTTCACAGAGCCCCCACAGTAAAATACTGGTGAACCAAATTATACCAGAATTAAAGATTTCTGTTCAGTGAAGAATATAATGGACAAAGTTAATAGATAAATGACAGACTAGAAGAATCGGTGTACTGCCTGCCACCAGCCAGGGACAATCTGGAATAGACAAGGATGCCCATCAAACAACAGGCAAAACGCAGAAACTTCCCATGAAAAAACGTGCAATGAATTTGAAGGGGAATTTTCAGAAGAGAAAATCTAAAAAACAAGCATATGAGGAGATAATCAAATGCACCATTAGTAAGATAAAAACAAAACACAACAGAAAGATATTGCTTTACATTTTATCATTTACATTAGAAAGCTTAATAGTGCTAACTATTGGCAGGAATGTGGGTATACTAAAAACACACCCTCCTGGTGGGAGCTTCTTCTGGGGATCACTCTAAAGGTAATCTGAGAGTGCTTGATGAAATTATACTGTACCCTGTCCCTGAGCGATGGTCATGTGCCCTGTGGCCCAGCAATTCTACTAGGGGTCTAGAAGCCAAGTAAATTCCTCGTGGTGTTTCCCAGGAAAGGTACATCTGAGGCTTTTCACCAGGGGTCCTCAAACTTTTTAAACAGGGGGCCAGTTTACTGTCCCTCAGACTGTTGGAGGGCCAGACTGCAGGCCCCCGGACGAGTCAGCTGCTTAGCAGGACAGGCACAGCGGCAAAAACACCCAGCAGGCCGGATAAATGTCCTAGGCGGGCTGCATGTGGCCAGCGGGCCGTACTTTGAGGATGCCTACTTTCATAATAGTGTTCCTGCTGAAGCAAGACAGAAACCCTCTGAGTGTCCCTCCCTGAGAGAGAACAGAGGTGAAATGTATTCTAGGCACACCGCAACACACTATGGGCGGTTAAATGTAATGGACAAGACGTACACACACAGCAATATTCAGGGACCTTAAAACAAATACTTAGTATACTTTTAATACTGAAGAAGGTACAGAGAAACAAAACAGGATCACTCACTCACATTTCCATAAATTAAAATGCAGTTACAATAAACTCCAAGTTTGAAACTCCGGATATTTTATAAGAACACATCCACTGGAATGACTGGGCTCTCCACTGAGCAGCAGCGAGGATGAGGGAGAGTGACTGTGTGCCAGAGCCCACAGACACAAGCAAGTAGGGACCTGGGGAAATGCACACACACATGTACACGGGGCTTCAAACACAACGCTGACAGCACAACCCATGCTCTTACTACACACAATGCACTCTTTCTATTCTCTATTTCCTTTTCTATTTTTTAACACTGATCTCTGTCTACTCAATCGATTGCCTAATCTACCGATGGGTTATGACTTTTCTTTTTAAAGCTGTCATGCGGACAACAATAAGGGCATTATAGTGAGTTCCTGGAATAATAATAACAGGACCATAAAACTATAAAAGGAAGAATCGTAAACAAGAGCTCTGGCCCAGACAGCAGAATTGAGAAAAAGCTCTCTCTTGTGCTGCCTTCTCCCGAAGACTCACGTCCACAGGGAATTACCGGGAGTCTGGGGCTGCTCCTCGCCACGTGATCCTGACCTCCGTAGCACTTCCGGAGGGTGAACTTTTCACCCCTACCTCAGCGCTGGCTGGTGGGACCAAGGCCAGAACTAGAGCAGGAAATGATATGCCACTTGCTAAAGCATACGGGATATTTTAAAACATAAAGGAACATTTCTAAGCATTCCTTAATAAGATGTAAATATATAAAAATACGATCCTTCTCTTGGAAATGGAAAAGTTGAAAAATATAAAAAGGGCAAAAGTACTCAGGACCAAAATAATAAAATGGGAAAAACTTAAAACACATAAGAGTAGGTCTCACAGACTTCAAAGGAGCAGGAAGCTAAGTCGGAGTAGGAGCAGACACTGGGAGACTGGAGAAGTCAATGGGCTGTTTCCAATTTTCAGTGCAATAAATAAAAATTAAAAGAAAACAACGTTTCTATTCCAAATTAGCTGAATATTATGTTTTAAGGGCAGCTTTAGGTCCTCCTCATACCAGAAGCTCTTGCCAGAAAACATATTTATTGGGCCCATACAGAGAACAGTAATTTTTTTGAGACAGGATCTTACTTTACTGCCCAGGCTGGAGTGTCGTGGGACCATCACAGCTCACTACAGCCTCAAACTCATGGGCTCAAGCAATTCTCCTGCCTCGGCCTCCAAAGTACCTGGGACTACAGGGGGTGCCACTGCCCCCAGCCAATCTTTGTTTTCCTTTTTTTTTTTTTTAGTTTAAAGTCAGGAGAAAACAGTAAACTTTAAAAGCTTAAATAGTACTAAGTACCCAGGAGGCTGAAGTGGGAGATTGCTTGAACCCAGGAGTTTGAGCAATGTATGTCTTGGCAACATAGTGACACTTCATCTCTATAAAAAAAAAATGAAAATAAAAAGATGGTGTGCACCCACTGTCCCTGCTACTCAGGAGGCTGAGGGAGGAGGATCACTTGAGGCCAAAAGTTTGAGGCTGCCAGTGAGCTATGATCATGCCACTGCATTCCAGCCTAAGTGACAGAGCACAATCTCATCTCTGAAATAAAATATTAATAAAATATATAGAGCTGGACATTTTTAATAGAAATAGAGACCTCTGGATTAAACGACGTACAATTTCTACCTTTACAGGTACGTCCAGCTGGAGATATGAGAAGGGGTGGCTGGTTTCAGACAGCGAGCACCATTATCCTCTCTGTGCAGCCATGGAGCCAGGAGATAGGGAGAGGCAGTGGCATTTGTCTAAGGCCCACCACAGCCTTGGAAACATTCCCTGGAGGGCAACTTTGATGCAGGGTTACCTGAGAGCCAGTTGTATAGTTGGTTTGAATTTGGCATCTACCTAGGGCTATGATCAACTACTTGTCAAAGGAAATTAAGTTAGAAGAGGTGTTGTTTAAAACTAAACTGAAACTTTTTAAAAAAGACCTATGTTCCATACAACGTACATAACAAAAGGCACCTACAGAAGAAATATAACCAATATATGGAGAAGAGAGGCTTCTGGTGCTATCAGGTAGAATCAAGGGTGCAGGTAAGGCGGAAGGGAGGAGAGAAGTGAGCAGTCCATAATAAGAAAGGGAGGGCACAGAGGAACCGTGAAGTTGTTTCAGCACATTTACCAGTTTCTGGTCCTTAAATGATAGCTGTTCACAATGTACCCAGACCACGTTGAAGCTAATGACCAAGTATTTTCAACTCTGATGAAAACAGCAAGAAAATCAGTGAATACTAAAAGCCACCATTTATTAAAAGTTCTTGACAATATGCAATTGCTAATCTATGCAACACCTCTCAAGATAACTTATATCCACTTATTTTATTTTTTAAGACAGAGTCTCACTCTGTTACCCAGGCTAGAGTGCCATGGCCTCAGCCAGCCTAGCTCACATCAACCTCTGGGCTCAAGCAATCTTTCAGCCTTAGCCTTTCAAATAGCTGGGAGTCCAGTGAGTGGCACCACACCTGGCTAATTGTTCTATATTTAGTAAAGACAGGGGTCACTTTTCTCAGGCTAGTCTCAAATTTCTGACCTCAAACAATCCTCCTACCCCAGCCTTCCGCAGTGTCAGGATACAGGTGTGAGCCACTTCGGCACCTACTCCATATCTTCTTTTACAAATCAAAAAACAGACCATCACAGCTGCTAAGAAAAGTCCTCAGGGTTACACAGGAGTAAGTGGCAGAGCCAATATTTAAGCATTTCTGATTTCAAAATGTCTTTTCATTAAGCATACTGACTTTCAAAAAGTATACTTACCTGCACATAAAGAAAAAAAGAATTTCCTGCATCTAAGAGCACTAGAGTGGGTTAAACCAGAAGTATAAATGACCAATGCCAATTTCCTAGTTTGGGTAACTGTACTGTGATTGTCAAAGATAATATCACTGGGGAAGTTTTGTGAAGGGTACATGGAAGCTCCAGATGATATCTGGATCTCCCTGTGACCCCAAATTACTAAAAATTAAAAGGTTTAATTTTAAAAAAACTTTAAAAGTTTCTCTTTTAAATAATGGGAGTGGAGTTTTTGGAAAGTTATATAGCGTGTTTTTCCTTTGGATAATGTGTATTTTTTGAAAGGCCAAGTCTCGGTTGTCTGCAATAACCTAAATATCACAAGAAATAAAATGATATTGGATTGTTTTCTATTCTTATTCAATTTTTGTAAACTTTTATCAGCACATATTAATGAAGTACATGGCAGTTCACGATCCCATCTGTGCTAATGTATGTGCCCCCATACCCCAGAATCAAGATGCGTTTTATTCTGTTGTTGTTGCTTTATTCTGGCATGCTGACATAAAGAAACCAAGGAAACACAGTTCTCAATCACATCTAAACTGAACATCGTAAGAATTAAATGCCTGCTCAACATTAAAATATTTGATAAGAAAATGTACTTTTTATCCTAAGAATTATTAAACTGCTTTTTTCCAGTAAATACAGCAATGTTGAAACAGCTACCATTTACTGAATGCCTTCTGCCAATGGATCTACTTGCTATCAACAGTATAATGTAAAAATCAATCTACCCATTTTACATATAAGGAAAGCTAGACTCCTAAAGATTAACTTGCTAAAACTATGCAACTATTAAATGGCCAAATGAGGGTTCCAACTCAGGTCTCTAAGAAGGACATGCTTTCCACTATCTCTGCCCCTCCAGGCTTTCATTCCTGTGCTTACAAGGCATCTATTTTATCCTTTACCAACCAAACTTCAATGACAAAATACCCATTCTAAGTACATTTACACATTTTTTAAAAATTTCTCAATATTCATTCCTGGCTCTTATTTAAAGTTAAAAGTTTGTTACTGAAGCTGAAGAAAAATCGTAGAAAAATGGAAGAAATGCAAGTGGTATTCCAAGTAACAATATGTGCCTGCTCAAGTGGGAAACATGAGCAGAGCAGCTGCCAAGTTCATTCTGGCCTCACATGATACATCTCACTCATCTCAGGCCAACTTACATTCGTTTCTCTCCTTCTTTACCTCCCCCACTTCCTCTTCGTTCCAGAAGCATATAAAAATTGTTGCAAAGAAGCTGGATCGAGTTTCCAAGAATACACTGAGAACACTGTCAAATAAGGGAATGGCTATCTAGTCCAAGCATAACCTTATTTCCATTAAGAAAATTGTAAAATGCTGAGACAAATCTTCATGGGGTCAGAAAGAAATGAAGAAGAAACAAAATTATCTAAATATTGATGATCAAAACCCAATAGACTTGGAGGGAAGAATGCTCAAAAGAACTGATTAAATGTGCCTTATAATCTGCTCTTAGGCACAGGGCCTTATAATTTTGTGTGAGTTAACTTCCAAGCTGGGTAGACTTTATAATTCAAACTTCTGTTTGAAGTCTTTAGTTATGCCTAATTCTATTTCCAGTTTTTATTCCCCAGCCCTGATCCCTATCTTTTCAACCCCAATGCTGATGAATTTCAGATTTCTGATACTCATAACCAAACACTACCAAAACTGGCATTATTCTTGAAGATCCACAGACGCCATGTCTTGCCTTCTATCTATCTACTTTTTTGGAATCTTTAAACTCTGATATATGTAACCAGTACTATCTTTTAAAAGGAACAGACAGTTCTCAATCACTCATGCCTTTAAAGGGTCAAAGTAAAACAGCTCAATGATTTATATATTTTTTAATCACCTAAACATTTTCCCTTTATGGTGATAATGTTGGCATTCCAAGTTCTTTCTTCCCAACTTCTTGGTGAACTAGAGAACCATACATATTATTATAATAGTTAAGAAAAATAAACATTTTGTGAAGTCAAGCTCACAGACTTACAAATCCTAGTCTTCTCTCCCTAACTATGCATCCGCTAACAAATAATACTAATAAATATTTCTATTCTTATGTTCAGGGAATCAGGTAATAATGCTATAAAGTCTACTTTACAAGGCCTCTATCTTTCCCTCCTTCCCCAAACACACACAAAAAGGTCTGTCCTAAATAGACAGGGTGGACATAAAGTCCGCATGCAATTCACTGCGTTAAACTATTTTAAATTGCGTATCAACTTCCTGTCCACCCTGTATAACCAAGAGAACTGAAGACATGTGCACACAAGAACTTGTACACACATGCTCCCTAGCAGCATTATTCAAAACAGCCAAAGGGTAGAAACAATCCAAATGTTTCTAAATTGGTGACCAAATAAAGCAAAATGTAGTATATTCCAAATGGAATATTGTTTAGTCATAAAAAAGAGTGGAGTAGCAATACATGCCACAGCACGTGTGAACACAGACAAACCTTCAAAACTTTATGCCAATACGTCCCAATTACATAATTCCATTTACACGAAATGTCCAAAATAGGCAAATTCTTAGATACAGAAAGTAGATTAGTAGTCTCCTGAGACTGGGCAGAAGAGAAACATGAGGAATGACTACCAATGGGTATCGGGTTTCTCTTTAGGGTGATGAAAATATTCTAGAATAAGAACATGGTAACAAGAGTGGTGCAATTTTGTGGCTATACTAAAAACTACTAAATTCTACACTTTAAAATGTGGATTGTAAAGCACATGAATTCTCTCTTTAAAAAAAAAAGAGGATAAAGAAATATAAGCAACTGAAAACATCAAATTATAGGGTAAGAAAGGAGAAAGTGGTAAGAATAGTGAAGAAACATGAGAAACTGAAGTGGGTTCCAGAGTAGGAAGGAAAGGGCAAATCCCAGAGCAGGAAGCAGAAAGTGGGTTCTAGAACAGGAAGGAGGAAGTGACTTTCAGAGACAGAAGGAAGAGGTAAGTTCCAGACAAGGAAGGAAGAAGTGGGTTCTAGAATGGTAATGAGAAGGAGAGTTCCAAATCAGGAAGGCGGAAACGGGTTCAAGAGCAGAAAGGAAGAGGTAAGTGCCAGAGCAGGGAGGAAAAAAGAGGTCAAAGCAGAAAAGAAGAGGCAAGTTCAGAGCAGAAAGGAGAAAATGGCTTCCAGAGCAGGAAGGGGAAGGTAAATCCCAGATCAGGAAGAAGGAAATGGTTGTCAGAGCAGAAAGGAGGAAGTAAATTCCAGAGCAAGAAGGCAGAGCTGGTTCCACAGCACAGGAAGAAGGGAACTGAGTGGAACTGAGGGGTGGTCAGTCTTCCAGGTGTGGCAAAGTGCTGAGTGTGAGTGCAAGTTGGCTGTGTGGGTGTGGAAAAAGAGTTGAAGGAATGGATGTCTAATGCTTCTTTTCTGACTGGAAATAAGCAGCAACTTGTTAGGGTAGGAAGTTCGCAGTAAATAAAGGAAGTTAATAATAACCTCTGTGAATTACAGAAGAGACAGCGAAAAAAGTCAGTTATTAGAAGTTCCCCACACCCATCTAATAAAAACAACAACAATTTCCATGTTTGACACTGTAAAAGAATTTACTTAAGCACAAAGTGAATGGGGGCATCTCAGAAGAAATTCTTTCCTGTCCAGTATCCCAGGTCCTCCAGGCTTGTGCCTGCTGCTTTTACAGAAAAGTTTGCATTTTTTTCAAGGCTGTCCTACTCCATTCACCAACTGCTTCAATCCCGCAGTAGGCTGCTTCTTCATTTATTCGTTTTCTTCATATTTTATGATATTTCAACAACTAGTACTGACATCAAAGATGGATATGAAGATGCCTACTATGAAGCTTTTTATGACATTAACATCTCCTAATTCACTACATCTTGTTTTTCTCTCTTTCTATTGGTATTTCATTATTTTTTTCAACATCAAGAAACTAGAATTCTACTTGATGGGTTCAAGAGGCATTAATAGTTTTTATTTTCCATGCTTCAGTAACTAGTAATTCATGTTTAAATGAATAAAACTAGCTTTTTACCTTTAGCTGGTAAAGTGGACATCAAGTCTGAGGATGAAAATTTTGTCAGAATCTTATAAATCAAGTCCTAGATCTCCAAGGATAAGTACAATGGAATAACTCCACCAGATGATTTTACCTATGGACAAAAGTCAAGGATGTATTAGAATTTTGTGTACTAAATCACATAAACACCCCTAGTCTCCCAGAAGTGCTAAAGTTTCTGATTTCTACTCATTAGACAAATGCATAGTAGCTAACATTTTTTAAAAGCTTTCTCTATAGCAGGTGCTTTTTCAAATATAACCACATTTGTTTCTTATCCCAATGCTGTTTTACAAATAAAGAAAATGGAGCACATCTAGCGAATGGCAGAGCCAGGATTTATACCCAAGGATTCTAGCCCTAGGTTCTGAGCACTTAATCACTCCATGTACCATCCTGACATGGGTCTGTATACCCTACTCTAGGAAAGAATCTCAAAGCTGAAGTGGTATGAGGAATCTTAGGTGGTTTATTCCAATTTGATTGCAGTATTTCTCAACATATGTAAAAATGTGGCCCAAAATTTAAAAATTCTATGATCAAGTACAATCTCCTTGGAAAAAATTATGGTGTTCCTCAAAGAACTAAAATCATCATTCAATCCAGCAATTCCCAAAGGAAAAGAAGTCATTATATCAGAAAGACATCTGCACTCAAATGTTTATTGAAGCGCAACTCACAATTGCAAACTTGTGGAATCAACCTAGGTACCCATACATATACCTATATATATGTAAAATATGGAATACTGTACAGCCATAACGAAGAATGAAATAACGTCTTTTGTAGTGATGGGTGGAACTGAAAACCATTACCCTAAGTTAAGTATCTCAGGAACAGAAAAATAAATACTATATACACTCACTTATAAGTGGGAGCTAAACAAGGGGTATACACAATCAATCAGAGTGATGTAATAGACTTTAGAGACCAGAATGGCGGCAGGTAGGAAGATTGAGGAGTGAAAAATCACCTTTCAGGTCCAATGTACACTATTTGGGTGACAGTACACTAAAATCCCTGACTTCACCAGTATACAATCCATCCACGCAACAAAAAACCAGTTGAACCCGCTAAAGCAGTGGTTCTCAACCTTCCTGATACAGTAGCAATGAAAATTAATTTTATGGTTGGGGGTCACCACAACATGAGGAACTGTCTTAAAGGGTCATGGCATTAGGAAGGTTAAGAACCACTGGTCTAAAGCCACTGAAATAAAAAATACTACAGTCAAGATGATATAGTGGGAAAAAAGCTGAATCAAGGGAAGGCAACGGGGGTGTTTTAGGCAGAAGGCCAACTAATGAGCTGAGTGGTGGGGGTGTATCTGAAACTCTCCCAAGCCTGAGTTTGCTCAAGTAGAAGACCACTAACGCACTTATAGTTCTAATATTCTGTATCACTAAACAAAGAAAAAGTACACTCTACGAAGCCCTTCACCTCTTCCCTTGCTAATGTTTATTTCCTTCTCTCTGGTTAGACATTCATTACCATTCTTCTAGGCTATGGCTGAAATCTGGACCACGCTGCCAACTGGTCTCTTCTTTCATTTCACATTTTGTTAATGCAAATGTCTCCTGGAAAATTTAGTATTTAAGGACAACAGACATTACAAGTTGCTCCTCCAAATTATTTTAGGAAAGAAACAGAGCATCAAGAAATAACAATGTGCAATTCTTGGTGCTAAGTATTAAGTATACTATATTAGGAGCTCGACTGGAAGTTCTTTGGGGACAGGGAACAGGCGAGAGAGCCTGGAGCAAGTGGCAGATGCTGGGTGCATGTCGGACAGCAATGATTAGCAGGACATCTTCCTCCCCCAGGGACATCCCATGTTTGCTAACTCAGTTTGGTGCATACATTTACTTACACTTGCAAATACATAAACATGTTGAGACTCAATATGGGAACTTGAAACAAGGCCTGCAGTCACTATATTTTCTAGATATTTCTGCCAAAGTAAACATTTTTCCTTGGATCTCGCTTCTCTGACTCTCCAGTCTTGTTTTCTTTGTATTTTGCTTTGATCATGTCTTCATTTCCACTGTTCTTTCTGAACATTTTAAATGTGTGCCTTTGCCCATAATAAAGCAGTAAAGAAACTCTAAGGTGTGCTTGTGGGTGGGGACTGGTTTTGAGCATGAGAGGAGCACATCCTAAAGGATCAGTACCCAGTGTCAGCATCCAAAATCCATGGCATTACTGCCTTTCCATCATCAGCGTGAGGGGAGATTAAACTTCCAACAAACTACCAAATGCAATTTCTCTTAATGTCTGCAGCCTTTACACTATATAACACATATATTGCAACAGTAGCAGTGGTAGTTAATAGTAGCAGCAGCAAAAATAATACAATGACAATGGTAACTGGCACATAGCATTTACTCCATGCCTGGTGCCCTTCTCAGCACTTTACTGGTATTAATCATTGGCCTTCAGAATAAACCCATGATGCAGGCACTACAGTTATCTGCAGTTTATAGATGAGGTGAGAAACAGATTAGTTCACCTGCTCAATAACCCATATGTAAGCCGTAGAGGCATGATTTGAGCCCAGACAGTTTGATGGTGACTCATAATCCCATTAATTTAAAATGCCTCCTAAATACCATAATGAGAGGCCCAGGCTTGGTGAACTGCTTGAGCTCATGAGTTCAAAAACAGCCTGAGCGAGAGTGAAGACCTCCATCTCTAAAAAGCCAGGAGTTGTGGAGGCTAATTGTAGTCCCAGCTACTCAGGAGGCTGAGACAAGAGAATCACTTGAGCCCAAGAGTATCAGGTTGCTGTGAACTGTGATACCAAGGTATTCTACCAGGGGTGACAAAGTGAAACTCTGTCTCAGGAAAAATAAATAAATAAATACCACACTAAGGGCCCCAAGACTCTCCAAGGCCTGTTTGGTCAGTCAAACTTGAGTGAATTTGTGTAAGCCCACAAACCATATCGCATGTCCAGAAACATCCCAGTTTCATGAAACAAGATTCTTCCCCATCAAACAATTTCACAAAAATCCAGAACTAAAAGTCTAACTTAATGATTATTGCTCGTCAGATTCTTACATGGATAAAAACCAAAATAAAATAGAATTCAGAAGCTATTCCTTTTAACTGTATACAATAAAGACTAAATGCTAAGCTTCCCTGCACTAATAATTTTTTACTTCTTATTTCAAAAGAATTTCAAACTTGCAGAAATGTTGAATGAAGTATTCCAAGGACCCCCACCTACCCTTGTCCCAGAGACCCCAATCAAGCTGAGTCCCCTCCCCTGAGAATGTTCTTTCCAGGATCACACTTCATACACAGTTGTCATGTCTCCTCAGTCTCCTCCGATCTGGAACAGTATCCTTGACCTTCATCACCTTTACTTCACGGTATACTGCAGGTTAATTATTTTGTGAAATGCCCCAGAAATGGATTTAGTGACATTTCCTCTAGAAGATCCAAATATTACACTTGGGCGGGGGGGGGGTGGGGTGGGTTGTGATGTTCACTGCATCCCATCATGTGATGCAGGACATCACTGTGTCCCGTCACTGGTGATGGCACATTTGATCCCTGAGTAAGGCTGGATCTTCCTAGGTTCCCCACTAAAGCTATCATGTTACTGAGTAGGGGTCTGTGCACAGATACTTCAGGTTATATAACTATCCTGATGCTCACCCAACTTTTACTCACTGGTTTTAGTATCCACTGAGGTTTCGTACCTGAATTTTTACTGTGATGACTGCCAAACTCCAGCACTACTTCTATATATCAGACGGCATCCTATATTAAGGAAGAAGCTTCTCCTCACTTATGTATGCATTTCCTCATTTATACCAGAGTGGATTCACGAATGATTCCTCATCTGTTAATGGGAGATCATCTGTAACTATCATTATTATCCTGGTGCTCAAATTAAACCAGAATTTGAATTCCTAGGTTTCACAAAGGCTTAGTAGACATCCCTTCAAGCTGACTGGCATGTTTTCTGTTTTCTCCCCCGCTGTTCTTTAGAATTCCTGTGTCTTCTGGCACAATAAGATATTCAGGGCTCATCTTGTACATTTCCTGCCCTGGCCCTAGAACCAGACATTTTTATTCAAAGACCCATGGTTCCTTTAAGCACAGACTAGAATTTGGAAACTAACACCGGGGCGGCAGATGTGCTCCTATCGCCTGGGCTGTCCTCTGTATCCTGGCCCTTTCAGTGAGCAGAGATAGAAAAAAAATGAGCGTGTGTGTGAACAAATTTTTTCATAGACATGCACATACTTTAACATTTATATAGTTTATTTTTTTAATAGGGATCTTGATATATGTGGGTCATTGTGAAAGTTCTGAGATACACAAAAATGAAATGTAAAATTCACGCCCAGGGAAATAAATGCAGCCCTCCCAGCAGCACGGATAAGCCAAGTGTTGAAACTTGCAAGATTGAATTAGGAAGGATGCTGCTGACTGTGGTGAAATGAGGGACTGTAACACAGTCTGTCTCAAAACTTTCATAATGACCTACATATCTCCCAGGCTGGTCTCATACTTCCCAGGCTCAACAGATCTTCCCGCCTCAGCCTCTCCAGTAGCTGGGATTAACATTTATATTATTTCTATATTGGAATTTATATACACATAAAATTTCTACACATCAAAATCCATACTTTCGCACTGATATCTCAAATTCTAATCCACAGCACAGGGTTCCTTCCAGCTCTCCCCTTTATTATCTGCAACTCTGTTCCCTGACAGTAAGAAGTCTGGCTCCAATTACTTTCAATATATTTGCTCATTTGCCCTGCAGGGCCTCCTTGCCCAGACCTGCCTAATAAATTTTTGACTAAATTATTAAGGAAGAAAGGAAGGAAACAAAGAAGGAAGGAAGAAAGGCAAGCAGCTTACATCAATTTTTCTGAGATTTGGTAATCTACTTAGGATAAAAACATAATCCAGGACAAAAGACTAAATATATCAACACGGCAGCTCATTCCCTGGCCAGAGCAGATAACAGAGTTTAAAGTTGTCTCCAACAGCTTGTCAACTTCCAATATGCGTAGGACACACAATTGTTCATCTATTTACTACAAAAAGAACTTTGATGTATCTAAGTATATTACTGGGTAATAAAACTTCATGAACCAGATGTGACTTTTTCAAAACAGACAAAAGAAATTCTAGTATATCCTTACCGAAATCCCTCCCTTCCCCGTTACAGTAACTTTGGGAATAGGGGGACCCAGAAAAATCACAAGTCTCACTCAAGGTCACGGAAATCATTAGCAGCAAAGCACAATCCAACCTTGAGTCCCTGACTTTCCAGATCATTATGTGATGTTACCTTTGAGAAAGTTTCCAAAGGTGGCTATAATATAATGACATAAAATTTTTAAATGTGTCCACTGAGGGAAATATGCAATGCCATAGGCTCCTATGAGAAAAATGCCTGAGCGTGAATACGGTAAACCTATTTTAAGTATCTAGAAGAAAACAATCTCTTCCTCAAGAACATTAATGAAAACACTTACTCAAATGCTTAATGATAAAAATAGTTCACATACCCAGAAACTCTCCCTCACTTTGGTATTCTGTAATTTCTCCAAGTCTTCATAATTAGCGCCCATCAACAGAATAGGCCGGATATGAAGAAATGCAAAATTAGGACAATCAGACCACATACCTCACACGTGTGTGGGGAAGATGGGTGCTTGTGAAAGTTATCTGTCAATGGGGTGTGCTATCTAGTTACAAGTGGCTCTTTTTCCCTTGAGGTAAATACAGAGTTTCTGTTTTAAAGCTGAACAACCAACTTTCTGCAACACAGTATTCACTCTGGCACCAAGCTGACGATAAGCATGGCACTGAGCAGGTCCTTCAAGCCTTTGGGGTCCTAGTTCTCCCTAGAGGAGGAATTAAAGCCCTGTCCTGCCTACCCTGACGCAGACAAGCACTCCCAGAGTGGGAGCTATAGGATTGTGCTTTGTCATCAGGCAATGTAAATTGTCCCCCTGCTCCACCATTTCACACTGGGCGGCCTTGGGCAGTTCACGTACCTTCTCTACGCCTCTGTCCCTCATCTGTAAAATGAAGAGGAAAACCACTAGTTGCCAGAGCCAGCATGCAAATTAAAAAGAGGAAAAAGTGTGCATGCAACAGGAAGCCTGGCACCGCATGTGATAAATGAAACTCCCCTAGTACCACCACACTCCCCTCACCACCACCATCACTGTCCCCACGATCGGAGTCACCAGTTCTACTTGCAGGCCTTCGGGTCACTCATAAAGCACACTGCCAGTGGGACAGGAAAGCTGTGTGGACTCGGCCATGGGATTGTTATGGATGGAGTGTTTGTGTCCCCCTACAATGCAGATGTTGAAATCCTAACCTCCGTGTGGTATTTTAAGAGTCAAGCTAGGGCCTGGCTGAGGGTGAGGGCTCACACCTACTATCCTAGCACCGTGGGAGGCTGAGGCAGGAAGATGGTTTGACGTCAGGAGCTCAAGACCAACCTGAGCAAGAGCCGGACCCCTTTTCTACCCACCAAAAAGAAAAACTACTGGGTGTGGTGGTGTTTGCCTGTACTTCCAGCTACTCAGGTAGTGGAGGCAGGAGGATCCTTGAGCCCAAGAATTTGAGGGTGTAGTGAGCTATGATGATGCCATTACACTCTAGCAAGGGTGACAGAGTGAAATTCTGTCTTTAAAAAAAAAAAAAGGAGTTGGGGCCTTTGGGAAGAGAGTAGGTCATATGAGGGAAGGTAAAACCCCTTGGATGGGATTAATGCCCTAACAAAAAAGACCCCAAAAGCTCACTCCTTCACTTTCTGCCATGTAAGGACATAACAAGTGGGCAGCCTGCCACTCAAAGAGGGCCGTCACCAGAACCCAGCTATACTGGCACCCTGACCTCAGACATTCAGCCTCTAAAACTGTCAGAAATAAGTTGGTTTATAAGCCGTCCAAAAAACTGAGCTTGTTTCATATCTGCAAGAGAACCTTTAGGAAGACCAGGTGGGGTGGCTCACACCTGTAATCTTAGTACTCTAGGAGGCTGAGACAGGTGCATTGCCTGAGCTCACGGGTTCAAGACCAGCCTGAGCCAGAGCAAGACCTTGTCTCTAAAAATAGCCAGGCGTTGTGGCAGGCACCTATAGTCCCAGCTATTCAGGAGGCTGAGACAAGAGAATCGCTTAAGCCCAAGAGTTTGAGGTTGTTTTGAGCTGTGACGCCACAGCACTCTACCCAGAGTGACAAAGTAAGACTCTGTCTCAAAAAAAAAAAAAAAGAGAGAGAGAACATTTAAGCAACTTCACTGTTTTTCTGGATTAGGCCACACATAATCCGTAAGGTTGATCCCAGTTTCTAGCTTGTGTGCCCCCCACCCACCCACCAAAAGAGCTTGAGTATGAGAGACAAAATATATAAGATGCGATCATTTGAAGCTCTGCCACATAAGAGCTAATTAAGGATGAAATTTCAGACTGGAATAAAAAATAAGGCAATGAGTTAATTTTACGGGAAGAGGGAAAATGATAAAACTCTTAAAAGATTTAAAACAGATTAAGGACACAAACAGTCTTCAGGCAGGCCAAAAATGGTGGAGCTCTTTCCTTAAAGCATAACTCCTGGCAAACTAAACCATGTTTTATTACACAAAGCTTGGCTTTTTTAACTGTTTTTTTTTTCCCCTGTCCATACACACATATACACACACACCCGTACATGTATATTTAATGTTCAATGAAATACCAGGTGCACTGTGGCTTTTACTCTTGTTTAAAAATAATAATAAAAACCATTGTCACTCATGGGCTTCAGCCTAGCCTGTCAAGCAGGAATTAAAATCTCTTTAAAAAGAAGCTTTGCATGGTTCATGTGTCATGCCGACATGAGCTGGATCAGCTTACAGAAGGGGCCAGAGATAAGGCACCCAAAGGAGGGTAGAAAGAAGCAGCCCCCAGAAAAATCTGATTTGTTTGCTCACCCACCCCCTGTTTATAAGAAGTAGTACAATGGGAGACACAGAGGAAGGACTGATTTCTTTCCTTTTATTAATGATAGCACTAGGTTCTGAAATTAATCTATCAGAAACAAATATCTATTTCCAATTTCTGAAGGTCTCTTCATTTTCCCTTAAAAGTCATGAAACAAAAACCACACAATTTTATCCTACTATCAGGCCCATGATTTTATTAAATTCAAAATTACAAAGCCTATAGGGTGGGTACTATTTGCTTTATTTTAAAAGAATGCGTCAAATATTAGCTGAAATTGGTTGAAACTGGGGCCACTTTAGCCTCCACAGAAAGGAATTGAGAGGGCTTGGGATTAAAATTATAGGAAGCCAAAAAGAAAATTGAGGAGGAGGAAATGATGAGTGACGGGTTGGGTGCTATTATCTCTGAGAATACCAAGGACAGGGAGGCTTTGAAAAACAATCTACGGGTGACCTTGAGAACAAGTTCAGACTGAGAAGTCAGCTTGGTATGGACCCCTGCTAGGGTGGAGGCAGAGCAGGCTGAATCCTCGTTTCCAAATGGATGATGGAGATGTTTCAGATAAGCAGTTCTGATTTCCTTTTAGCATGCAGAGCTACAAGCTGCACTTCCAAGAAGAATAAATGTCAGCCACACCTTGTAAATTGCTAGTGGTGGTTTAAAACTCAGAAATGATCCTGGAGGATTTCATGACTTTGGGGCAAACAAGATTGGAAATGTAAATGGACTGTGTGGACCACTGCCTTTCTGTCTCTGTCCCCTGTCGCTGAACACAGAACAGGAAGCCCTGAGCCATTAAAGAGACCCAACCTAAACTTCCGCAAACCCTGTGTCCGAATAAGATCCTGGACCCCAGGGAATGTAATCAGTACAAATTCTCACCCTCTGCCTCAACTTCCTGGAAGATACATTCAATAACACATTACTTCAGGCCAGCTGCTTCTTAAATTAGTTAAACTCAGGATGCCCTTATGAATCTTAGAAATTACTGAGGACTCCAAAAAGCTTTTGTTTATGTGGGTTATACCTCAATATTTACCATGTTACAAATTAAAACCAAAAAATATTTAACATGTATTTCTCTTTAAAAATCATTTATAATGCACTGTTGTTAACATAAATAATATATTTTTATAAACAGTAATTAGATTTTCCCAAAACATTTAGGAAGACTGGTGGTGTTTTATACTGTTGCAAATTGTTTTAATGTCTGTAATAATATAAGACATTTGAAGTCTCCCATCTGCTGTATTTAACCTGCTATGATATCTTATCTTGTTTGCTTGAAGCACATAAAGAAAATCCATTCTCACACAAACAAGTAGTTGACAAATGTAAGAATAATGTAATAGCTGTTCAGATAAATGTAGATATTCTTTGATACTACACCAAAACTCAACAGCCAGTAGTTTCTGTAGTAATCTGCACACATTAGTGAACTTTTCATACTCTTGATATATTAAAATCCATTGATCTATCTATAAATCTACCCACGCATAATTTTATACTATCAATCATCCGTTATTTAGAAAAATAATTTTGTAACATCAATCATTGGTTATTTAGAGGGATCAGCCAGGCATGGTGGCTCACTCCTATAATCATAGCACTCTGAGAGGCCAAGGCCAGTGGATTGCTTGAGCTCAGGAGTTGGAGACCAACCTGACCAAGAGTGAGACCCATCTCTAAAGATAGCCGGGTGTTATGGTGGGCACCTGAAGTCCCATCTACTTGGAAGGCTGAGGCAAGACAATTAGCTGAGCCCAAAAGTTTGAGGTTGCTGTGAGCTTTGATGCAATGGCACTCTACCCAAGGTGACAAAGTAAAGATTCTGTCTCAAAAAAAAAAAAAAGAGTGGTCATGAAATTGTATAGAGGTTCCAAATGTACAGTGGAAAACTTCACTGTATGTTTGGGAAAGAAAGAGCATTAAAAAAGGCAAATGGCATCTTAGCAATATTCTGAAAATAGATTCAACCTTGTGGATCCACTGAAAAGGTCACGCAGCCTATGATTCAAACTTTGAGATCTACTATTTAGGCTCTCACAGCACCTGAAAAGGGTGACTTAAATCGAGATTGGGGCGGTGGTTTGATAGGGTCTTTTTAGGGGCCAGAGGATATAAAACTAAAATGTGCCCCTAAGTTGACTTTCTTATGAAACACGGGCATTCTGCCTGGTTTCCCAGTTCCTATTAGGAACTAGAAAGGCTACACCTCATTGTATTTGACAATATTCTCCAGTACAAAAGTGCACGAGTTTAGGCACTCACAGCCATGTCTGCAGCCAAAATCCAGACCTGAAAATAATGTTTTATAATGAATAAGCCAGAATCATTTACTGTTGATGTTTTCCTCTTTGCTAAATTCTGTGGTTCAGTGTTTCCTCTGTGATCATAATCATAGTCATAGCCGCAGTGGCCCAACTGCTGCTAAAAGCATTTCAGATTCCGGCTCGGCGCCTATAGCTCAACCGGCTAAGGCGCCAGCCACGTACACCTAAGCTGTCGGGTTCGAATCCCCAGCCCGGACCCGCCAAACAACGATGATGGCTGCAACCAAAAAATAGCCGGGCGTTGTGGCGGGCGCCTGTGGTCCCAGCTACTTGGGAGGCTGAGGCAGGAGACTCGCTTGAGCCCAGGAGTTGGAGGTTGCTGTGAGCTGTAATGCCATGGCACTCTGCCCAGGGGGACAGCTTGAGGCTCTGTCTCAAAAAAAAAAAAAAAAAAAAAAAAAAAAAAAAAAGCATTTCAGATTCCCAGTCATGAGAGCCTGACTATGATCCTGCCTCTTCAAATGACATCTCCAAAGGCAGGGACCTTAACCGCCTTGCCCAATACTGTATCTCCAGCACCAACACCTAAAATCTGTGTTTTTTCACTTAGTCAAAGCTTAAGATATATTTGTGGAATGAATTAATAACTCAGTTTGTATCTGAATACCACAGAATAGTGTCCTGGCAAATCTGAGACTGTGCATATCACTGAAGAAATGAATGCAAAACTCAACACTCCTAACCCTGCAGTACAAAGGCCTTTTAATGGAGAGGAAACAGATGAACTGTTTCACTCTAAGTTGTTGGCTTTAACCAAAAGCCTTTCATTTACAGTGAGTGATAGCTTTAGTGAAGACCTCATGCCCTTCAGAAATTCAGGTTTCAAATGCAAACCCTAACTGTCTTCTAACTCAGTGAGATGCAGAACACAGCTAAAGAAGAAGGAATTCTTACTGTGGAGAGGCTGTTGTAATGTAATCTGATTTTATTTAAGGAGAAAACGTTAAGGAGAAAAAAATGCATGTTATATTAAGGAGAAAAATAAAATAAATTTTCTCTTAGTTCTTTAAAGATCAAAATTCTGACAAAGAGTGGACAAGAACCAATCCTTTGACTAAAAAATATTCCACTTCTGAATTGTGTGTGTGCCTAAGTGTGTCGAGGATGCCTCCACTGATCTTTGTTACAACAGCATCGCTGCGTCCTCTGTTCTTTCACTGACCATGGGAAAGAGAAGCAAGGTGCGGACAGGAGGCACCAGGTGCAGAAGGCTAGCAGTACAGCGCCTCCATAGCTCACAAGTTTGGATCATTTGGATTATGGAGTTTGTTTTGTTTTTTTAAGTCCTGCTTGGGGAGAGAAAGTGGGCCTCCTTGGTGAACAGAAGTGACTATTTGTGCAATGGAATTGATTATCTGTTCAGGATGGCTCATGCTGCAGGACTATAAAAAATTGCAGGTGGCTTTGGTTACAAGGGAGCTATCAGTCAGCCTGAACTATTGACACACTTTTATGTACTCTAGTCTCAAATCACTCACTCCGGTTACTTATTCAGCCATGAAATCTGAAATTCGGAGGCCTACCTAAGGGAAAAGGAGGGATTTAAACTGGAAAGTCTACTCTCCCTAGTCTCATAACAACATCGCATTTTAAAGCTAGCAGGAAGGGAAAGGCTAAATTCCCTTAAGCTCCCCATCCCAGGGTATCACCGGTGTCCAGCCACCACCTTCTCCAAATGATAAGTAAGAGAGCTATGAATCCCAGGGATTGAGAAAAGCTACTTAAACTCTTTTCACAGTTTTGATTTACGATTGGTCATGAGCTAATACAAATTATAGTGAATATTTATTTGTCTTCAACAGTGTGCTTGTCACCAGACAAATTGCAAATGAAATCAATTCCAGTCTGGTCCCAGGTGCTTAAAAATTACCAGGGACATGCTAACACTTCTGCATTAAAGGAGATAGTCCACTAACCACACACAACACCAAGAGTGCAAATCTCCTTCCAGAAACGGATAAAAACGCTGCCATCGTTGGCTGTGTGATTTCTCTACCATAAGATGAACCGCTGGGGAAGGCTCGCCTGCTGGTTAATAACCACGGCACCATAATTTTTAGGCACGTAATGCTGGATTTGAGATGATGCACAAATTGTCTTCATTGGCTTTTTTCCTTAATATAAAAATTCTCAATCTCTATCTAAACTAATGAATGTTGTTAAACCTTTATTCCACAGTTCCGGGCTTTTACATTCTAAGCTCTATGCAAGCCTATTTTTTCATCCACTTTCCAAAACCAGCAATCGTGCCCTAGGACTCTATTCAACCCCATGAAGCAAATGAGTCATTTGGTAAAGTGTTTCCTCTTTTCACCTCCTTTCTCCTGTCCAGTATCTGGGTTCTCACCAGAATCTTTATCAAGTAAAAATGTGAACAGGAAGTGGGAAAATCAATTGTCAACGAAATAGCAGTTACCAGAGGTCATGGAGAAGACCTCATCAATAACACCACGGACACAGCATGGTCTGTTGGTTTTCTTTTTCTCGGTTATTATTGTCTCAAATATGTATAGTTTATAGAGTGGACAGTTAACCTGTGGAGCGAGCAGAGGAGAAATATACAGAAATTCATGTGGAAAATTTTTTTGCAAAAGAGAAAAAAGAAGATCACCACTTGACAATAAAACCAATGCCAACTGGCATCCCTTCTATGTCGCCGTGACCTTTGCTCCTTTAAACTTATTTCTGGCATGAGCCCCATGGTTTCCCTTCATTCACAGATTCAGCATGTAATCCATGTCAGACAAGGTTTTAGATAAAAGAAATAAAGGCCTAAAGAAATCACAGGCCCCACACCCAAAAAGTTCAATGTAGTAGTAAGTTTATATGTTCAAACCATTTTAAATTAAAAAAAAAAAAAAGAAGAGGAAGAGAGAGAAGTAAGGAAGGAGGACAGGAAGGCTCAAGGAAAGAAGGAGAGGGAATGAAAGGGACTCACAGTACCATGTTGCAAATACACATTTAACAGAAGCGAGTACAGGAGGGAGGAGCTGAGAACATTCTAGGGCAGGAGGCTGGCAGAGGAGTGCCAGTCCAGGTGTGGCCGAGAGCAGCATTTCTAAGGAGTCTTGGATGGAAAGCACTCCCTGGTCAAGTTGGGAGGGTGTGGGTAGGAGAAGGACAGAAGCAGGAAAGAGCATCTAGGGGAACTTCAGTCCCCAGGCTTGACACCTGCTATATGACCTTCCTCTCCTCTGCCTTTCACATCCTCACAGTCACCGAGGCCTGACCTCTCAACATCAGCCCTCTTTTCTCTTCCGGCAGGTTCTGCTCCAATATGAGCACCATGCACTGCTGCAGCCCTCAAGGGCCCCCTGCCTGCCCACGCCCCGCCAAGGGCCCCCTGCCTGCCCACGCCCCCCCAAGGGCCCCCTGCCTGCCCACGCCACCCCAAGGGCCCCCTGCCTGCCCACGCCACCTTCTGA